>NC_141548.1:32975000-33275000 GCF_021556685.1 Rattus norvegicus
GCTGCTCCAGTTATTTTTATTTATTTATTTATTTTTTCCTTTCTAGACAGGGTTTCTCTGTGTAGTCTTGGCTGTCCTGGAAGTCCCTCTGTAGACCAGGCTGGTTTCAAACTCACAGAGATCCGCCTGCCTCTGCCTCCTGGGTGCTGGAATTGCAGGTTTGTCCCACCACCACCTGTTTTTGTTTTTGAGATTTTGTTGTTATTGTTGTTGTTGAGATTTTTATTCTTACTCTTTAATTTTTATGTGTGTGAGTGTTTTTCTGAATGTACTTCTGTGTACCGTGTGCATGTAGCACCTGAAAGGCCAGAAGTGGTCGTCAGCTGCCCTTGGAACTGGAATTATAGGTAGTTGTGTGAAAGGATCTTGGGAATTGAACCCATGTGCTTTGAAAGAGCAGTCAGTGCTCCTAAATGTAGAGCCATTTCTTTAGCCCAAATACCCTAGTTCAGTGGTTCTCAACCTGTGGGTCCCGACTCCTTTGGGGGGAGGGGGGAGTTGACCAACCTTTTCACAGGGTTTTATATCAAATATTCTGCATATCAGATATTTGCATTATGATTCATAGCAGTAGCAAAGTTACAGTTACGAAGTAGCAATGAAAATAATTTCATGGTTGGGATCATCATAACATGAGGAACTGCATTAAAGGGTCATAGCATTGAGGAGGTTGAGACCACTGACCATTTTATTGATAACAGTTTTCTTCTCATAGCTCCATTTTTCTTTCTGACAGTGCTGGTGTGAGAGGTCACACAGAGCCTTTTAGACCACAGGTTCATGAGGATAGAGGACCACAAATATCCTCATGGAGGGGGATGGGCAGTCTTTCCAAAGCTTTATGCCTGGTGTGATTAGGGACAGAGCTGGGATCCTAGACATCAATCCCCTGTCAGGGAGGCTGTTAGGAGTAGCCTGCTGTTCTTCTGAGCTTTCATTTTCTGGGCTTGGGATGGAGTGGCAGTCTTTTGCTTCTTCTGCAGTTTCTCCTTTAACAACTGAACTATTAGAGCTAAACTATTTGCAGTCTTGGCATTTGGCACTTTAGTATTTAAATATTCAAATATGCATCAGAAGTAAGAAATTTCTATCTGCATATTTGGATGTAGGACAAGTGTGTAATGTCTTTGCCTCCTGGGAAGACAGAGGTTCCTTCTGAGTCTGCAGCAATCAGAGAGACTTCACTCACTGAAATGCGGTAGTCTTCCATTCAGCAACACTCTAAGATAGCAAAGGGAACTGAGCGCAGCCCCCTTGGGTGGTTGGTATATGCATCGTAGGAAGCAAGGAGTTAGGGAAGATCCTGACAGCTCCTTTCAACTTGGACCAGGGCAGAGTGGAATACAGGTTTGCTGCAATCCTTGCCAAAGCCTCCCCTTGTAGGGTGTGGTTCTGATGTTCTGATCAGGAATCTGTGTGTGAAGGCTGAAGGTCCTGTTGCCCAATTGGTTCTTTTTTTTTTTTTTTTTTTTTTCTATTCTTTTTTTCGGAGCTGGGGATCGAACCCAGGGCCTTGCGCTTGCTAGGCAAACGCTCTACCACTGAGCCAAATCCCCAACCCCGCCCAATTGGTTCTTGACTGATTGGTACCCATACCAGTGGCCAAAGGCTGAACAGGAGAGGCGGAGCTTCCAGGTTCCTGCAGGTAGACTAGGAGATGCAAAGAGAGGAAAGAGATTCACCATGCTTTGGTGGAAGAAAGAGCCACCAGCCATGTGAGATCTCTGGTAGAGTGGCCATATTTCCACTTCCCTGATTGGGCCTGAGGTACTAGGCAGGGGAGTAGAAGCATAACTAAGCTAGGGCAGATTTAGAAGTGTTGAGCAAGGACAAAGTCCTGGACAACTAAGTTGAGGGCAGATTCAGAGGTGTTGAGCAAGGAGTAAAGAGAAGGGCATGCTAGCCGAGGGAGGCTCAGAAGAGTCCAGTCTCTGAGCCATAAGGAAGGTTAAAAATGAGCTAGTGTGTGTGTGTGTGTGTGTGTGTGTGTGCGCGCGTGTGTGTGAGCATATGCACATGTGTGTATGTGTTATGGCTCCATGGCATTCAGGCAGTACTAACCAAAGCTGACTTTTCTTTGCCTTCTTCATTTTTTAAAAAGATTTATTTATTCATTATATGTAAATACATTGTAGCTGTTTTCAGACACACCAGAAGAGGGCTTCAGATCCCATTATATGGTTGTGAGTCACCATGTGGTTGCTGGAAATTGAACTCAGGACCTCTGGAAGAGCAGTTAAGACTGCTGAGCCATCTCTCCAGCTCTACCTTCTTCATTTTTATCCACTCAGCTCACATTTTCTTAGACCTCCCATCAGTTGGCAAGCTGAGTGGCTTTCTAATAAGGAAGTTGTAAGTTACTCCACCTCCTTTTAGGTAAAACTAGGCCAGATGTATCTACAGGAGGCCAGACCAGAAAGAACACAGTGCTTTGTTGAGCTTAGAGAGACAGTTATAGCATGACTTGGGTATCTCATCAAAGACTTGAAAGAAGATGGTAGGAAAGAAGAAAACTGATGGGGAGAAGGAGAAGGAGGCTTGAGAACACACAGGTGACTCTGAACCTCAGAGTCCCTATGATTAGATGTCCTGTGAGTGTCCTGTTTGGATGTGGGCAGGCTCAAAGCTGAGAGTGCACTCACTTAGTGGCAGGATGGTGGCCGTAGAGGTTCAGGGTACCTTGTGTGGATCATGAAGGAGGTGGCTGTCACCTGCATACTCTATTGACCTGGACTCCACATCCATGCAGATACCAAGGATGACACTGAATATTCCTTGGATGAAATGCTGGGACATAGAAAAGTTTTCACTGTTGAGACTGAAGAACTTCTAAAGGGACATAAGTTTCTGATGGAAAGTTGGGTTCAATCTATGGAAGTGGTTGACACAGCTCCCACTGGTGACCATCATAATGCTAAACTTACTGATCTGTGGCTTCCACACACTCTTCCTGAGCAGCATTTGTTGCTATAAGCATATCTTATATTGGCAAGTATATTTCTTTCCTTGTGTTCTAGGACCTTTATATTGTCCTAGTCACACATTAGTCCCCCTTGCTGGGCACTGACTGTCTCCTTATCCTTATGAGGATGACTGAAGACAGCATGTCAACTGTAATGTGGGAACATACCCCTCTTATAGTTCTTCCAGACTTAGAAATTTGCAGTCTGTGGCAAATGTCAGGAGTCCACTCTCACCCCTCTTTCTACCCTCGCCGTCAGCAGATCTGAGGGGAGATACCGTCACCTCTTGTGTGAATCCATACAAGAGTAATAAACCCTCAGTTTTCAGTTCCTGCCACAGTTACCGCGTGTCTGAGCTAATGCCTTCCTTTGCCTAGATTGTCATTAGGGGCTCCTTGCTTTCTTTCCCCAATCCTTGTTCCCTCTAGTCCTTTAATTTCTTATGAGAAATTAAGCATATGTCACCAAAATTCATGCTCAGAGTCTTCCAATAGATTTTGGGGTTAGAGTAAAAGCCAGAAGACCTCGCAAACCTTCAGAGTCCATGATGTTCTTCTGCTCACCTATCTCTACAACCTGTTCTTGTCACTCTCCCTCCTGCCCGGCCTGCCTATCCTGTATTAGGCCTGATCTCACTCACTGGTACCCTGCTTGAAACACCACTCTTCCAAATAGCTACGTGGATGTCACAGACGTGGCTTCTACCACGTAGCCAGCGTCTTAGGAGATGTTCTTTGAGCAGCATAGTTTTCTTCCTCACCTATGAAACTTCTTGTCACCCATATCCTGCTTTATATTTGGTGCCACTTACACAATGAATTATATACATTTGCTCCTCACAAAAGCAGGGGGCTTAGTTGCTTTGCTCATTGCTCTATCCCTGAAATTCGAATGGTGCCTTCATTTTACAGATGGCTAACTAGCATTCACTGAATAAATGAGAATGGCAGTTAAGAGTGTAGCCCCTGAAAGGAAAGCCCCTAGATTGAAATTCTAGGTCTACCTTGTTAGGGTTTTATGAATTTCACAATATCTCTTAGTTTCCTTGTCCGTGAAGCAAAGATAGCAATGGTGTTTGCTTCATATGATTGTTATCGAGACCCATAAGCTATATTGAAAAAAACCTGAGAGGGCTGGAGAGATGAGTCATGGGTCAAGAGAGCCTACTGCTCTTGCAAAGGGCCCAGGTTCAGTTCCCAGCACCCACGTGGTGGCTCACAAACATCTGTGACTCCAGTTCCAGGGGATCCAATGCCCTCTTTGCAACTCCAAGGGTACAAGGTATGCAAACGGTATACAGATATATATGCAGATAAAACACTCATATACATAAAATAAAAAAGTCTTGAAAAAGTCTTGGGACAGTTCAGATTTAGTAAATGTCAGGCATTTTCATCACCATTACCAGACAAAATTCCTAGGTGCTGGAAATATGATGCAGAATTCTGAAACCGGTAGAACCTAGAGAACAGAACACGAGGATGCACTTGACAAGACCCTTTTGAGGCAGATGTGGTTTCTAATGGTGACGGCAACAATAGTTCAGCTTCACACGCTGCTCTGGGATCCTCTTATCTCTAACCAGAAGATGAAGTACCTGTTTCTTCCCTTGAGCTTAGATGGATGCTCCAGAGTGGTGACTTCCAAGCCTAGGACATAGAAATGCCACACACTTCTACCTTATTGTGAGAACCACTAACCTAGGCGGTGCCCTAACTCCCCCACAGGGAGAGCTTGCTCAGAGACGGCGTGACTGAGAGTTTAGCTGACAGCCTGACAGGACTGCTAGTCAATAGCAGAAGCCAGATTCATGGATGGAGATGCTGCTAGGTGCCTCCTGTGTATACAGAATCAGCCTCAGCTCCCCAGTCTCCCTGGACTGGGGTGCAGGGGCTTACAAGTATGGCCAGAATTCATGGTGCAGAGACTTGTATGAATTCTTGACCCATGCCAAAATACCATGGGCCTTTAATTTTTTTTTTTTCCTGAGACGGGGTTTCTCCATGTAGCGCTGGCTGTCCATGAACTTCATCTGTAGACCAGGCTGGCCTTGAACAGTCCCGACTGTCTCACCATGAGGAAACTGAAAAGGCTTATGTGGAGATAGTTGAAACCTTTAAAGACAATGGCCACTTTTCTTCTTAACTTTATTTCTATTCTATATGCATAGGTTATTGATATTTTGCTTATATGTGAGAAGGAGTCTGATCGCCTGGAGTAACAGACAGTTGCGTCTTCCATGTGGGTGCTGGGAGTCGAACCCCAGTCCTCCAGAAGAAGAGCAACCAGTGCTCTTAACCAATGAGCTATTACTTCAGCACTAGCCCATGGCCAGATCCCACAGCCTGAGGAGGTCAGGCCACACTCTCCACAGGTCCTGGGAAGAACCTTTAGGAAGCTGTTCTGTGACAGTGCTGGATTCTTCCATGGCGTATGTCACATAAGCTGTGTTGGAGTAAGCCTTGTCATGTAAAAAGTCTCATCACCCCTGTGAGGACACGAAGGTCAGGTGTTTCTTCTTTGGGGGTTCCTCTAAGAGTACTTCTCTGATGTCCCCCTTCCCCTGAATCTCTCTCATGCTGTCTCTCTCCCTCTCTAGCTCTCTTATTCTCATTCTTACTGAAGCTACTCTTCAGACTTTTAAGGGAAGCCACTCCTTCCCTTTAAGGCTAGTCATGATTCTGGCTCAAGTGTATTGTATCCTTTCTAATGCTCCCCTCTGGGGGCCCAGTCTGGAGGCCCTTCCTCCGAGTAGACATGATTCTCAAGTATAACTATGTGTCAGCCAGAGCTCGGGCTTGCTCCTTGGACGTGGTTTGCTTCCAGGGCCTCCTCCCACCCACTGTGTCTTTTCCTGG
The DNA here is from genome assembly GCF_021556685.1 of Rattus norvegicus. NCBI lineage: Eukaryota > Metazoa > Chordata > Mammalia > Rodentia > Muridae > Rattus > Rattus norvegicus. The sequence goes on from NC_141548.1 coordinate 32,980,822, forward strand.
TTCTACTTCTCATCAAACAAAATGGTCATCTCAAATGTTTAAGATGGTTGGTTTGTCTGCTTCCGGAGGTTTACATAAGTAAACGGATGCAATTCATCTTCAAAATCTGTCCCTTTCAAACTGATCTAGCATAAGACCCCACTAAACCACTCATGTACCCCAAAATGCTCCAGCCTACACAAGGACAGTTAGTTGCTTAACTATGTTCATAGTGGCTTTACTCGTAGGAGCCAGAAACTGAAACCAACCTAGAGGGCCCTCCGTGGATGAGTGGGCAAAGAAAACGTGGTGCATTCGCACCATGGAGTATTCCCTAGTTGTTAGGAAAAGATGACGTCGTGATATTTGAGTGCAAATGGATGGAACTAGAAAAAAATCACTGTGAGCAAGGTAACCCAGACACGGCAAGGCAGGCATGGGATGTACTCACCTTTAAGTGGACGTTAGCTGTACAGTAAAGATACTCATGTACAATTCCCAGACCCAGAGAGGCTAAGTAATAGGGAGGGCTCTAGGGAGGACGCATGGATCTTCCAGGGAAAGGGGCAGGAGGGATGGGAACAGGAGGGATCAGATGGTGGGGGAGGGATTGAGGGAGAGGAGACTGGAATGGGTGCATTTAAGGGACCATGTGTAAACCTAGTGCAGTGGAAACTTCCTGGAGCCTAGGAGGGTGGACCTAGAGAGGACTCCCAGCAATGGAGGACATGGAGCCTGTACAGGGCCATCTTTGTTAAGCAGGCAAGCCTCCCAGTGGGATACCAACCCCAGCCCCCAAACCTTCCCTCAGAGCTGTCCTACTTGGGAGAAGTGCTGGGGCAATGGTGGCTCAGTGCTGCTGAGAGTGGCCAAGCAATGTTCAGGCCACAAGAGGGAGCCCATGCCCAACATATCCTGGATGGCCAGGAACCAAGCTGGATGGCTCAGAGAGCTAGGATAGAACCAAACAATACTGACCAAAACAAACAAAACAAAAAGCCCACAAAACCCTGAAACGACCAAACAACAAAACAAAACAAAACCCCAACAAAAAACCCCCCAAAAACCCAAATCAAACCAAACAACAACAAAAACAACAAAATCAAAACAAAATGAAACAAAAAGCAGATGAAATAATTCCTAATGATAATGTGCTATACTTATAGAGCGGTGCTTGGCCAAATTATCACCAGACGGACAGGCTTCATCCAGCAGCTGATAGGAACAGATGCAGAGACCCACAGCCAAACATTAGGGGGAGCCTGGGGAACCCTATGGAAGATGGGGTTGAAGGACTGTAGGAGCCAGGAGGATAGAGGACACCAGAACATGGCCTGCAGAATAAACTGAACGGGGCTCAGAGACCGAAGCACAAATCACAGAGCCTGCCTGGGCCTGAGCTAGGCCTTCTGCTGCTGTGATGCGTTGTTTAGCTTGGGGCGTTTGACTCTCGCCTGCTCCTGGGACCCTTTTCTCCGACTGGATTGCCTTGTCCAGCTTTAATGTGAGATATATGCCTGGTATTATTGTGTTGTTTTATGCTGTTTTTCAAGTGAGGGGAGGTATGATAGGGGGCTAAGAGGAGTGGCGGGAGGGGAGGCTGTGTTTGGGATGTATTGTATAAGAAAAGAATAAACTAAAAAAAAAAAAGCCATGCAAGCAGGGTGTGGCGACACACATCTGTAATACCTTGTTTGGGAGGCAGAGACAGGTGAATCTCTGAGTGCGAGGTCAGCCTGGTCTACAAAGCAAGTTCCAGGACAGGCAGGGCTACACAGAGAAACATGGTCTCAAAAAACAACCAACCAACCAACCAACCAAACAACCAAAATGGAAGCAGAAACATCTGCCCTTTCCCAGACTTGACGTTTTGATTGTGAGATTCACCTGTTTGGTGGCTTTGTTGCTGCTGGTATCCTACTGTTTGATCTTGTCACGCAGTTTTCATTGCGTTGTTGATGGACCCTGAGTTGTTCCACAGAACACGGCATTGCTCTTATTCATGCTTTACCATGCACACAGTGCAGATGTCTGGGTCTGTTCCCATGTGTGGAATTGGTGTATGAGCACGGCACATCTTTATAAGGAGTCCAGGCAGCCAGCCGTCTCCACAAATGGGATAATTTTGGAAGCTAGGTACTTGTGCTTCCTACATACTCAGGTGATATCTAATTTCTTCTCAGATCTCTGAGAGGGCTGAAGACTAGTTAGAGTCTCATAATTGCACTTAAGTTGTTTAACGTTAAAGAAGATGTTCCAGATGTGAAAGGGTGGATTTCAGGTGGTCACACAAGTTAAAGTCAATATAGTCCAGGCACGGAACTGTAAACTCTTTAAGTTAAGGTAGATGAGGGAGTGCTTCATCTAAACTGACAAACACAGTGGACTAGGTGTTAGGTGTATTTCATACCTTACAATGTACACAATTGCTACAGTTGTGCTCAATGTTTATCTGAGAGAAAGAGCCTTTTTAATTGGACAAAAAGGGGGAAATGGTGTGGACTGCCCTGATGCCGTATTCTGAAGTTAATTCTGTTTCCTTGAGAGGGGCTGCCCCCAACGGACAAGCAGTCAATCAAGTACTCAGGCGATCTCATGTGAACCTTCTCCCTAGCCTAAGTGGTCAGTAAAGGCTAGAGCCTGTGATTGGGCAGTGGAGGGGGTTTGGGGGAGTGAGGGAGAAGACAAGAAGGGAAGAGAGAGAGGACAGAAGAGGAGGAAGCCATGACAGAGCAGCACCACGTGACCAGGAGAAACCACAAGTAGTAAAGGGTCTCATAGCTGTGGGATAAGTTAGTACAGCCCTAGATCTGCCCAATCTAGGCATAAGGCTCATGGTAAACCACCTGGATTGTATGTCTGTCTATACGGGCTTACTGGGGCTGCAGATTATTACAACAGTGGATGAGAGTTCTAGTTTCTCTCCCTGGAATTATGGTCTTTCTAATTGTAGCCATCCTGTGAGTGTGTTATGCGATTGCTTTGGGGTTAATTTGTGTTTTCCTGGTAACTATGCAGTTCAGTAGTTGGCATGCTTATTAGTAATTTAGCTGTATTATTTTGTTAATTTCAGCTTCCTGAGTGCTGGGATTAAAGGTGTGTGCTACCATGCGTGTCCACGCCTGGCCATCTGACCTTTCCTTATTCATCGAAATGCATAATTTACAAAGCTTGTATGTGTATGTGAGCTCTTTGTTCACATTTGTGGACTAAATTCCGGGGGAAAAGCCATACCTGAGCTAAGATTCCACAGAGACGAATGGCTGACTAGAGCTTTAGAAGAGATTTGGAATAGTGCAGACTCAGAGCAGATTATCCTGGATTATCTTCTTCTCATTCACTGCCCATCATCTGTGTCTGACTCGACATCCTTTGACTTCAGGCAAAACCTCCAGGGATGAACTTGTAGTGGGCCACTGGTTTCCAGCAGCCATATCCTCAGGGTGGCATTTTTATGATCCTTCTGCCACAGCCTCCTGAGAAACTGGAATAACAGACCTGTGTCATGGGGTCCAGTGCGAAAAGCTACCTTACTGTTTTTCCTTCTGTGTGCTTACATGTGTGCATGCAGATGTTCGTACTTTTTCTTCTTCTTTTTTTTTTTTTTTTTGGTTCTTTTTTTCGGAGCTGGGGACCGAACCCAGGGCCTTGCGCTTCCTAGGCAAGCGCTCTACCACTGAGTTAAATCCCCAACCCCGTACTTTTTCTTCTTTATCCAAAGTTCAAAGACCTTCCCTTTTTGGTCTTTCAACGATAGCCCTCATTTGTCGCTGTCTTGGAAACATTGTCACAATGGATGATCAGCAGGTAGGTCTGCTGCCCTCTAGTGGCCAGATGCATACATAATGTATAGACAGGATTTCTCAGCAGGAATTAGTCCCGACCCTGTGAGGATGAGAGCTGGATTTGTGTTGTTTGTGTGTGTAGAGGAAATCTCCTTGAACTACTACTTCCTAAGAAGTGATTCTTAGTGTGGAGTCAGGAAATTCTGCTTTGTTATTTACCAGCTCCTGACCAGGAATTGGTTTTTGTGTCCATGAATAGGGGTCAGATTTAATTTATGGGATAAATTGTCTTTGCCACTCCCCCGAATGTCCAAGTGTTTATATACAAATGGGTCCATTTCTGGACTCCATCCCGATGTTTTTTTAATTGCTTTAGTTGATGTCTTTACAATAACCATACCATTTAACCACAGTAATTTTAAAGAACTTAATTCCTGGGTCTATTTTAGATTGGTTCCCTTCAGAAACAATCCCTGAGACAAAGATCTGAATACAAGTGGTTTATCAGTGATGTGATTGCTAGACGTATGGCAATCACATCAGAGAACAGAAGGAAAGAGGAAAGAAAGAAAGAAAGGACAGTGCATGTTGGTGAGAAGTAAATCTCGTGAGCGACCGTGGTCACCTTTGGTCACCTGGGGACTATGGGAGAAAGTGAGGACACTGGGTTCTTCACGCACCAGTTTTCAACCATTGCGGTGAAGCTACTGCAGAAACATTTTCTTTCCAACATTGGTTGTCTGCTGTGTGCTGGTTAAGAATACTCCTGTACCTGAATAAAAGTGGAAGGGAGGGAGGGAGAGAGGAGCAGAGAGAGACAGAGAGACAGAGGCAGTGACACACAGAGACAGAGAGATAGAGAGACAGAGAGACAGAGATGGTGACACACAGAGACAGAGAGATAGAGAGACAGAGAGACAGAGATGGTGACACACAGAGACAGAGAGATAGAGAGACAGAGAGACAGAGAGACAGAGAGACACAGCACACAGACACACCCACACAGACAGAGGCAGAGAGAGAACAAACCGTACAAGAAGGTCTTCTCAAGAGGTCTGCCCTGGAGCCATCTTCCAGTAACTCACCAAAATGACGAACACAAAGGAAAGGAGGAGAGTCACTCGCTCTATGCTCTCTAGGAGACATGGAGTTGTTCCTTTGTCCACATGCATGGGAATCCACAAGAAGGGTGATATTGTAGACATCAAGGGAATGGTCGCTGTTCAAAAAGGAACAACCCCTAAGTGTTACCACGGCAAACCTGGAAGAGTCTGCAGTGTCACCCAGCATGCCATGGGCATCATTGTAAACACGCAAGTTAAGGGCAAGCTTCTGGCCAAGAGGATCAGTGTGAGGATTGAGCAAATCAAGCAATTGAGGAGCAGAGATGGCTTCCTGAAGCAGGTGCAGGAGAACGATCAGAAGAAAAAGGAAGCCAAAGAGAAGGGCACCTGGGTTCCGCTGAAGCGCCAGCCTGTGCCACCCAGAGAAGTGCACTTTGTGAGGACTAACGGAAAAGAGCCTGAGCTGCGGGAGCCCATTCCATATGGTTTCATGGCCTAACGGACAAAAAGGAAATAAGAGACCTGGACTACAAAAAAAAAAAAAAAAAAAAAAAGTCTGCTCTTGTCGAGCGCCCAATGTCCTGCCAGGAAGAACGACGCGCAGCAACAGGATTCTTCTGCGAGCAAGCCTTTACTGTGTTACAGCTCTTCTTAGTGTTACAGCTCTCTTGAACAGGGACCCCGAGCAGCAAAATCGCTCGGCTTATATAGACAACAGTATGCTAATTATCTCTCAGGGATTGGTGGGGCTTGGATCACCCCACTACTTGTCCTCCAGGGATTGGCGGAGAATGAATCACCTCATTAGCATATTAACGGTCAACTAACACCTGGTGCATAAACCGCACATGTGCAGTACCGCTGTTCACCACTAGAGGGAGCCCTAGCAAGGGGACAAGCCTGCACATGCGCAGTAAGTCGTTTATATCCAGACAAGGCTGGATGTCGGCGCCATCTTTGTTTCGCCGCGCCGCTCTCTACATGCTCTGGTGAGCGTTGTTGGCAAACCTGGCAGCAGGACAGCACTGGCACCAGCCACCCTCCTCCTGTGCAGTGGTCCCCACTGATGCCCCACACCAAGTTCCTTTCAGTTGTTTTTTCACTTTTTAATAAAAAGCTTTTGAGTGGATAATGGAAATGGTGCATATGTACAATGGGATTTATTTGGCTACAATAAAAAATAGAGTAAGAAACTTACAGGAAAATAAATGGAATTGAAAAACAATATGTTAAGTGAGGTCATCCAGGCAGGGCAAGCTCATGTGGTCTTGCATATGCAGATTCTGCCTTTGGGGTTTTATATGTGTGCATTAATGTGGGAGCAAGTGTGTGTATAGACCAGGAAACTAGAAAAGGGTCCATGAGAGGGCAGGGGTTTACTGGTAGGAGGACAGGAGTAGAAGACATATGGGATGGAAGTAGGAGGTGAAATACTGGGGTGTGATTGTTTAAGTGGCAGTGAAGCATCAGTGTGAGGGCTGTGCCTGGTTCTCAACTTGACTACATCTGGAGTTAACTAAACTCTGTGTGGTTGGGCACACCTGTGAGGGATTTTTTTTTCTAAAATCATTTGAAATGTGAAGACCCACCTTTAATCTGGGCCACACCTTCAAGTAGCAGTCTATGTAAAGAACACGGGAGAAGAAAGATTTTGCTCTCTGCCTGTCTGCCCTCACTCTCACTGGCAAGTCCATTCCTTCAGTGGCATTAGAGCCCACTTCTTTGAGAGTCTTGTGTGTGCAAAAACCCAGCTGAGACATTCAGCCCTGTGTACTGAACCAAGTACTGAATCCTTGGACCTTATGTTGCTATTGTTGGACTATCAGAACCACAGTCCGTAAGCCACTCCAATAAATCATATATGTATATCTACACACACACACACACACACACACACACACACACACACACACACACCCTCATATGTTCTGTTAAGAAGGTTCAACTCTGCCAACCACAGGTGACCTCCCCAAACCCGGGGGATACAAATTAAGAGAAGATCAGAGGTGAACCTCTGAGGCCAGAAAGGAATTTCTATATCAGCTTTGGGGTTGCCAGAAATGACTAAGAAATGACCCTTCCATCTCTTTGTGGATGAAAGATCTGAGGCCCAGTTGCTGGAGGCTGCCTCCACTCCTGTTTGCATATCACCACAGCCTGGTTAAGGATGCTGACAAAGTGTCACTGGGCCTGACCACCACCAATTCCAGAATGACTCATTACCAGCCTCTCCTCTTAAATCCCCTAAGATAACCTTTCAGGCCCCAGCTGCCCTAAGCCCAGCTACCCTGCTTCCTGAACCAGACCTTGATGGGCGTCTACATGACTGCCTGGACATTTTGGCCTACATCCATGGGACCAGACCAGATCTTCAGGACACTCCCTTGATAGATACAGAGGTGACGTGGTTCACTAATGGCAACAGCTTCATTCTGAGGGACAGAGGTAGGCTGGGGAAGGAGTGGTCTCAAACACCGAGGCCATGCCACTCCCTCCTGGAACGTCAGCCCAGAAAGCTGAACTGACAGCTATAACCAAGGCATTGGAGCTGAGAAAAGACAAAAGACATGGATAGCCAGTGTGCCTTTGCTACTGATCATGCCCATGGGGCTATTTATAGAGACAGAGGCCTTCTGATGGCAGAAAGAAAGACCCGACATGGTGCCCTAGAAACGACCTTTCTTGTTCCTGACTTCCTTGGATCCAGGGATCCAACACTAAGTATTCAAAAGACGACATAACCTGGGCTAGGAATCTGCCCATGGCCCAAAGTTATGATAGACGGTGGAGAACAACAGATTACAAACTCTTTGTGCCAGAAAAATGAGACTACATCTAGTTCAGAAGACCCACTGCTCTTCCCACATGGGTACCCGGAAAATAGGACATACTAATATCAGTATTAGAGCTGCCATCTCAAAGATAGCTGAGATTGTCAAGAATTATAAAGCCTACCAGCTAACAAACTTGGTGACTAATAAAAAGAACCCTGGTAACAGGTTCAGAGACACAAAGCCTAGAGCCTACTGAGAGACAGATGTCACAGAGATAAAACCAAAAAATTTAGATATAAATATTTACTGTTGTCTATAGATACCTTTTCAGATTGGACTGAGTCTTTCCCCACCAAACATAAAAACCTACATCCATGGTGACAAAGAAACTCTTAAAGGACATATGCCAAGGTATGAGTTTTCGCAGATGATAGGGTCAGACAATGGACCATCTAAGTCAGGGACTAGCCAGTATGCTACAGACTGATTAAAAACTTTATTGTACATGTACACCCCAGAGCTTAGGACAGCTGAAAAAGAGAAACAAAACCCTAAAAGAGGCCTGAACTAAATTGACCTAAGAGACTGTCAATGACCAAATAACTCTTTTCCCTTCACTCTCCACTGGGTACGAAACTCCCGTCACCAGATGGGACTCACCCCTTTTGAAATCATGTTCGGGATACCACACCTCCCTGACCCCCACTGTTCTTAACATGGAGGCAGAGGTCATCACTGAGTTTGAGGATCGCCAATTGCTGGACGATCTCAAAGGTGTCCAATGGGCTCATAAACATGTTTGGTCTGAACTTTTGTGTTTTCTATGAAACAGATCACCTCTAGCCAGGGGTCATTAGAGCCTTGTTTAAAAGGTCCCTATGCTATTATCTTGACCACACCTACTGCCTTGAAGGTGTGACAATTACATCATGGACCCACAACACACCTGTTTACAGCTAAAGATGACCTGGACAAACAGGAGGAAACTCAGCCTCAGGATTCTCCCTTGTCTCCCACCAGGGACACCACAAGGACTGGACAATGACAACCACTACCCACTCTAAAATGTGATGGTCGATCCTTTCAGGTCACGAATACATCCAGACCTGCATTAACTGAGTCATAGAGACACAGCCCTGTTACTAGCTGTTTTCATGAGATTAGATATACCACCAGTTCCTCCATAACAAAGTCCAGGAGCTTCAGGAAGTCCAATGACTGGGCCTTCTGGTTACCAGAGAAAGAGGGAAATGAGAGACCAAATCTAGTCCATCTTGGGACTGTCCTCCATCTTAAAAGAAGAAAAAAAAGCCTAAGAACTTGTCCTGAAGCTGAACCCAGACTACACCCAAGTACCAGGAAGGACTCGTTGGCTTGTCCTTGGCTCATACCTCAGAGTTACTCCCTAGATACTTCCTAACAACAGTCAATTAAAGATCAGTCTGATTGTTTCAGATGTACTTTCAGACCATTTGTGAGGAGTGTTCATGGTTTTGCTTGAGAGCACCCAGCTGTCTGCTTACAAAAGTCATTCAATTACATGCTTACTACGCTGGGCACCTCCTTGCTTGCTCCCACTTCTTGTAAAACCTTGTCCCAAGGAGAGTTCGAGGCTTCTTCACCAAACCATCCTGCTTTGTCAGGGTTGGAAGTAAATGGACCCAAACTCGAGCTATAAATAAAGAACCTAGTGCGTGCGATTACATCAGAGTCCGCTCCTGGGTGGTCTTTTGGGGCTCAAGAGCAAGACACAAAGTCCTCAGGCTTGCAGAACAGATCACAGAGCTGTCTCCTCAGATCGGTAGATAGGGCTTCCGTGTTTTTGCCTTGAGATCTCATCATGCTGGAACCGCACCCCTTGCTTTAAGCCCACCCATATTATGAGAGATAACGTGCTTCAAAATCTACCAACTGAAACGTTAATACCATCTGGAAACACCTTTATAGGGACACGCTGCAAACTGTCCGGTTACAGTTGGTCCTGAAGTCATTATCTTCCCCGGTTAGCCCTGTTTCTGTCCCTCGCTTTGACAGGCCTTTCTGTTGGTTTGGATTGTTATCTGTGGGATAACCAAGACCTTTATCTCTGAGGTCACTAAGCCCTTTTCAGGATAGGTTTCCGGCAGTTTCACATACAGTTATCACTGGGCACAGAATCACCAAGAAGGAGTCCTGCTGTACCTGGAGCCGTGATTGCATTGTAATGTGGCTTTGTCTCTGTGATGATCAGGGTCATATGGTCACTCTTCTGTGGTGCACACATTCATCCAGAGAAACAACATGGCAGCCGGAAGCTGTAGTTTTAGATTTAGTGGCCCTGGCTGTATGTCCGGCCCTGGTGGCCTTGAGTGGAACCAAAAGTTGTGGAGGCAGAAGAGCCAGACCCTCTTGGTGATTACTAGGGTGCCTCCTTGGGACTTGGTGGCTCTGATAGTCAGCTCATAATAGGCGGCTCTGCTCACACAACCAGTCATGTCCTGAGGTCAGGCGGTGTTGACTAGGAGCTGCTGGCATTGCAGGAGCTCATTTTTCTGTGGTAAGTAGTTTTCTGCGCTGTGTGGCACGGCCATGCTACAGTAATTCACCCATGGGCTTTTTTCTTTCAGAGCCCACCATGGCAGCTGTTGTGTCCTGATGCAGGATCTGTTCTCGTTTTGGGAGATATTCTGAAAACGGATGGTAGCTATCCGAGGCAAGCGATGAACGGTTCAGTTTAGTAGTCCCAAGTGTGCTACATGCTAGCGGCAAAGTCTACACGCTGCCTCTCTTTGGGCTGCATCCCATCAGTACATCGAAGTACTCTGATGCCATTGAACTGTCCGAACAGGAAGTCCTTCTGGACTCTGTTGGGAGAGAATACGGGATAAGCAGAGAGAAGAATATTCTGTGTACCTGGTGAATGAAGCTACTCTGATCCTTCTCCCTGATGGAGACTGGGAAGAAATACACCTCATAAAAAGCCATACACCAGAGTTAGTGTCGTTTAATCTAGTAAAGACACAACATGCAAATCAGCAGCAGTAGAGGCTGCCAGTTGGTGAGGTTGATGGGGTCCACTTTCATCCATCACAGTGTATCCCAAGAGACCACCCTCTGCATTGTTTCAAGTTTCTGAGTGCGCCACTAAACTATTATTTTACCCAGAACGCACTGCTTCTGGGTTATCTTGGCTGGTGGGGTGGTGGTGGAGGAACTGTTGTCTGACACTGTTCCCCGGGGAGACGTAAAGAAACATCTTCTCATCAAGAAGGAAATGACAACAGAACAAAGCAACAGTAATGCCAAGGTGCAGCTTGGTGAACCAGCGAGTCCCCTGGGAGCCTGGGTGACTCAAAGCAGCAGACTGACTGCAAGCTCAGGGGTGATGCTCTGGAAAGCTGCAACCCTGGGACTCTCTCTGCAGAACCTGCATGAAGTTTGGCAGGTTGGAAAGGCTGTCTCCTGAGCAGTTCTCTTTATGCTACCCTGAGAGGGCAGGGCCTTGGAAGACCTTTGAGTTCTTTACACACACACACACACACACACACACACACACACACACACACACACACACACACACACACATACACACACACACACATACACACACACACACACACACACACACACACACACACACACACACACGAGTGCCAGTGCCTGCAGGTGTTACAGGTGGTTGGGAGCTGCCCAATGTGCTCATGCTGGCAACCAAACGTGGGTCCTCCACGAGAGCAGGGCATACTCTTGATGGCCGAGCCCTTTCTGACTCTGACTCTGCATGAGACAGCTTAGGCACTTCCTGAGTCCTAAGAGTCTCCCTCCATCATAGAAAGTTTCAACATGGAGGAAATTGCTACTCAACAGTGGCACAGTTACGCAGATGTTAGATTTTTCTTATCTTGGTCTCCCAGTTTATACATCAGGTTAACTCACAAGTATGTACATCTCAAACATGCATGTAGGCTACAAGGCTTGACACAGAGTGTAGTAGGAGACCTACGGTTATCTGTTCTCCCACTTGCAGCTAAAGCAGCAGGCCAGATTGTCTTTATTTGTTATATCCAGTACTGGGCATTCTGTGATAGTAACAGGAAAGACACTAAGACACCACTCCGGGTCCACTCTCTACCCAGCCTTGGGATCCGTATTGGTGGGCAGTTTTGTGGTTGAAGTTGGCCACTAGAAGCTCTGGCAGGGGTTGAGCAGGAGGTTGGATTTATCCACACACTCTCTCTGCACTCTGAGTTCTCCCTGGACCGCACACAGCCCGCAGCTCCTATCCTGAAGCCACATGAAGAGGCAGAGCTTCTCCTCTCTCCTCAGAGCTCCCATAGCCTCTCCCTGGCCAGACCTCTGTGTTGAAGCTAACACAATCTGAGCTAACATCTCTCTGCTGCTCTGGGGTGCAGCATACATACCTCCCCATCAAGTCTCCAGAACGCTGTCCCCTTTGCAAAATGTTCCTTAAGTGAACTTTCCTCAAATCGTCCTATGTCCTTGTGCTATCTGTCCAGCTGGCACCTGGCTGAAGGGTTTTTGGAGAACAAAGGTCTGAACGAGAAGCTGAAATGGCTGTCTCCAGAGCCCAGAGCTGGAGTTGATAACAGAAAACACGCCATTGGTCTCGGTGCATTTTTCAAGGTCAACACGCTCAGTGCAGATAAGGTCATGTGCTGGATGAAACCACAGCAGATTTCCATCTCGAGAACTACAAAGGTCTCATCTTGCTGCTCATCTGCTCATGGGTGTAGTTTTTAATGAAATGAACTTGAAGGAACACAAGCCAACTTTTCTATGTGGCATCTGATGGCCCTAAGCCCATGGAACAGAAATGGAAACAAACAAAAATACTTCAGTTATCTGAAGAAGTTAGGAGTACTGAAGGCTTGAGCAAAGGACGGAAGGCTCTTGTCACTTAATCAAAACCATGGGCACACGAATAACGGCTCCAGCCACAGATCTAATAATCAGGAAGATCTGTAGGCTTCTCTCTTTCCATGCCCCTCCAGCCTGGCCGCCTGAGAGATCTTGTGCCCAGAAAGGCAGCCACAGATGGTTTTTATAAATAACGTTCACAATCACAGGAGAGTTCACAGTTGGCCCTGCCCTAGAAACCACACCCGCCCATCCCTTTTAACTTTATGTACCATGCTGTCGTGACTTGACAAGGTATTCATCTTGGCTAGAGCCTGTGTTGGGCAGGCCTAGATGACCCTTTTTCAGGGGTTACATGAAACTTTTGCATGAGGCTCTCACAACTACCCACTCTGGTTTTCAGTAACTCCTAGGAACTCAGAATCAACTCTTACTGCTAGATGCTCTCATCATTCATGGCTACAGGTCCACAGGGAGTGTGTGAAGGGGTCTCTGCCATAGAATAACAGGCCCTGGGCTCTGGGCATCAGGGTTCATCAGTGCCCAGCTTCCTCATGGCTGTCCCAAGTGGCTTCTTCTGCCATGGGCCTGGAGGACTGTAATTCCCCTCCACCCTTTGCCCTGGGGACTGTCTCTGTGGTCTTCTGGAAGGATCTTTCTGGTTTATACTCTGTCTCAGTTTGTATTCTGGACCCATAGGGAGATGTTTCAGACAAAACCTCTTGAGATCGTGTGTGTGTGTGTGTGTGTGTGTGTGTGTGTGTGTGTGTGTGTGTGTGTGTGTTCTGTGCTAAATTGATAATTGATTGTAAAAATGAATATGGTAACTTCGAGATTATAAAAATACCTAGTCAGTTAGAATCTCACAACCAAACACCCCCAATTTCACATTGATTCTTTTTTTTTATTAAATTTTCCTTAACATCTTGTTATTGGAGGTCCAAAGCCAGTGCAATGGATCCACCTGGGAGAGGAGATGGATTTTCGACTAGCCTTCAACCCCCTTATAGAAAGAGATGCCTTTTGGTTCCGGTGAGAAAGGTGAGGGGACATGCGTAATTAGACACTGTAACAGTGCACCCCCTCTCCCAACATCAGGGCATTGTTCTATATCCCAGGCAGCTCTGCAACTCATGGCAATCCTCCTGCCTCAGCATTGGGAAAGCTTGGGGTTCAAGCATGTGCCACCAAGGAGTTATTGGGAGTTGTTAACTGCAGGGAGGGGGAGAATTGGTTTTCTCTAAGAGTGTAGCCCCTGTTGACCATGCTCCAATGGAAGGACACTCCAAGAATATTGGCAGCACAAACCGGTCTTCATGGGTTAAAACCAAACCAAACCAAACGAGACACAGAGCTGGATTCTCGTACCTTTCCTATTGTCCTTTTGAAATGTCAACTCAGATGGAAACTTTGAGGGCCTGGCTAAGGACTGGGAAGCAGAATCATGAGTAAAGCTCACCAAGCATGAGATCCTGCGTAAGGTCTTGGTTGGTGGTCGCCTAGGGTATGTATCTTTCCTCTTCATCCTCTGGGGCTAGTGGGAATCTCCACAACACACGCTGCGTCTTTGCTGAGGGTAAGGACGCACGTTCATATTGGGGAGCACACGCAGGGCTGAAGACAAATGGCGTACCTCAGGATTCAGTGTTCAGAGCTGGCTTACTGCTCCTGTTGTCAGCACGAGATCCTGGCTTCAACTTTGCATCTGGAACCCCACCTCAGACACTTTTTATTTTGTATTATCCTGTGAGTAAATCTCCACCCTTTTGTGGGAGTAATAGAGAGGGAGTTACAATAGCTAATGACTTGAGGTTGAGGGGCAGACCTGCTGTTCTTAGAACCTCTACCAACCCCCGAGAGCTCTCCAGTGGCACAGGGATTCTCCGGCCCAGTTTATTCTTCCATGTGCGACAAGTGGGACCTCCGGGAGAACAGGCTTGGAACAAGAGCGAGGTCGAGAAGTATCCAAACCACGAAAAATCTCATCTTGAGATTGGCAAGAGTAAGGATCTCTCCCTCCCCATTCTCGGCCTGCGTGCCTAGTAGTCCCACAACCCCTCTCAGTCCTTCATGAGGGAGTCACGTAGCCTCTTGGCCAGATTACAGTTTAAGTACCTGGAATCCCTCTTCATGCGAGTAAAGCATTCTGAGCACCTTAGTTTCAGACAGTAATGTATGCTCTCCTTGAAAACCCACTCCCCAAGGTTTATATAGACTTTGTTACAATCCTGCCCTCAATAAAGAGGGCTGCTGTGGTGGGGTGGTACCCAAGGGCGGCTTCCCCTTCTTTAAGGAGAGGGGGAGGGAGTAATGGGGGGAGGGACATGTAAGGGTTGGACTGGGGGGAGAGGAGGGATTGAGGGGCATACATTAGGATGTAAAGTGAATAAATAAGTGAATACATACATACATATACATACATACACACATACATACATACACACACATATATACACACATACACACATACATAATACATACACACATACATACACATACACATACATACATTAAAAAAGAGAGCCACTGTTTCACATAATACCTAGAAAAGTCGTTTTGCCCCTCTCCCAGTAAAGAAGAGCGGTAACAATGAGACATGCTTGACCACCCCGAGGGCGGAAACAGAGCCCTGGTGCTGCAGAAGTTGAGGGATGGGGATGCAGGTTGCAGGGTGAGGGGTGAGGGGTGAGGGGTGAGGGCACACTTCCAGGTTCTTATAATCTCCTCTTTCCTTCCTCTCTACATGTGAGAAAGAGAAATTCATCATACACTTCTTTTGCTGCCAAAGGGTGGTTTGGGGAGGAAGAAAACAGTTATGCATTTTAATATGTGTTCCTTAGTCATTGTAGCAAAAAAATTTAAATCAAATCAAATCAAATTATTTTATCTTTGTGTCATTAATCTGTTTTATTTTTAAATCCGGATAGCTCCTCTTTCTTTCACTTTATTCAGTCAATCTTGACTGTTATCTTTTAATTTTTCTTTGACTTTAGCCTGTTGTTCATTAACATTTTGACTTCCTTTATTTTTATTTATACGAGTACACTGTAGCTGTCTTCAGACACACCAGAAGAGGGCATCGGATCCCATCACAGATGGTTGTGAGCCACTATGTGGTTGCTGGGATTTGAACTCAGGACCTCTGGAAGAGCAGTCAGTGCTCTTAACCACTGAGCCATCCCTCCAGCCCTAATTCAGATATCATAATTAACTGACAACTCATTTATAGATGGACAAATCACCTTATGTTCCTCATAAAGTTGTGACTAACACTTTAGTGAGTGGACACAGTTCTAACTTCTTTCTTTGCTCATTAAAGATAAGAAGGCTCTCTCCAGGAAAGTAAACAATGTGTCATGCTGTACCATGCCGACACAGCTAACACTGGCAACTGTTTCTCAGTGAGAATGGCCTTCTCTTCATCAAAGATGACCTGATGAAATGGTCACTGATGCTGTCTAACCTTTCAGCAGCGGAGGTGAAAGGAGTCCTCCAATGACACTGTTGGTGGGTGAGGGGTCCTGGTGGCAGACTTATATTAGACCCTTTCATCACATTTCTAACTTGACCAATATTGTATGTAATTATGGCACAGAACGTGATTTCTCTGATAAATGTGTATGGGAGCAATGACTAAATCAAGCTAATTAATATATTAGTTATCTTAGATACTTTCCACATCTAAAATCCCTCAGTGAGTTTTAGTTGTAAAATGGGGTGTTACTAAGTGGGATGTGGTAGCACACCCCTGTGATTCCAGGACTTTGGAGGCAGAGGAGAGAGGAGCAGACATTCAAGATCATCCTTGGCTGCATGGTGAGTTCAAGACCAGCCTGGGCTACATGAGGTCCTGTCTCAAAAAATAAGACAAAAAACTAACAAAACCCCCAAACCATTATTATTAATTAGAGTCACCATGGTCTCCAACAGAGCTCTAAAACAGATCTCTGGCTGTGTTAGCTCCCCATCATTAGTTATGTCTTACTTTAATTATGTTTTATTTAGAAAACAGTTCAGTGTGAGGGAAAGTCATACACTGACTATTCTATTCCTTGAAACTCCTCATGATACCAGTGAGTAATGGTACATGGTTTGGGCAAGCAAGGGCTTTGACCTTCTGAGTCATCTTGTAGGTCCCCATTTTCAGTTTTCAAAAATAATTTATCAGTAACTGTGGCTGTCCTTGTCCTTGGGGATCGTCAGCTGATGCAGTCCACAAGTGTGATGGGAACAGAGAGTATGAACGGGGAAGGGTGGGTGGCAGTAGGGATGGGAGTGGGTGGTTCGGAAGCCCTGTGAGTATGCACCATGCATGACCACACCGGAACCGGCTTCGGGGAGTCATACCAACTTTACTTATAGGCTTATATGATTCAAGGCTTATATGATTTGTGGGACTGAGGGTAGGAACATGCAGGAAGGGCAAATGCCATTGGCTGAGGGTTTAGGGTACTAAAATGCCTCATTAGCCTGGGAAGCCTTCGGGAAGTCCAGGTGCTAGCCAGTTCTTATCAGGAGGGAAGAAGTTGATTCTGCAATCTAAGCCTGTGTGACACAACAAGGTCTGAGAAAAAGCCGAAGGGAGTCCTCCAAATGGCACTGAGCTCAGAGGCTGTCCAGCCAATGGTGGACTTTGACCTTAATTAGTGGGGTTTTCCCACATCTCCCCCTGATTTATTTTTTTAATGAGACACATCACCAAAATATTCAACCTGTATATTGGTACTGAACCAGAACCTGTTTAGCAGTGTTTTTTTTTTTTTTTTTTTGCAGTGCTATTATCTGCTGTTTTTAAAAAAATGGAGGCAGCAGGGATAAAATACAACATAAACCAGAAGGGGCTGTGAGGGGTGGGAGCCATCTACAAGAGATTATTGGGTTGAAATCTCTAGAGCCTGTCTGTACGGCATTTTCTGAGGATACAACACTGGTCTTGAACAACATTGGGTTCATTTACATTGACATAACGTTTTTCCTCACTACTGTGAAAATGTCCCAAGTTTGGCAGTCATTAGGCCCCAGCAAGAGAGCTCACCTGCTGCTGGAGGGACCCAAGGCTGTCATCTGTGGATGCCATTGCCTGCTTGTCTCAAAAGTTTATAGTCAGATGAGTGTCTGGGTAAAGGCAGTTTCGTGGCCCCAGGCAGGTCCAAGGGAGATGGTGGGTCAGCCTCCATCTGGCCTGCAGAAGCAGTGCTGCCTTCCTTTCCTCCTAGAGATAAACGTGTGGAATAATCACAACCGGAGTGCAGAATCCTGGCAGGGCATCTCTCTCCCTCTCCTTCTTCCTCTCCCTCTCCCTCTCCCTTCTTCTCTCCCTTCCTTCCTACCTCCCACTTCCCCTTCCCCCCTCCCCTCTCCTTCTTCCCCTCTCCCACCTCTCTCTCTCTCCCTCTCCCTCCTCCTCTCCCTTTCCCTCTGTGTGTGTGTTTGTATGTGTGTATGTGTGTGTGAGTGTGTGTATGTATGTGTGTTTATGTATGTGTGTTTATGTATGTGTGTGTATGTGTGTATGTGTGTATATGTGTGTATATGGGTATATGTGTGTATATGGGTATATGTGTATGTGTGTGTGCATGTGTGTGCATGTGTGTGCATGTGTGTGCGCATCCATTTATCTATCTATCTATCTATCTATCTATCTATCTATCTATCTATCTATCTTCATAGTCACACCAAAAGAAGAGCCGGGGTAAAGCACATGTTAAGCCTGTAAGAGTTTGATTGACAGCATGTTGGCACATTGGTGTTCCATTATTATGGGCTTAGGAGAAAGGCAAGGGTGTTCAGGAATCTTAATCCTGGAAGTGTGAAGTCACCTGTGTTGCATTAAGGACAGCAGAGGGGAGAGATGGGAATTATTTATCTCATTTGCTTAAGGGAGCTGAGAAAGAAAACACCATATGAATGATGTATCCAGAATGGGTGATAGCCATTTGTCTGTGAAAGGTAAACTGCCTTAAGTAGATGGCCTCCTTTTTTTTTTTTAAATTGAAGATTAGATAATAGTTGTTAATGCAATCCCCTTGTCCTGTGTGTGGGAGGCAGACAAAGAAACTTGATTACCTAAGACTCCTGGCAATGGGGGATACAGAGCCTGAACCAGCTGTTTCCTGTGACTAGGCATGACTTCCAGTGGAGGGACTGGGACATCAACCCAGCCATAAAACCTTCGAATTTGTCCTGCTTACAAGATCTGCTGGGGTAAAGGTGACACAGAGATTATGTGAGTGGCCAACTAATACTGGTCCAGCTTGAGGCCCATGTAATAAGAGGGAGCTCCACGTCCCCCCCAACACTGCCTGGAGGGTCAGGATCCAGAGGCTGGATAGACCAGAGACCCATGATAGAATCAATTCTTAATACTATTCTGCTGTACTCATAGATTGATGTGTAATTCAAATGTCATCAGAGAGGCTTCATCCAGCGACTGATGGAAACAGATGCAGAGACCCAAGCCAAACATGAGGTAGAGCTTGGGAATCCTGTGGAGGAGGGGGAGGAAGGACTTTAAGAGCCAGAGAAGTCAAGGGCACAAGAAAACACACAATATCAACTAGCCTGGGCTCACAGGGAATCACAGAGACTGAACCCTCGACCAGGGAGCCTGCATGGGACTGACCTCGGCCTTCTGCACACATGGTACAGTTGTGTAGCTTGGCTTCCATGGGATGCCTAACAGTGGGAGCAGGGGCTGCCTCTGACTCTGTTGCCTGCCTTTGGGACCCTCTCCTCCTTCGGGGTTTCCTCATCTAGCCTTAATAGGAGGGGAGGTACCTGTCTTATTGCAACTTAATATGCCATGTTTGGTAGATACCTGTTGCGGTAAACAATAAGGGAATCTCATCCACACTAATGGTTATAGTCGCAACTCCCAGTAACCCGTTAAGATCAAAGCTGATTAAGCTTCTAATTTAGCACTCAGATTTATATCAGTAAATTCAAACTCCACAAAACATCTGCACAATAAACTCACAACCAATCGATAATGATAGAGACTGCCCACCTAGATAAGACAAATTGTCCTATAAAATCCACCCCTTATGAAATATTCATAACTATCTGTGGCCATTTAAGGCCACACAGATCTGAGTCATCCTTCTCTGCCTCCACCTTGGTCCTTCCCCTCTTTCTCCTCTCTCCCGCGGTACACAAACTCTGTCCCCGCCTTACTTTTTCACTGCCCAATCACAGGCCTTCACCTGTATAAAGACAACAATGTCCTGGGAGATCGACCTTTCAGGAAGAGCAGTGGAGGAGGAGTGGTGGAGGATGGGGAGGGGACAGATGGGGGCAGGGATTGGGAAGAGAGAAGGAGGAAAAACTGAGGTCAGGATGTAAAAATTAATTAAAAAGAAAAAGACTATCATTTCTGTGCGTTGGCCAAGGGGAACTCATGAAGGTTCAGCTTCTCTAGCTTTCGGGATGGCTCAGCTATGTGAGCCTTAAACACAGGATGCTTCTGCCCAGGGAGCAATGCTTGACCCGTGGGACACTGAAGGTGGGTGTATGCACTTACCTGGTCAGAGTCTCTGCGGTGAGGACACCCGGGTGTATGAACAAAGCACAAATAGCTTTAGTCTTGTCCTCAATTTCCAACATTATTTTGATATAACCGTTTCCATTCTTTTCAGGATGGCCACACTATACTTTATTAAAATTGAGATTAAAATGAAGAAATTTTCATATTGTTTTTTGAAAAGCATTGTACTGAATTTTCCTGCATTATTAAATATGTCTGAGAACAAATTATTAACTATCAAAACACTCAGCCATATAAATTTACCACTTAAATTCTGTTTCGTGGAAGGGATTATAGTTTGTTTCAAAATTATGAATGTTGAGATGTAAATCTTTAGACACCAGTCTTCACGCACGTCCCTTCCACTTCTTAATGAGTCCCCGGAAGTAACTTGGTCAAAGGGGTTCACCAGCCCTCAGAAGCCATGGGTGTTGCCAGCCTTGGTCTTGGTTGGTGTCCCCATGCTCTTCTCCAGCCATTCCTTCCATGGGCAGATGGTGTCCTTACCCTGCTCTGTGCCTTCTGCCAACCGTTCCTCTTGTGGGTAAATGTTTGTACTGAGCAGCTGTAGGCCTTGTGCTTCCTGGTGGTCTGCACAGAGCAATTTGTGGATGGATGGTGTTGCTCAAGCTGACTTTGTGATAATTTCTTGTCTTGTTGCTCCTGGCCATCTGTTCTGTGGCAGCGACTGAGAGGCAATCCCCTCTTCCTCCCCTCAGAGCTTTACAGATGGGAGATCTCTTTTCCAGATGGCGCTGGCAGGACTGTTCGTCCCTAGCTGTCCTACCTGTGCCACCTGTGTAAATCTCAGCTGAAGCTGATTCTGCGCCTTTGCCCTCAGAGACGAAGCTGGGGAGATTTTGTTTGGATGTGTAGAGGGTGTTGTTACTGACCTCTACTGGAGAGACACCAGAAATACTTCTCACACCCTGTTTTGCAATAGAAAATGTTCCCAGCGATTCTGGAATAGTTAGTAGTTAAGTTAGGGGATGGGAGATGGCTCGGTGGCTAAGAAGCTTTCTGTGAAAGCATGAAGACCCGAGTTTGAATCCCCGGCACCCTTATAGAAAATGGGGTGTGGCTGAGTGTGCCTGTAATCCAGCACTTGCGACAGGAGGAGCTTTGGGGCTTCTTGATCACCAGTGTGGCTCCAGGTTCATTGAGGATCCTGTCTCAAAGGATTCTGGCAGAGAGTGATAGAATAAAAGAATAAGATATGCATGCGCACACACACCTATGCACACACAGGTGCATACACAACATATACATTTTACAGACAGACAGACAGACAGACAGACACACACACACACACCCCACTCACTGAGAGACAGGTGAGAGAGAAAGAGATAGTAAGAGGGAGAAAGAGAAATAGTAAAGAAGGGATGGGTATGATTTCTTGTTTAAGCTGGACACACAAACCTTGCCTACCCAGGAATATGCTTAGTTTTTCTTTGTTATTTCTCTCTCTCTCTGCTGGTTTCAATGTGTATCCTTCTGTCTCTGTCTGCCCCTTCATACCACCCCCACCCCCCTCATATGCTCTTCCAAATCTTTAGTTATTTAGGATGTGAATCAGGTTGCTGTGCGCATGGAGAAGAGAGTAGCTGAGAGAGGAGACACACATTGCAGTCTAGGATCTGGCTCTTTATTGAGGTTTATGAAGATGGTGACTTTTAGGAACTTTCTGTGACTTGTAAGAACCTTCTGGAAGCTCAGGGATCAGGAAGGGCTTCAGCAGGAACTACAGACAGGCCAGATCCCACATGTCACAGAAAACCTGCACGATTCCAGCTCCAGATTTCCTCACACACTGGCCCGAGATCCAGAGTTAATTCTCCCTCAAGATCTTATTGATCCAGGGTCTGTAATGGGAGATTCTGGTGAAGACAGCAGGGGGCTTTGCATTCGGATGTACGTAGGATGCAATGCCTTGGGCTATCCCAGCACACAGGAGAGGTCCTCCAGAGTCTCCCTGTTGGGGGTGGGGAAGAGAGGAAACACATGAGTGCATAGGAGGGAACCTCTACCTCTGCCCACCCATTTCAACTTGTAGTTAGGTCAAGAGCCTGATGTTTGGCGGGTAGCCACCACATCTCCCTCACATCACCCCATGTTTGCACAGAGTGAACTGAGAAACCCGAGTGGCCCTGGGAAGACCGATACTTTGTTTCCTCAGTTGGTGATTCCTAACACTGTGATTGGCTGGCAATCTTCTGCCCTACCCTGTTTAAGAACTCTGGCTCCCGGGAATGCTTTTAGAAAAAACTGGTAAGTGGATCACCTTGTATACATTTTGCATCTTCTTGGGGTTGCCCACACACAACTGGGACTTGTGTTGAAAACTGGTGAAGTGTTTGCAGGATTGGGGCTCCTGGAGTCTCATCTTTACTTCCTGCAGTGTGTCAGAGGCTGGTTCATTCACGTTTGTTCTGCCCCAGCCAACTGCCCTGCACATTCTCCCGGGTGGAATGAAGTTGAAGTTGGCCGAGAGTGGGAGGGTTCCCACGCCTAGGGTTAGCTTGGCTTTCTCCTTCAACTGTGAAGGAAATGAGGGACTCTTAGCCAGGGTTGTGGGTTAGGGGTTAGTTACAGACAATCAAGGAGGGAAAGGGCAAAGTACTGAGTCCAACAGGAGAGTAAGAAGGGAGCACTGTCCAAGGCAGGACAGGAGGAATTCAGGACAATGGGGACCAGAAGAAAAGTCTTAAATACAATGGAGGGAAAAACTTGTTACCTTCAGTAACATGATGTCATGGAGAACCAAACGCTTATCATAGTTTGGATGAATGAATTGCTTTTCAACCTCGAGCTTCTGCCATGTGTCTTCTTTATATGTTTTGTTATGAGCTCCTAGGAGGACGGTTATAGACCTGTTGTGAGAAAGGATGGAGCCTGAGGAGGTAGCAATTGGTAGAGTGTTTGCCTAGCAAACGGGATTCTGTATTTGAAAAGAGGCTGGAATTCCTCCCTGGGACACAGGCCTCTTCCCATCTCCCTTTTCTGGGTTTCTTGTGGTGTCGATGGGTTCAGTTTTGAGGAGAGAAAAGGCTTGGAGAAAGGGTATTTTCTGGAGCAGACACAGGAATTGCTGGGGAATGAGCAAGAAACAGAGGACCTGGGGTACAGGGTTAGTACTTCCCAATTTGGAGAACTTTGAACAGGGCCCGCTTTCTATAGCATGAGCTAGTCAGGAAAGCGGGAAGTAGTAAGTGTCCTGTGGGTTTGTTCTGCCTTCCTTAGAAATGTCAGGCTGTGGATCTTGGAACTGTAGGCCAGGGTTCTTGAAAACAGCAAGGAGAGATGCCCAGAAAACTACTTGGTAGATCCTGACAAGCGAGCTGTAAGTGTCTTCCATGTTTAAGGGGTTATGGAGTGGCCATATTGGAGACTCCTCTCTTGCCTCTGAGAGTTGCTGCACTTATCGTGATTGAGGCTCAGGGCATCTGTTTAATGACATCTTTCTTGTTAGTTGACCTAGGCTCAGGATCCCTCTTCAGGTCCCCCCTGGGTGCGTCCCAGGTTGTTATCCCCAGTGGTTTACCACGTGTTAAGGATAAAGAGCATCTTGTCTTACCGTCCTGCACAGTGAGCTGCAGTCAGCACAAAGTTTCGTCTGATCAGGAAGCCACTGCAGGCTGACAGGTAATTGTCAGAAGTGACAATTTCTAGATAGGCCATGTAGGGGCGGGAGTGTGGTATGCACTCCGTGCCCCCGATGATCTCCCCTAGAACAGAGAACCCCAGGGCCTGAGATAGGCATGGACGCTCGCTCTCTCCAGAGTGCACAGCTGGAGTAAGGTTGAGAGAGGCTTCCCTTGACCTCCCTGCCTTAAGCTCTGCCCAGGGTTCTCTCAGGTATCCTTGTCAGCTCCTCTCACCACAGCCCGCCCTCCTCCAGGGTCACTTCTTGCTCAAGAATCCACTCCCACCTCAGATTTAGGCGTTTTCCTACTTCTGATATTTTACACTCTGCTGTGTCCCTGGCCCATCTTCCCTCCTGCAGGGCACGTTGTCCAGGTTCCTCCTGCCCTGCCCCCTTATAGGCACAGGAGAGCAAAACCACAAGGTGCTCTTCTGCCTTGGTCACAGAGATGAAGAGAATGTGCCCGCTCTCCTGGAATCTCTGTCTTTCTCCCAGTGGCTTTAGGAGCCCTGCGCAGTCAGCACGAGTTTCTGTGTTCCTAAGGAACCACCACAGCTTTAAAGAATGGGCAGGAATATTCCTGAGGATCTTGAGAGTCCCAAATGACACACTAAAATTTGTTGTTTTAGGAGCTGAGCCTGCAGATTCGAGAGGGAGGGACCCCGACACTCACCAGCTTTGGTGCTGGAACCCAGGAGAAGGAGCAGCAGACACAGAGCATGGAGATTCATCCTCTCTGAGGGGCTACTCAGGGCTGTGCAGGCTTTAATCTCTGGGTCTCAGGCCTTATTACTCCCAGCAGGCAGGGGAGTGGCAGGAGATGTTATCTCCGGAACTGTGTGGCCATAGTTTCTTCTTTAAGTTTTCTTCATAGCTAGACGCTCCTCCAGAATAACACTGTTTTACTAGAGGTGAAACTGAGCCCTGGACTCTTATGCCCCAGACACTCAGAGGGATCCTCGACTGTGTCTCAGGAGTATGGGGACAGAATATGCAGGGATCTTACCTTTCTAGTTAGGGCAGCTTGTTAAAAGTCCCCAGAAACTTGGGCTGAGGATAATCTTTGCAGCGAGCATCCAGGAGCACAGAGGCTGTGATTACTGTAGCCCACAGTAGGAAATGTGCTTTACAGAAAGACTCAGTGCACAGACACGTGTATAGACACGTACAGGGGTTGAGTTAGGAAATGGGTATGGTCATATTTTACTGTATGGAAATTTCAAAAAGTAAAGAAAAAATATAATATACCCAGTTGGTTTTCATGCTATTTCATTTCATTTTATTACACTATATATTAAAATCTGAACAGCATTCGTCTTAAATAAGGATTATCTGGAATCTGACATTAACTTGCATTTCCCTTTCTTGGAATCTGTGTTTATTGTCTAAAGAAGAGACTGAGAAAAAAAACAACAAACACCAAAGGAGGAAGCCAAGTCTAGGATAGGACCTCAGGGACTTCAACCTGTGAGCAAAGAGGTGGAGCGATTATTTCCTCAGACTGTGTGTGAAATTTAGTGTCATTCCATTAGACACCTTGTTACTTTCATAGCAACCCCATCAAATACTTATTACTGTTTCAATTTGTTGATCTGACATTTAGAGTTTAGGGTTTAAAGTTAGATCTTTATGATTTCAAATTAAGAGTCCTTCCCGCTCAACCATTCTAGAAAAAGAGTCTTGGTAAGTGTGAGGGGAAGGTTAGGGTTAGGGGTATGAGGTAAGCAATTTGCTCTAGAAGGCTGGGATGGTCCTAAACTACAAACTACACCACTGTCTGAAAGTTAACACTTTCTCTTTTTTGTTAAAACCACTCTAGGAAATACCACTGCTGTCTGTTTACAAATGTAGACTTGAAACTGAGACCAGGATCACAATGCCTTTAATTGTTAAACACATTTTTTTCTTACACTCTTCTTTTTTTCTTTCATCTTTATTAACTTGAGTATTTCTTATTTACATTTCGATGGTTATTCCCCTTCCCAGTTTCTGGGCCAACATTCCCCTAACCCCTCCCCCTCCCCTTCTCTATGAGTGTTCCCCTCCCCTCCCCATCCTCCCCCCATTGCTGCCCTCCCCCCAACAATCCCATTCACTGGGGGTTCAGTCTTGGCAGGACCAAGGGCTTCCCCTTCCACTGGTGCCCTTACTAGGATATTCATTGCTACCTATGAGGTCAGAGTCCAGGGTCAGTCCATGTATAGTCTTTTTTTTTTATTATTAACTTGAGTATTTCTTATATACATTTCGAGTGTTATTCCCTTTCCCGGTTTCCGGGCAAACATCCCCCTCTCCCCTCCCCTTCTTTATGGGTGTTCCCCTCCCCATCCTCCCCCCATTGCTGCCCTCCCCCCAACAATCTAGTTCACTGGGGGTTCAGTCTTAGCAGGACCCTGGGCTTCACCTTCCACTGGTGCTCTTACTAGGATATTCATTGCTACCTATGAGGTCAGAGTCCAGGGTCAGTCCATGTATAGTCCTTAGGTAGTGGCTTAGTCCCTGGAAGCTCTGGTTGTTTGGCATTGTTGTACATATGGGGTCTCGAGCCCCTTCAAGCTCTTCCAGTTCTTTCTCTGATTCCTTCAATGGGGGTCCTGTTCTCAGTTCAGTGGTTTGCTGCTGGCATTCGCCTCTGTGTTTGCTGTATTCTGGCTGTGTCTCTCAGGAGAGATCTACATCCGGCTCCTGTCTGCCTGCATTTCTTTGCTTCATCCATCTTGTCTAATTGGGTGGCTGTATATGTATGGGCCACATGTGGGGCAGGCTCTGAAAGGGTATTCCTTCAGTCTCTCTTTTAATCTTTGCCTCTCTCTTCCCTGCCAAGGGTATTCTTGTTCCCCTTTTAAAGAAGGAGTGAAGCATTCACATTTTGATCATCTGTCTTGAGTTTCATTTGTTCTAGGCATCTAGGGTAATTCAAGCATTTGGGCTAATACCATGTATAGTCTTTGAGTAGTGGCTTAATCCCTGGAGGCTCTGGTTGGTTGAGTGTCTGCTCGGTGCTTCCCTGGACTCAGAAGAAGGAGTGTAATGAAGAGAAGGTCACACAGTGCAGTGCCATTTCTCTTGGAGACCTACAGGAGGTTAGTTCACAGGTGAGAATTTAAGTGAAGTCCTGTGTTTTCATTTGCTAATATTGAGAGCTGTCCTCTGACATCACATCACTAGCAGGGAGAAGGAGGATCTGGAGCTGGAGAGGTCTTATCTGGTGGCTCTGCATCAGTGAGACCAAGTCCCAGAGCCCAAGACAAGGTTTTTCTCCTGTGTCATTGAAAGCGGAGGGGCAGGTCACATGGAACTGGGGTGTCGGCTCCACAACACCAGGGCCCAGGTCCTCCAGCCTTGGGTGATGTTCCTTGTCTTGGCTGATGGTGAGGGAGAAGAAAAGATTCAGTCCCCAGCAGGGCATCAACCTCATAAACACTGACCCGGTGATTTGCCTGCATTCTCTTTGTCTGCTACAGTTTCCCAGAATTCTGCTGTCTCTGCTGCCTCCCTTGTCTGCTTTATATGTTGTGTACTGGAGAGTTCAAATATGGTTTGAAGATCATGAAGTCAGGAGTGTGACTAGTTAGAAAGAAATGGGGGTCGGTAGGAGATTCTGCCTTTAGTTAAAAACAGTCACTGATGAAACCTGTCATTTGTGTTGTGTCAAGGAAAGCGTGTTAGGTCTGCTTCTCATGGCTACAGTTTGAGGACAAGTTCATGATGGAAAGACATTGCGGCAGGATTGTGACAGGTGAGTGTTACAGAAGTGGGACTCTAACACAAAACTTCACAACCAGCCTGCAGCAAACAACTTCCTTCCACGATGCTGTTCCTTTTAGGGTTCTACAGCCTTCCAAATGTGTTACCACTAGGTGGGGACCCAGTGTTCCAAGACATGAACCACAACAAAATATTCCAAAGGTTTGATCAATTCACAGTGTAATATTTTATACAGAATATGCTCAAAATTTCAATCATTTTCAATAGTGTAAGGCCGTTGGGAAAACTGCACTATCAGAACAGAATGTGTTATAGAGTGCATGCAGCTCTGGCAGAGGCAGCTGCAACCCAGGAGTTTTTCAGGCAGCTCCCTCCCTCTGTTTTTCAGTGGTCCCTGCCTTTCTTCGTCCCTCCCTCCCTCCCTTCCTCCCTCTCTCCCTCCTTCCCTCCTTTTCTCTTTTTGTCTCTCTTCTTTCTCATCTTCTCTATTCCCTCCCCTCTATTGTCATTTCGCTGCAGGCAGGCTTTTGTGTAGCCCAGGTTAGCTGTGAACTCCACATGTAGATGAAGCCATGCTTTGAATCCTGCTCTTCCTGCCTCTGCCTCTGGAGTGTTAGCATTCCCTGCATGACTACTATGTCATTTATGATTTGTTTCTGAGGAAATAATTTAGTAATGTGTTATTAGAAGAAATTAAGACATTCAAGACCTATTCTGTGCACAAAGGTGACTCCATGCTAGAATTTCCTGGCTTTGCATTACAGGAGGAAAAGCTGGGCACAGTGGTGCACACTGCAGCCCTCAGTACCCGGGAGACTGAGGCAAGAGTATGGTGCTTGTTCAAGGCTAGCCTGGGCTCCACGCACCTTATATAAAACAAACTGGAATGAAGCAAAACTCAAAAATTGTTAATGCTTAAAAATGACACAAAGTCATTCTTTCCTTCCTAAAAATGTTTCCAGAGCTACTAAAAAAATTATTTCATTTACAAAATAGTTGATGAGAACATTCCTTTGCATGGCAGGAAACAGATGGGGTCAGGTGGCAACACCTGCTGCAGGATATCAATAACCCTGGTTCACCAGAGACCGGATTCTCCTCATTGTAAGCATTCTTGTTTTCTGAATGGAAATCTCCTTTAGTCATTGTTTGGCACTTAAACCTGCACATCTTTCTCCATTGCACTCTCTTTTTTTTTGAGTCTGAAGTTTTACCGGCTTTTGCTGACTTCTGGGTTATGTTTCTTTCTTTCTTTTTTTTTTTTTTTTTTTTTCTGGAGCTGGGGACCGAACCCAGGGCCTTGTGCTTGCTAGGCAAGTGCTCTACCACTGAGCTAAATCCCCAACCGCCTGGGTTATGTTTCTACTTTTGCAAAGCTTGGACGAGCACCTGCTGACTTCTTGGACACTTTTTTCAGCTGTGGCTGGCTGAGCTCTTTTGTTATGTCTACCCTCAGTGTGTATCTGCTGCTAGGGTACTCCTTGAGGCTTTCTTAAGCTAGGCTGCCCAGCCCTGCTACTGCACCATAATTGAAAAAAACCTTATCTTCATGTGCCCTTGCTGACCCCAGGAGACCATGGCTGTTTTCTTGTTCCCAGAGTGCACTGGGCCTGCTGCTTTTGCACCCCCTTCCACCATGCCTGAGAATGACCGTTAGTAGTGATGAATAGTGATGGTCTCTTATCTTGCTTTTGGAGCGTCTGGGTCACCAACTGCTTTTTTTGACACTTGGGGATCACGTGATGGGGTTTGTTCTGTGGAGGTGACCTTTCTGGAAGTCATTCATCCTGTGCCCTCAGCTCAGCTCTCAGGAGTTTCCTCCTGTGCCCCTATTGCTGTAGGCCAGGCTGCAGGGTGCGGCAATCACTCTCTCCTCACCTCCAGTTGCCCAGCTTCAGGGAGGAAGATTGTCCCAAGTCCATGTGCTCCTTAGAGTGTGGGGTAAGGAGGCAGTGCGCCCTCAGCTGCAGGTTAGTGAGTATTCACATCTGCTAGGAAAAGACACAGCTACTGTCCCTGCTTTGGGTTTCACCTTTTGAGACCTTTGTGTATGCCGAGCATGGTGGAGCCGGCTTGGGGTCCCAGCACTGGGGAGGCTGAGACAGATGGATCATGAGTTGGAACTCTGTCTGATCCACACAGTGAGACGATGCCCAAAACACAGCAATGTAAATCAAAATGAGAAAAGACCCTATGATTTAGTTATACAAATATAACCAAAGTTACAAAAAATGAACAACAGTCACCCAGTTAACAATGAACCAACATGGATTCTTTATTGATTAAAGATCTTTATACGCTGTTCAATCCCATACGTGCTCCCTGCCCCCATAGAGTTAGAATAGAACTTATAGTCAGCCTTGTACTTAGATAGCTGTCCTTATATCGCCACTGTACCATGCTGAAGCTGAAAACTAGACATGAGACTGCCAGGCTCTGAGGAGGGCTGAGGTGCTGAGGTCCTGGTCGGGGGCTGGTTGTGGCAGCAATTTTCATGGTCAGAGGGCCACACCCATCACATTATTCCTTCTTGGGGCCCAGCAGATCTCATGTGTGGTCTCATTCCCTTTAGATTCCAAAGAAACCTGTAGGTAAAGCATTCTTTCCCTTGACTAGGGACAATGGGCTTTGGCTCGTAAGAGGAGAGCAGGCCACTTATAAGTTCACTCAGCTTGGGCATTCTTCTGAAAGGCTGGCTCTTTGGGGAAGATGGCGGTTGAATGGGAGTGGCTCAGAAGCACAGCCACCATGGTAAGTACTGGTTACATGCTGAGTGCTGGAGTGTCTCTTCTCAACACAGGCTAGTTCTATCCTGTGTGCAATATTGAGAGGACGATGATGGCAGGGTAGGTGGTGAGGACACAAGGATCAACAGCCATGTCTGATCTAGACATGGAATCTGCGATGATGTGTGGACAGATGCAGTGGCTAAGACACGGGGTTTGTGGGCAGAAGAGCTGAGAGACAAGGAGGGAGAAGATGAGAAGACAGGACAGTGGAGGAGAGGAACAGTGCACATTATCCTGGATATGAAATCTCACTGTACACAGCCATGCATGGTAGATATTATTCAGTTATCCACAGTGGTACATGTGTGCCAGGAGGTCAGTGTTTAAGACGGTTAACATGGTCAGATAGTAGTAGCCCCAATCAATTCTTCATCAAGCATAGAGAGGGAATAAGTGATTAGAGCACAGTGTGCAGTCACACAGCTGCTGGAGGTTATGTCTTTATTGAGGTGCTTTACAGGGAACGATCCATCATCACAGACTTGTGTATACTTGAGAACCTCTTGGG
The DNA here is from genome assembly GCF_021556685.1 of Rattus norvegicus. NCBI lineage: Eukaryota > Metazoa > Chordata > Mammalia > Rodentia > Muridae > Rattus > Rattus norvegicus. The sequence continues at coordinate 33,011,451 of NC_141548.1, forward strand.
ACAGGCAAGGGACAGAACAGGGACAGGCTGGGACAGGCTTGGGACAGGCTCTGTTGAACCCAAAGGGTACCAGATGAGCTCAGGCTTGGAGAGTCTGACTCATGCAGGTCAGGCTTTTCAGCTACTTGTGTTTATGACTGTATCAATCCAGGGCACCTATGGGGAGATTCGGGTGAAGGCTGCAGGGGGCTTTGCATCTTCACGTCCATGAGATACAATACCATGGGCCACACCAGCGCACAGTAGCGGTCCGCCAGAGTCTCCCTGTGTATTAGAAATAACATACTAAGAGCAACAATTACTCTCCTGCAACTACAGAACTACCCCCACCACCATAGTTAATCCCAGGGTGAAATAAGAGGCCCTGGTTCCCTATACATTGTAAGTTAGGAATTTACTGCCTGATTCCCACCCCCTCCTAATTCCCCTGCCTTGCCCCAGTGCTAACAGGTCTCCCTTTACTCCCTTCCTGTCTAGTGTCTAGCCTTGTGGGAAGGATGTAGGAAGGGGTTGGGCACAGGGAGATGAGATGGACAGGGACAATGTCAGTTTCCAGAGCCTCAGGGATAGGAGCTAAGGACACAGGCATTAGCACTGCCAGGGAGAGATGTTTGGCACATTTCCTCCACTGACACTGTCTTCTGATGTGGGGAGGAAGAGCAGGTGTGTACTCACCTCATATGGTGATCTCTTCCTTCTAGGACTGCCCACACAGACCTTGAAGCTTTCGTCATAACGCCTATAGATTTTACAGGCCTCTTTATCAACCTCCCTCAGTGTATCTGTAGAAGGATCTGTCATTCCAGTTAGGCCCCAGCCAGCTGCTCGACACATCTTCCCAGGCTTGATAAGAGGGCCGAGGCAGGGGAATTACATCCACAACAGGAGTCAACTCTGCTTGATCTTCAAGCTGTTGGCCGAAGAAGAGAAGAGACATGGGGCCTTTCCCATTGGGAATTCACGAGTGGATTCTGAGGAAAGGGATTGGAGAAGAGAGCGTTCTATGGCCTGAGCCAGAGGGAGAGTTAGTGTTGGGAGACTCAAGCAGGGCAAGAAAAATAACGTCACCTTCGGTAACATGATGTTATGGAGCTTGGAAGAGAAGTTGTAATTTGGGTGAGCGATTTGTTTTTCCACTTTTATCTTCTGCTCTGTGGATTCTCTCTTGTTCTCCAAGGGTGACAGTGGTTTCTCTGTTGACAGAGAAAGAACCAGTGATAAGTTCTGGTCTTAGGGGCAGGACTCCTTCTGAGGAGAGCGACACCAGAGTCTTTCTTCTCTGTCCCAGGGCAGAGCCCCTAGACAGACTTGAGAAGGAGCTCCCAGGACCATTGCCGCAGGGCTCAGGGAAACACAGGACTGAGAACTGTCCCCACCCTCAGTACTAGAATTGTACCCATGTCTTTGTACATGGTGGGAAGCACTCTAAATTGAGTTGTTCCCTGCCCATGTCTGAGCCCTGGAGACACCAGGACAAGGCGAGAGCTATGGTTTTTGTTCCGATTGGAGCCCTGCTTAAAGCTCTGACCTCTGAAAACAGAGACCACACATGAAACGGTCCAGGAAGTGTCCTCTCAGTGTAAGGAGAGCCCATCTGGAGATGAGCAGGGCTCAGAGACTTCCTCAGGTCTCTCCTGCTCTGTGACTCTGGCTCATGGATGTCTTCACAGGAAGAGAAGCCTCTTACCGTCCATTACAGTGTGCAGCAGTCAGCACAAATTGACAGCTTATGAGAAACTCACCACAGCTGTCCTTGTAACCTCTCTCAGTGACGATGTCCAGATGGGCCATGTAAGGGCGGGAGTGTGGAATAGACTCCACACCACCAATAATCTCCTCTGGAACAAAGAACACCCAGTCCACGGTCACAAGCTTGCAGGCTCCCTAACACAGTACTGACAGAGAAATATGGGGCTAAAGCTGAGCGACTGCTCCAAGCCCACCCCACCTCACATGGGGCTCAGGCCCCTCCACAGGTCCTTTGGTCTTCTCTCTCCTGTTGATCTTTCCTCCCCACAGCTCCCTGTCCACCCTCATCCTTCATTCAGAACACAATGACCATTCATGTTTCTGGTGCTCTATTTCCTTTAGGCATTTTGTTCTTCACTCATCCTGTCTTCCTCCACACTAAGGGAAGGCCAGAGAGGAGCTGCCTTTCAGAACAGAGCATTTTGATGAAATGGTGTGAAGGAGAATTAGTTTTTCATTCTTCCTTGTCCTAGAGATTTCCCCTAGACTATGTCAGTTTAGGATCCTGCCTCATGTTCCAGGGTCTCTGTTGTCAAAGCTAAGGGATTAAGGTCGGTTGCTGAAAGCTCAGAGGTTAGGGAGGTGAAGAGCAAACTCACCAGCTCCAGCTCCAGAAGGCAAGAGAAGAGCCATCAGGAATAGCAGGGCCTGCATTGTGCCAGGGGTGCAGCCTGGGGTGAGCTTCTGCTGTGGTCCTGCCCTGGTTCCTGCTTTTATAGCTCCAAAGTAGGAGAAAGGAAGGACTGGATTCCACAGGTCTGGGCTGGTCAAGCTCATTTTCCTTATCAGAAATTCTCACAACTTTGCTCTCTGGGGGTGTTGAATCTGTGGTCAAATCCTGAGACTTCTGGATCCCATCATGAAGTGGTGACTGCATCCATCACAGTGGCTCCCAGGAAGCAGCACAGGAGCACAAAGGGGTGGTGGTGGGGGACCTTGATCAGGGATCATGGAACTGTTCTTGTAAGCATCCAGGTACTACAGTCAGCTTTGAGACCTAATCCGCACATGTGTAAAGACTCATCTCTGTTGCTGTAGCACCGACACAGGCATCTGTAGTGTGTGGACATATGGGAGAGAGGGAGGACATTGACAAAAACTGTGGTGGGCTGATTTAGCCTGAAGGCTCTTGCTTGTGTTGACCAGCAGGAGGCATCTCATCTTTATTAAAACAAGTAGCAGATGAGAGAATATGGCTGTAGGAGAAGAAAGATCGGCGAGTGTACTGAACATGTAGTGTATGAGGCATGACCAATACCTTAGGTTACTGACTGTCAACTTTCCTAATGCTTTGACCTGGTGTTGTGACCCCAGCCATAAAAGATTTTTTTATTTCTACCTCATAACTCTAATTTTGCTATTGTTATGAATTATAATGTAAAATATATGATATGCAGGGAATCCGGTGTTTGACATCCAAAGGATTTTGAGACCCAGAGGTTGAGAATAGCTTCTGTAAGTGCGTGTTCTGATCTGGTCATAGTAATAGTCCCTTTGGTAGTTGTTATAATGCACATTTAGGGAGAAGTCAATGGACTATCAGGGTATATCAGAACAGGAAGATCATACATTTAATTAGTTAGTTTCTGTGACTTACTGTTTGCCTTCCAGTGGGATGAACAGAGAACACAATGGAATGTATAATTACCATCTCTGTGTTCCACAGGCTCGCTAGTTATATGTGGAGAGTCTCCTTGCTTGAGAACGATGTCGAATATGTGTGGATCAGTATTGAGACTTAGAGCTTTCATCTTTTCATGTGTCACTGGAAATTACACACGGTTCATAGTTACACAGGGACATTCCATTGATTACAAAGTATTCTTTTTTTTTTTCTTTGCTTTTTTTCAGAGCTGGGGACTGAACCCAGGGCCTTGCACTTGCTAGGCAAGCGCTCTACCACTGAGCTAAATCCCCAACCCCTACAAAGTATTCTTGCTTCGTTAATAACAGTTTGAAATTCTGTGCATTTTGGAATAGCTCACTCATTGTCACATTTCTGGTCTGTTCTGTTTTAAGGCCTCACCAACCCTGAGTAGGGCTCTTTCCATTATACAGATGAGGAAATCCAGCCTTGCCGAGATGTCATAGTCATTGAAATATCAGAATTTGGTCTCAAATCAGTTGCTACCTGATTCCACTCCAATAATCGTTCTTTGTGCAAGCCTGCTTTCCCTGATTGCAAAGACAAAGTGAGAAGAAGAAATCACAAAGACCCCAAGGGGATCAGCTCAACTGTCCACAAGCTCATCAAGATAGACCTTAGAATAGATCTCGCATTGATTCTTTCTTCCAGTGAGGATCTCTATTCAACAGGGTTCACTGAGAAGGAAAAACATATGTGAGCAGTGCATTTCTCCCACCCTCTTTCTCTTTGCTCATTCATTTGGACTTGGAGAAGCAAACTGGTATAATCTTCATAACCCTATGGATTAGACCACAGGGAGGGCTGACAAACTGAGGCTTCAGCTCTGTGCTTGTGGAATGGCGGTCCTAGTCTGTGTGGAGACACCATGGATCCTCACCTCTCCTCAGTTTAAGTGTCTTAATTTTCAGAGGAAAGTTAGCCACATGTAGTATACCCAGGAAACTCCTCATTTCTTTAAAAAATGCATCAACACCATCATCAAGAAAGTTCTTTCTCTTAAAAGCAAAGTTCTATGGGTTACTGAGAAGAAGTACAATTTTTAGTGTTTGGCTAGACAGTTCTGTAGATGTCTATTAGGTCTATGTGATTTATGAGATTAACTCCAGCATTTCTTTGTTTAGTTTTTTTTCTGCATGACCTGTCTATTGGCAAGGGCAGGGTATTGAAGGTACCCAGTACCACTGTGTGGGAGTCAATTGTGATTTTAGCTGTAGTGGTTTATTTTATTAACTTGGGTGTCCTTGTGTTTGGTGCATAAATGTTTAGAACTGTGATGTCCTCTTGGTGGATTTTTCCTTTAATGGGCATGTAGTGTTCTTCCCTATTTCTTCTGATCAATTTTGATTTAAAGTCTGTTTTGCTGTATATTAAAATAGCTACACCTGTTTGTTTCTCTTTGCTTGGAATACCACTTTTTATTCTTTTAACCTAAGCAGATATCTGTTCCTGGTGGTGACATATGTCTCTTGGCTGCAGTTGAAGGATGCATCTATTTTTCACACCTGTTCTGTTAGTCTGTATCTTTTTATTGGGAAATTGAGACAATTACTATTGTAGTAGTGTTTTATGATTCCTGTTACTCTGTTGTTATGTTGTATTTCCCACCCCAGATGCCTTTGACTTACTGTTTTGCCATTATTTATTGTTCCTTGAAGTGGACATTGCTGGTTTGTAGGGATTCAGTTGTGTCATCTGATATTTTTCTGGAACCTACCCTCTGAGAGCATATTTTACTGAAGCAGACACATGAGAGGGTGTTTTGCTGAGACCAGATGTGGTGTTTTTCTGGAAGCTGTCTTGTGAAAAGTCATGTGATGTTTTGCTGGAGTGAACATTTGAGAGGACATGTGTTGTTTGGAAAGGGTATAAGTATAACCCAATAGACAATGAGCAGCACTCTGGCATTGGTTTGCCTTGCTAGCCTTTGGTCAGCTTTGCTGACACTGGTCTTTGCTCAGGATGCTCTGGCATTGGTTCCCTTTGCTGGTCTTCACTGGACTTTCTTTACTGATCTTTTCCTGTCATGACTTCATAGAGAGACACACCAAAGTGCTTCTTGTGATATTCCGGTGGCTTCTTGCTGTTTCTGTGGACTTGTGTTGATTGAGCCACTGCTACTGATTCATGGCTGGACTATTGCCTCAGATTCATGCTTGGTGTAAGGCTACAGGACTGACAGGCTGACATCGAAGATTGAAAGTGCCTCAAAGAACTATTCCTAAGTAGGTCCATATCTCCCTTGTCCTATTAACCTTTCTTCCTTTCTTAGCTTTGGTCAGTTGGCTATAAGGGAGGTTGAAACATTTAAGAAACTTAATTAAAGTGGGTTTTTGAAAAATTTAAGCTTATAATTCCTTGTTTTTTTTGAGTGTGGCTGACCCCTTCAGATTGAAGTTTTCTTTCTGGAGCCTTCTGTAAAGCTGGATTGGTGAACAGAAATTGCTTGGATTTATTTTTATTATGACATGCTTCCCCAACACTCAATTGTGATAGATAGTTTTGTTGGGTGTAATAGCCTAGATTTGCATCTGTGGTTTCTTAGAGCTTGTAGAACATCTACCTAGGCCCTCTGGCTTTCAAGAGTTTCCATTGAGAAGTTAATATTATTCTAATGGGTTGTTATCATCAAAAGTTCTTATGTGTTCTTCAATTTTAGCATAGTTCTGTGGGTTATAAGAATCTGAGTATTATTCTTATTCATAATAGCCAGAAATTAGAAACAATCTATGTCCCTCAACCAAAAACTGGATAAAGAATATGTGGTACATCTATACAACAGAATACTATTCAGCTATTGAAAACAAAGACATCATGAATTTTACCGGCAAATGGATGGAACTTTAGAATATCATTCTGAGGTAACCCATACCCAAAAGGACATGCATGGTATATATTCACTTATAAGTGGATATTAGTTATAAAATATAGGATACTCATGCTACAACCACAAACTCAAAGAAGCTAAACAAGAAGAAAGGCACAAGAGGATGCTTGACTCTCACGTAGAATGGAGAATAAGATATTCATAGGAGGCAGATGAATGGAGAGAACTTGGTAGTAGAGAGGATGGATGGTGAGAAGAATGGGGGAGTTTCAGGCTCTCATGTGGGGAGAGACAAGGAAGATGTCCAAATGGCCATGAAAATCCTTGGAAATCTGTAGCTGTTGGGAGTGGGTGCTGAGGGGTTTGAGGGTGGGGGATACCTCAAAGACACGCCAGAGACAGGAGATAGGTGAGGCTCCCAAGAATCAATGGGGATGACCTTATCTGAGACTCAGAGCAATGGGGAGATGGAACCTGAAGAGACCACCCCTCTGTGGTTGATGTCTATATGCAGGTGAGGGCCAGCACAGGATAAGGTAAGGCCTGTGATTGGGAAAAGGAAGGCAGGGATAGAACTTTTGTAAGGCGGGAGAGAGGAAAAGGAGAAGAACCAAGATGGAGGAGAGAAGAACAGCCCAATCTGTGTGGCCTTAAAGGGCCACAGGTAGTTATGAATACTTCATAGGGATGAATTTTTATAGGACAATTTATCTTATCTAGGTGGGCAGTTTATATCATTATCAGTTGGTTGTGGACATTTTGTGGAGTGAGAATTGAAGATATAAATCTGATTGCTAAATTACAAGCTTATCAAGTGTTGAATTTAATGGGTTACCGGGAGTTATCAGTTGTAAGAGGGTGACTGCTGCTGGGCTCAGAGAGTAACTGGTGGCAGCGTGGGATGGCAAGTCTGCTTGAGATGCTTTGTTCTTTAAGATGAAAATACCCCGCAGATACTACGTGGCCCAACTGAGCTGGCACTAGAGTGGGATGGCAGAGATCCTTTTTAAAATATTTACCTCAACACCTCTTATAGCCAGACAAGAACTCCAATGAAACAATAGGGAAAACAAACCACCCACAAAACTTTCATCACGAAATTTATCCTTCCTTCAAGAAATCTAGGCATGAGGTATGAGGCATGGAACAGGGACTGAGGGAATGGTCAAGCAGGAACCAGCCCAACTAGAGACCCATCCATGGGCAAGCACCAATTTCTGACACTATTAATGATACTGTGTTATGCTTACAGTCAGGAGGCTGGCTTGGCTGTCCTCTGAGAGGCTCCACCCAGCAGCTGACTCAGACAAAAGCAGAGACCCACAGCCAAACATTGGATGGAACTTGAAGACTCTTATGGGAGAGTTGGGGGAAAGATTGAGGGCCCCAAAGGCGATAGGAACTCCACAGGAAGACCATCTAACTTGGACCCTTGGGATTCTCAGAGAATGAATCACCAACCAAAAAGCTTACATTGGCTGGACCTAGGCTCATATTTAGCACATGAATATGTAGCTATTTTACACATATTTAGCAGATGAAAAGCTCCATCTTTATGTGGTCCCAAACAACTGGAATGGGGGCTATCTCAAAAACTGTTTCCTGTCTGTGGGATATGCTCTTCTAGCTGGGCTGCCTTGTCTGGCATCAGTGGAAGAGGTTGCACCTAGCCCTGCAGTGACTTGATGTGCCAGGGTCAGTGTGTGTGTGGGATACCCAGAGGGTGTTCTTTCTTCTTAGAGGAAAAGGAGAGGGGGAGGGGCTATGGGAGGAAGTGATTGGGAGGGGGATTGTTAGGAGCCATCTAGAATAGGCTAAGGCTAGCAGATGATTTTCCTGAGATGGTCCACTATTTTTCTTTTTCTTTCCTTTCTTTCCTGCATGGACTATGATGGATGAACTCTGGGAGTGAAGGCCCTGAGAGACTTTGTCTCAGGATCGATTCTTGCAGTTGATATGCCTTTACTGTTATTATTAAATTAATATAATAACCCCTTGGCATTAGCCCACCTTATTGGGGAGATCTCCTGCAGATCAACAAAGATTTACTGGTTTGTAGCAATGCTACAAATAGATGACTTCTTGATTCCTAATAGTGATTCCATAGATTTCCTAAGTTTATATTAATAATTATTAAACCCTTTTTTAGAAAGGCCTGTAATTAAATCTTTATGTGTTACGAGCTATTTGCATTAGGATAGAAAGCAGGCATGAGACAGATTTACGAGCTAGGAAATTCCTTTTTAGCTAGTTGTAAACTATTATCTGATAACTAAAGGTCATAAAAAAGAATAAACAGTTTATTGTAGGTAGAAGGACAGAACATAAAACATTAACTGGATTTTTTCTATACAGAAAACTTCAATACTAATGAGATGCTGGGCAGATGACTTGCCTCTTAACTTAGACATCAGAATTACAGTTTTAAACTTTTAATGAACCTGTGGAGCTAGTGGCAGGAAATGAATGTTTAATTAGATAACTCTTCTTTTTTTTTTTTTTTAAAGATTTTATTTATCTTATATAAGTGAGTACCCTGTCACTCTCTTCAGACACACCAGAAGAGGGAATCAGATTGTGTTGCAGATGGTTGTGAGCCACAATGTGGTTGCTGGGAATTGAACTCAGGACCTCTGGAAGAGCAGTCAGTGCTCTTAACCACTGAGCCATCTCTCCAGCCCCTAGATAACTCTTCTTAATGGAAACTCACATAAACATCTCTGCTGTAACTCCTTATGCAATTTATGATTTAAATTTATTTTTGAACTTGTGAACTTTTGAAAAAAGATGCTTGGTATACCATGTGACTATGTATCCTGCCAAAGTAGATGAACTAGAAATGATGGGAAAAGGAGAGAGCAGCAATCAGAGAGTCAGAGAGCAGAACAGAGCAGCTGCAGAGTAGCCAGGCTTCTTACCATGGTACAGGTGTTTTCTTAATGGCAGGGCTTCTTGCTGACAAGGACAGGGCCTTTTTTTTTTTTTTTTACAAACTTGGTTTTCTTTCAGTTGACATTACAAAGATAGAAGCTTTTTCTTTATGCAATAAAAGTTGGAGTTTATTTTTCATCCAGAATGAGCGAGTTTTTCTGCACTGGTCTTGGATTTTTGCTCCATCAACCGTGTGTGTGTGTGTGTGTGTGTGTGTGTGTGTGTGTGTGTGTGTGTGTTTGTGTAAGTATGTAAGTTGATTAGAACGATGGTTGGGCTGGACCAGAGTATGTGTGTGTATGAATGTGTGTCATTCTGTAAGGACTTTCTCTAGCTGACCAAAAGTTAAATAAATTCCCAGCCTCAGGGACTGGGGCCAAGGAAGACCTGCTGGGGGGTGAGGGGGAGCCCGGAGGGGAAGAACAAAGGGCCTCTTTGTTTAATCCCCTGCTGTTAACAATTGTATGTTAATTGTTTGAGGCCTGCAGCTTATGCCTGAGCTCTGCAGCTTCTGGTCTCACAGTAACTTAGAGTCAAGACAAGTAATAAGTAACCTTTACTCTCCTCAAACCAAATTTTGTCCTCTTCTGCCTTCCAGAGAGAACCAGTGCTTGGGCAGGTTCCCAACAGAGGGCAGCAATCAGGATGTAAAGTGAATTGGGGGAAAAAGGAGAGAAAAAAACCCCACAAACAAATAGAATCTGAGTTGGTGGTTGCCCATAATTTGTGAGTTTAGTCTTTTCATAGAATCTCAGAGTTCTGTGACTTGAATTTCATCTAAGTTTTTCTCCTTTGGGGATATAGCTATAGAATTGGTTATTTAGAAGGTGGGCATACTGTCTGGCTTTCTCACAATGTTTGTATTTTTTGGATAGGAACTGGATATTATAATTTAGATTGTTGGCTGCTGTTGCTGCTGCTGCTGCTGCTGCTGCTGCTGGTGTGTGTATGTGTGTGATTTTCTCCGATAGGCTTGAATCCTAAGGTGGCCTTAGATTGGGTGTCTTGGGGTATCTCAGGGAATGAATCTGTGGCTGGGAATCTGGGGACTAGGGCAGAGTGTCCTACCAGATCTGAGACTCATCTAGGCCCACAGCAATCCTAAGGAGTGCCTGGGTTTGAAGATAGAGGAATGTTGTGAGATGGTGTCACATTTGGTGTAGGCCAGGGTCATGATGGTGTGGGAAAACGCACATGAGTAGAGGAGCAATATGATAGGAAACTGGAGGTATGGTGGGCTTAGATTTCTGGGAGATTATTGGTCTCAGGGTAGCGTTATGGTAAGGAACCAGAGGTTGGCCATGGCAGGTCAGGATCTTGCCTGGTTGGGAGAACTCACTAGAGCTGGAGGAACCAAGCTGAACATATCTTGATTAATTCCATTACCACCATTTGATTAATTGAACTATTAACCAATATCTGGTCCTGTAAGCCTGGCTAAGAACATACAGGGAAGGCAATAGGCCTACATGGGAAGTACATTTGCTTCATCTATGGTAAACTAAATTTACACAGCAGCAAACTGTCTTCCAAGTACCACCCATGCTTTCCCCCATAGAAAAAACAGACTTCAGGCCTTACTCAGAGATACCTTTCCTTCTGAGGAATAGTGGGGTGAATTCAGAGATCACTGGGGCCCAAGATTCAGAAATAAGTGGTGGTTGAGGGTTCATCCCTAAAGAAGCCATTTAGCCCACCCCTTCTAGGCCTCAGGGAACACTAATGTGAGAACATGAGAAGAAGGCAAGAGCTGGGAGACAGGGTGAAGGGCTCAAACTCCATTCTCTAGACTGGATACAGTTGTGACAATCATCAGTTCATGCCAACTGTAGTTCCCGGCCCTGGGCCCACATAAGACTAGTCTAATCAACAACCAGTCAAGGAAGGGGAGGGACTTAAGGAGTCCCACTCGTTATTTCTTGAATACTGGCTATTGATAGTTTCTGGGAGGGGAGGAGGAAATCACTGTGTTTAGTTGAGTGTCCTCTGCTGAGCCAACCAGGCTCCAATGGAAAGATCTAAACTCAGTTACACAGCTGGTCATTGTTAACCTTAGTGGGTTACAAAACTCAGCACATAGACATGAACATGAGAGAGATATTTGTGAGGAGAGCCTAGGGTGTACAGGGATGTTAGGGAGTTGAGAGGAGTTGACAGTGTTTACTATGCATGGAGTACATGTGAAAAATTGTGTGTGTGTGTGTGTGTGTGTGTGTGTGTGTGTGTGCTTTAAAGATATCAAGCTGCCTCCATGACTGGGTGCACAAGGTGACTAAGACACTAGTTAGTCTAGTGGATTGCTCATGAATCTAAGCTCACACTAGGGCTCTGAGCCAAGAAATATATGAGAGGTGCTGACCAGGCCCTGCTGCAGAACAATGAGTCTGCATACTGGTCTGGACATTCACTATTTTGGTTCCGTTCTGAAGTTTCTGATCTACATACTGGGACTGTCCTGTGTCACCTCCTGACTCCCTCTGGGGCAAGGTGAAGAGAGGTGGCTACAGTTATAAGATGAGGTGACAGCTTGGTAGAGAGACCTTGCTGGAGCTGGACCAGGTGACCTGGGAAAGTCTCCAAGAACAGTGGATTTCCCACAATTATGTAGACTCACTTCCTCTGCAGCATGGCCAGGTCAGAACCTCTCATATAATGTACCTTGGCTCAGAGCCCTGATGTGAGCTTAGAGTCACGAGCAATCCACTGACTAACTAGTGTCTTAGTCACCTTGTGCACCTGGTCATGGAGGCAGCCTAATAGCTTTTTCTTGAACAAATTTTTAGAGGAATTTAGAGGAATGAAGAGAGTGGGAAGTAAAGGCTTTTGATCTTTCTCACCCGTATGGCCTGTTAAGTGTGAAGAAGAATTTAGAAAGAAAGAAGGCATCCTTCTCAGACAAAGGCAGGACTGTCCAGGACTGACAGTCCTGGTCTTTGTATGTGCTGTTATGATGGGGTCAGTGCACAGGTTTGATGCACAAGCTTTATGAGAGTATCTGAAGACAGAAACCATGAGACAAAAGAGGGTGAAGAAGAAGGTGGCGTATAAAAATGTTTTAAGCTCTGCACTCATGGAAAGCAGCAGCACCATCTCTTTCCTGCAAACAGATTTGTTTATTAAGACTTAGATAGCCATACCCCAGGATGCTGGACACTGGCCCAGACACAGGTTTTGTGTTCTAGAGTTGTTGAAGGAGTTTCATTGTTTTCTGAATCCAAGGTATAAAGCTGGAGATTCTGGTGAATACCCGAGGAGGTGTCCAAGTACACAAGCGATAACTGACAATGCCCTGGTCCACTCCATCGCACACAAAGGGACCCCCTGAGTTTCCCTGTAGACGGAAAAAGGGGAAGTCTTAGTAAATAGTCACCTGTCACCTCTTTCCAGACCCATCTTCTCCATGTTCTTCTCTGTTCCCACTTAGGCCTGGTTTTCAGATGGGAAACCTCTGTTCCACAAATGTAGTGCTGAAGCCTTGGTTTATTATCCATCTCCTTGGTCTAATCCATAAGGTTATGAAGATTATGTGCTTTCCTTCTCCAAGTCCAAATGAATGAGGAAAGAGAAAGAGGGCGGGAGACAGAATTCCAAGCTATTCTAGGAGTCCCAAGTGGGTCCTCAATTGAGGAGGTACCCACCCTACTTGATATAACAGGAGGGATCCAGAAGCACATTCACTGAGGCCAGGGCCTCTGACTCTGTCGCAGTGGTTCAGCAGCTGGGGAGCGTCACACTGGCAGCAATGGTATGCTAAATGAGCTTCATGGAGGCATGGGAAAATGTCTGTTTGTGGTCCTATAGCTCCTCAGCAGTCTACCAGATGTGAGAAAACCATTAAAAGATGGGAGGCTAAGATGTCTGATGAGGCCTGGGCTGATGCTGAGAACTGACAGACAGACAGACAGACAGATAGTGAAAGGAAAATTATACAAATTTAAGGTTTAAAAATATAAAATTAAAAGAGTAAGCCCCCAAAGCCACAAACTCAGGGCTAAGCCCTGCCGCCAGGAATAGCAGGCCATAAAGATAAAGAAAAGAAATACAAAAACCAGTTCAGGCTATCAAGGACTGACCCATAAACCATCCAAAGACATCCCTCCAGCTTACTCAGAGTCATACTTTAACCAGATGTCCTCCAGACCCTGATAAGCCCCTACTTGTGCTTTTCAGCCATTGTGTCCTGCAGAGAGCATTCCAGGAAACCGGGCAACCCAAGCCTAACCAGAGGTGTTTCAAATACAAATGCTTCATCAATTTTGACAAACTTTTAAAAATAATGAGGACCTAAAGACCCAACCGTTCTCCTGATTTAGTAGCTCTGTTCCAGGAACCAGGGGGCCATAAAACCTTCTGGTGTCCCCTTATCTCCTGGAGCCATAAAACAATCCTGTAACTTGCGGTGCATTCCCCTTTGACATCCCCCCATCCCCTGGTGCACAGCCTCTGCCTTTAAATACTCTTTTTCCCAGCCTCTCGGGGTCGACACCTCTGCCTCCTGCATGGGATATGTGTCGGCCTGGAGATCTCTGTAATAGGTCTCCGTAATAAACCTCGCCTTTGCTTATTACATCCAAAATGGTCTCTCTGTGTCTGGGGTCCGCGATTTCCCAAGACTTGAGTAAGGGTCTCTCTGCGTGGGATCTTTCATAATGGGGGCTCGTCCGGGATCTTCGCGACCACCCCAGACTCCGAAGACCCCTTGGAGGTGAGTTAGATGTTTGTCTGAGTGTTTCTGTGTGAGTGGCGCTGCATTTGTCAGTATGTGTCTGTCTCTGTTTTGGTTCTGCCGTGTGTGTATATATGTGTGTCTCGGTACTGGTGGAGTCTCACTCTGGTCAGTACTTAGAGAGTGGATGTGGAATCCCACTCTGTGTCTGTGCTAAGAGGGTGGATGTGTATTCCTGTCCTGTGCTAGGAGGGTGGATGTGTATTCCTGCCCTGTGCTAGGAGGGTGGATGTGTATTCCTGCCCTGTGCTAGGAGGGTGGATGTGTATTCCTGCCCTGTGCTAGGAGAGTGGATGTGTATCCCCACTCGGTGCAGCTGCCTTTGTGGTTCGTGAGGACCCTCTGGCTGCGGAAGCGGGGGACGCCCCGGGGCCCGCAAGGTTGCAGCCCCTGGAAGACGTTCCACGGGCGGAGAACAGTTGGAAGAGCCCGGCTGTGGGCAGTCAGGAGGACCTGACTGTGGTTTTCTGGAACAAAGGAGACGGAGTGCTCCTTAGTGTCTGCTGCCTGTGTTCTGTTTCTGTGTTTGGTGTTCTTTTTCTTTGCCATGGGGCAGACTGTGATAACCCCTTTGTCTTTGATGGTGGACCATTGGACGGATGTTAGGACAAGAGGACACTCTGGAATCCTGTTGGGAGGTGGAATCAGATGGTCCATCTCATCCCAAAAGCAGCTAAGGTTAAGCTGCAATTTGGGCCAGGTACTGAAGGCACCAGCCATCTGTGGAAATTGGTTATAGGATACTTTGTCTTGGTCTTGTTTGTCTGGTTTGTTTTCTGTGGTATTGTGGAGTGTCTTTTTGGCTTTTGTTTCGTTTTTGAATTTGGACTGATGACTGTTTAAAATCTTGGACTGACAACTGTGTTTGAAATCATGAAACTGTTTGCTTTGTTCGTCAAAGAATTTTACTTGGTCCTCTTGGTGCTTAAGTTAAAAGTTAAAAATAATTTGCTTGAGAAAAATTGTTTTCTGCCAGGGAGTTTTGTCTTTCTCTCTTGAGCCTCCTCCCCAAGGAGAGATGCCCCTTCCTTTACTCCCTGTCCAGTCTATCTGCTATTAACAGTTGTGTATAAAGAACTCCAGGTTAGTGAGTGACCCTGTCTGAAACAGACATTAACAAAAACCTTGAGGAAGAAACCGCTCGTAAATAAAAAATTCCCCCAGATAAGGCCTCCGGTATAAAACAAGTATAGTGAGTAAAAAAACTTAATTTTATAGACCCCACTCTAGTGGAGGTGTGTTGGTTGATAGCCAACGTTAATTTTTAAAACATAGTGTTTTATCTGTGCTTGTGCTCGCAGCACACAGTAGGGGGGAGCGAAACTAGCTGCGGAGCTGCTGCAGCGAGCATGGGGACTTCTCAAGTCTCACCCAATTTTTCTGGCTCTTCAGGAGCTGTTTAAAAGGAAAAGGCTTAAGATAAAAAGAAACACTACAGAGAGATTTCTTAGTGAATTGCTACACTTTGGTTTGCGATCTCTGGGAATCTCATGGTGGACAGCTGAGATAAGCTAGAGAAAGATTTAAATTTTGCTTGAGAACAAGGAATCTTAAAGGCGGAGTTTCAGCCGGTATGGCACTTAGTGTGTAGCTGCCTAAAAGATCAGAAATGCTGTCAACAGGCTATAAAAAAGGGACAGGCTGTGTTAGAAATGCTACAGGAAGAATGATCTAAAAAGGCTAAGAGTGAGGTGGGGGAGGACTCTAAGAAAAACAAGAACAAAAAATGAATTTCTGCTTTTAGTGGCCAGACCTTCAACTCTTGCTCACAGAAAGAGAGTGCTCATTAAGAGAAGTTCTTTAGGGAGCCTGCCTTATCTGCTGGCCCTATTCCAAGAGAGGAGTCAGTCTCCAGCATTAAATTACTTTTCTCACTGGTCATCATTAACATAGAGAATGCCTTTGATTCTATCCCCACAGCAGCCAGTTCCTGCCCCTGTGGTCGAAATGTCCCAGGTTGGGGGGCAGAGAAGCCCCTAAAATAGTTTCAAAAAATCTACAACAAACTGTAAAGAACTTTGTTTTGTTTTGCCAGTCAAAATTTAGAATTCAGGCTTTGGCGGTGGCCAAGGTCAGGATTAATGTTTTCTTTTCCATGGGCCTTTAAACCCAGTGAGACAGTTTGGTAAAAGGGCTGCTACTGAGGTCCTGATAGCCCCAGGTGAACTGGTTATGATTCTTTTGTCAGCCACCGGGCATCTAGCACCCAGGTTCTAACCATCTCTCCATCCTTTTGTTCTTAGTTGTTACTAGAAGCCTAGTGTCATTTGGAGGCTGGTTCTCTTGAGAGGCAAAGCCACGGAGCTGACACTGAAGAGAGATACTCCTTGAGGGAAAATCTAAGCTTGTGCTTATTTATACAATGGCTTTTTTGTCCAAGAAGGCCTCCTGGTTTAGCTGTGTGACTAAATGCTGTTTGCCCTCTTCAGTAGACCTCTATTCTCAAGATTCTCTTGTTTTCTCACCATCCCATTTGAGATGCTTGTTAGTAACTGTTACAGGTCTTCTTTACCACTGAGGAAAGACGGAATCCTACTGGAGGCCAAAAAGAATGTTCCAGACTCGGATAGAAGGCCCTCACTTCTGCCTGTTGGATTCATTACACCTAAAGGTAGGGAGTGCCAGGTCTGCCGCCAGGCTCCAAGGGTGGGTCTCTGAGGGGCTAGAAAATGCCCCACCAATCTGGCTAAGATAAAAAAAGGATATGAAGAGAAAGTTACAGAAATTTAAAGGGTTAAGCTAAGTTGCTGAGAGTTAGTATAAGTTACAGAAAAAGTAAGGTTAAAAGAGAAAAAAGGTAAAAAGAGCAGGAAGCTAGAGAAGAAAAGAGACAAAAAGAAGAGGAAGTTAGAGAGCTAAAGAGAGATAAAAGACAAGAGAGGAACATATACTGGCCACAGTAGTTAAGGAACCTAGGAAGATAGTACCTGACAACAGAAGAGAATTCCTGGCTAAAGATCAGTGTGCCTAATACGAAGAAAAAGGACACTGGGTCAGGGACTGCCCAAGAAGAACAAGAGGGGCCACTGGAGAGCTTCTTGGTCCTAAATTTGCTCTCCAAAATGGCTTACATGGGCTGAAATGGCTGGGTGAGGCCATGTGTATACATATCTACAGACTGTGTATGTGGAGCTTAAGACCTGTCTCAGTACACCAGTACCTGATGCTGGGAGATATATAGCTTAGTGCTGTTCTGCCTGGAACACATCACTTCTGCCAACCGGGCACTAACAATTATCACCCAATCCAGGACTTAAACTGTGGTAGAGTGGCTGATGTTTTGCCTCTAAATAAAATGTCCCAGAGGATGGGACCACTGGTCTAGATTCTCCACCGGTTGGGGACAATCTGGTCACCTTGCTGCCCAATCCGGACCTGGAGCCACCACAGCACGAGTGTCAAGCACTGACAGAAGCCCATGGGTGGAGAAAAGACTTCTGCGACTGGCTGATTGACCCCTGCTGAAAGCCGAGACTACCTTGCCTACAGACGAGAACAGTTCTCTTCATGAAGGTCAGAGATAAATGGGTGCTGCTGTGGTGGACAACACAATGTCATCTGGAATGGCTGAACCCCAACTCCCCAACACATCAATGCCACAGATGTCTTTGCCATCTCTTGGATGCCCTGATGAAGCCAACAACTGTGAGTATTATTCATTGCTCAGGATATCAGAAGGAAGAGATTCACCGACATGGGAGAGTAACAAAACAGATAAAGTGGCTCGGGAAATGGCTATACAGGAGCCTATCCTGGTTACAGGCCTACAAGAAACAGCCACTGGGAACTGGGATTGGACTAAGGGATGGCCTCACTTAGAATGTACAACAGAAGAAAAGGCCCAACTTATTTAAAAGATAAAAGGACAATGACACACTTGGGGAGAAAGCTATACCCCCCAGAGAACAAACAAAAGACTCACTTTGCCAAATAAAGAAATAGACTCATTTAGGAGATAAGAAGTTTGTCCAAGTAGTTAAAATATATATAATAGACTTTAAGATTTTAGCCAAGAGAGACAGTAAAAAAGTATAAGGTATGTCAGTAAGTAAATGCTTAACAAACAAACAGAACAAAGAGACCTAGAGAGTTTAGTAAAAAGCCAAAATAAACTTCACTGAGATAAAACCAAGAAAATATGATCACAAATATCTCCTAGTGCTTGTAGATACTTTTTCAGGAATAGATAAAAGCTTTCCTCACCAAGCAAGAGACGGCCTCCATAGTCATCAAGAAGATACTAGAAGAAATCTTCCCCCGGTCTGGAGTGCCCAAGGTAATCTGGTCAGACAACGGTCCTACTTTCGTTGCCAAGGTAAGCCAGGGTGTGGCCAAGTATTTAGAGGTCGATTAAAAATTACATTATATTTACAGGTAGAATAAATAAATAAAACTCTAAAAGAGACCCTAAACAAATTGACCATGGAGACTGGCACAGACTGGGTGACACTACTTCCCTCTTGCTCTCTTCAGAGCAAGAAATACCCCTTCCAGATTCAGTCTTACCCCCTTTGAGATCTTATATGGGGCCTCAGCTCCCCTGACTGTATTAGATGATGTTACTAAACCAACATGTCATAGTAATAATGATTTATATGCCAGGCTAAAAGACCTACAGGTGATACGAAAAGAAGTCTGGTCACAGCTGACAACAGCCTATACCCCAGAGACCCCTGAGACATCTGATCAGTTCCAGGTTGGAGACTACAGCTACATACAACGACACGGAGCCCAGACACTCGAGCATCACTGGAAGGGACTGTACCTGGTGCTGCTGACCACCCTGACAGCCGTCAATTCTCAGTCCTCATCAGCCACATACTAGCTGTTGGGGCTGAGAGCTGAGACCTAGAGGGACACTCAGCATGTTTGCCCTGGGTTCCATCGGGATAGGTGTGGGAATAGGCTTGATTTCTATTACAAATGATATAACATTACATATGTAAGTACTCCTAACACTTCTTGGGACTGTGCCTCAGGGATTACAACCTATATACGTTTAAAAGTTCTAAAAGACAGTCATGACCTTGATATATAGGTACAGATAGTGTCCAGATTAGAATCCTGATGCTAAAGACTTAATAAGACACAAAAAGATAGAGACACTTAACAAGGTTGGTTTGAGTCTTAGTTCACTCAGTCTCCCTGGATGACTACCCTACTCTCTGCTACAGCTAGGCCATTATTAATAATTTTCTTGGTTTTAGTTTTTGGCCCCTGCATGACAAATAGGTTAATTGCTTTTGTTAAAAATCGAGTGGGTGCTGTGCGGTTGATGGTTCTGAGACAACAGTACCAGTCAGTTAGGACAACTGGTGAGACCAAATACGAGACTTGATATCGAAATTCTAAGATTAGAATTATTTAGTAGAAGAAGAAGGGAATGAAAGGAAAATTATACAAATTTAAGGTTTAAAAATATAAAATTAAAAGAGTAAGCCCCCAAAGCCACAAACTCAGGGCTAAGCCCTGCTGCCAGGAATAGCAGGCCATAAAGATAAAGAAAAGAAATACAAAAACCAGTTCAGGCTATCAAGGACTGACCCATAAACCATCCAAAGACATCCCTCCAGCTTACTCAGAGTCATACTTTAACCAGATGTCCTCCAGACCCTGATAAGCCCCTACTTGTGCTTTTCAGCCATTGTGTCCTGCAGAGAGCATTCCAGGAAACCGGGCAACCCAAGCCTAACCAGAGGTGTTTCAAATACAAATGCTTCATCAATTTTGACAAACTTTTAAAAATAATGAGGACCTAAAGACCCAACCGTTCTCCTGATTTAGTAGCTCTGTTCCAGGAACCAGGGGGCCATAAAACCTTCTGGTGTCCCCTTATCTCCTGGAGCCATAAAACAATCCTGTAACTTGCGGTGCATTCCCCTTTGACATCCCCCCATCCCCTGGTGCACAGCCTCTGCCTTTAAATACTCTTTTTCCCAGCCTCTCGGGGTCGACACCTCTGCCTCCTGCATGGGATATGTGTCGGCCTGGAGATCTCTGTAATAGGTCTCCGTAATAAACCTCGCCTTTGCTTATTACATCCAAAATGGTCTCTCTGTGTCTGGGGTCCGCGATTTCCCAAGACTTGAGTAAGGGTCTCTCTGCGTGGGATCTTTCAATAGTATTGCAGGATCATAAGAGAAGCCTTCTAGACATATAGAAGAGAACTTACCCCAACTGTGAAGGTTTCTTAAACACAATCATTATTGCCTAATGTATTATGATCTTAAACAATCTCTAAACAGCTAGGTCGATGCGTTTGAGACTCCCTTATGTGAGCATGGCACATCCCTGTGATTCCCACTCCTCCCTTTGGTTTTTGTGTTCACTGGGGAAGGACTGTGCCATTGTCCATGTGGCATTCCCAATGAAAGTTGAAGATACTCACCAAGTTCACCCTAGTCTCCTCCTCCCAATTCCCTGCCTGTTTCTCCCTTTCTTCTCCAGCAGTCTCAGTGCCTCCAAGACAAGAAACCTTTTCCTGTTATTATGGGTAAATAGCTTCCTTTTGAAGAGTAAGATTCTCAGGAGGCTATAAGTGAGCATCACTGCTGTGTCATAGGCTTAGGGCGTCATGAAGGTCTCCATTCATCTTCCCACCATGTGATCTTCCCCAGAAGGCAATGTAAAAAATACAACATGAAAGGAGTTTGAGGGGTAGAGGGAGGCATGATAGTGCTATAAATATAACATTCCTGCACTAAATTTCTAAAAACAAACATTTTAAACTTAAAAATTTGTCTATTGACAAGATGAAGGTGAAGGTGTCTCTGATTCCTTTTTATTATTGCACAGGCAATAATTGTCCAAAATAAAAAGGAAGTCAATAAATATAATTTTGGTTTGGACTTGCTACTACAGTTACAGATTAGGTGGTCTTTCCCTAGAAGAATGAGGGTGTTTTTATTCTGGGTTTGAGCTTCTGTACATCACTGTCTTCCATAGACCCAACAAGTGGGATTGTATTATTCCAAGCACCCACACTCAAGTTGTATGCTGCTTAGGGAGCCATCCTGTGTGATCCTTTTTTTTTCTTAGCTAATTTCCCTTTTAAATACACAGCGAAGATTTTCCCTCTTCCTTAGAGAAGGATGATCCAGATGCAACAACCTTACTTAGGAAGAGAAAATTGGACATATGAAATATCACTGACTATGGATACTTCTCTAAAGATAGTGTTCTTAAATTTATTTCCTACTCTGAGGCAAGAGCATGTCTTCCCAAGGTGTCTATAGTGCTCCCTCCTGCACTCCAATCCCAATGAACATGATACCCTCAGTGTGACATGATTGGGTTTCCTGCAATAGACGTTACTGCCCCTAATGATGTATGTTGATTGTTTCCCAGATTATTAGCTGCCAGGCATGTGCAGCAACAATAAAACTATACCAAGAGCAACTTTGGCTCAATTGCACACCCACTTAAGTTTACAATACTGCACTGTAGTTCTACAAGATGTGAATAGATATCCTGAAGAGAGGTATAGCAGGGACCATCTCACTGCATGATTCAATAACTTGTAATTACACTGTCCCCTGGATAGCTCCATGTATATAACACAGCCCTGGTTTCCTTTTTGGCAAGAAGAGGCAGTTGTGATGTTTTCCACTAGTTTCTATCATAATGTCCCTTCCTGAATCAGCCAACCACTATGGGGATGCCAATTGGTGACTACGTCTCTCCTACGTCTCCTATATCTGTATTCAGGAATTGGAGCCTGTGTGTGGACCACCTTCAAAGCTTGTCCTATAGCTGAGGCTTCACAGAAGGATTTGAGGTCTTTAAAAGGTATTATCAGGTCAGATCCAATGTACAGTAATAAAAGATAGTGATCTTAAATTTTCCCTGTAATTCATATCACTATGCTTAGACAGCCGATTGTAGCTCTGAGGAAGCAAAGGAAGGAAATGTAGAAGGATAGAGTTGGTGCCAGAACTTTCCTCAATGATACCCAGTCTCCAGCATGCAAAGAGGTCTGAGTTGTCAGGTCCAAGAATGGAAACTAGTTGCACTTCTGTACGATAGTCAATACCTTTTTTGTCAGACCTAGATTCTTTTTGTAAAGTTCCATAACTCTAGAACTTTCCAACTGTATGATTCATTGAGATGCATAGTTTTTTAGTCTGCATAAGTGCTATTTTGAGTGGCTACATTAATCTAACTGCATGATATCTTTTTATTTGTAATTTATTCAAAATAATTTATTTTTTAAAAGATTTATTTATTTTATTTATGAGTACACCATTGTTGTCTTCAGACACACCAGAAGAGGGCATCAGATCTCATTACAGATGGTTGTGAGCAACCATGTGGTTGGTGGGAATTGAACTCAGGACCTCTAGAAAAGCAGCCAGTGCTCTTAACTGCTGAGTCATCTTTCCAGTCCCAATTTTTTATATTGAAGAAAGAAATAAAAGTTTCCCTTCTTATTTAGATCAAAAATAATGTCTAAAGCCCAGCATCTTCTTTGCTTATATTCTTGAATACTTAGACACAATGAGAAAACCACTGTATACTCTTATGATCTGTGGTTATAAATACCTGGTCACACAAAGTCCTGTCTTGCATTGCATACCCATGGGTGACATTGTTTAAGAGGCAGGTTTACTCTGCATGCCATAAATAATCATCTCACACCTACAACTATGACTTTTTTTGCTTACAAAAGGATCTGTAAAGTCTTTAAAATACATCTACATTGGTGAACAGAAACAGTCCCCAGTTCTTCCTTCCAGTGAGGAT
Source organism: Rattus norvegicus (assembly GCF_021556685.1). Classification (NCBI taxonomy): domain Eukaryota; kingdom Metazoa; phylum Chordata; class Mammalia; order Rodentia; family Muridae; genus Rattus; species Rattus norvegicus. The sequence continues at coordinate 33,034,071 of NC_141548.1, forward strand.
CTCTATTCTATGAGGTCCAAGCAGCAGGGAAAGCATGCTTGAGCAACTTAACACATGGGATCAGTTCTAAGGTCATTCTTGGTGAGCTTGCGGACAGGTGAACCAAATCTATCGGGTCTTCATGATTGCTTTCTTTTGCTTTGTCTTTTCAATCAAGAAAAGCAGACTTCCACAGAAAAAGGTTATTGGAGTGGAATCAGGTAGCAACTGATTTGAGACCAAATTCTGATATTTCAATGACTATGAGATCTCGGCAAGGCTGGATTTCCTCATCTGTATAATGGAAAGAGCCCTACTCAGGGTTGGTGAGGCCTTAAAACAGAACAGACCAGAAATGTGACAATGAGTGAGCTATTCCAAAATGCACAGAATTTCAAACTGTTATTAACGAAGCAAGAATACTTTGTAAGCAATGGTATGTTCCCACGTAACTGTGAACCGTGTGTAATGTCCAGTGACACAGGAAAAGATGAAAGCTCTAAGTCTCAATACTGATCCACACAGATTCCACATTGGTCTCAAGCAAGGAGACTCTCCACATATAACTAGCGAGCCTGAGCTCCCCTGTGGAACACAGACATGGTAATTACACATTCCATTGTGTTCTCTGTTCATCCCACTGGAAGGCAAACAGTAAGTCACAGAAACTAACTAATTAAATGTATGATCTTCCTGTTCTGTGATATCCTGAAAGCCCATCGACTTCTCCCTAAATGTGTATTATAACAACTATCAAAGGGACTGCTAGTAAGACTACATCAGAACATGCACTTACAGCAGTTGTTCTCAAACTGTGGATCACAACCCCTTGGGGCGTCGAATCTCAGACATTCTACATATCACATATTTATATCACAGTTCATAACAGTAACAAAATTATAGATATGAAATAGCAATGAAATAATTTTATGGCTGAGGTCACTACAATATGAGGAACCGTATTAAAGGTTCACAGCATTAGGAATGTTGAGAACCACTGACTTAACTCCAGTCTTGGTCATGCCTTATGTGCTGTGTATTCAATGCACTCTTCTCACACCTTCATCTCTCACAGACACATTCTATTCTCCTATTTGTTTGAATAAAGATGAGATGCCCTCCCACTGGTCAAAGGAAACAATAGCCTTTATGCTAAACTAGCCCACCACCAGATTTTGTAGATAAAATGTACTCCCTCTCACCCATATGTTCATACATTACAGATATAGGTGTTTGTGCTACAGCAGTGAGAGTTTTACACATATTCAGATTAGGTCTCAAAGTTGACAATAATACCTGAATGCTAACAGTTCCATGATCCCTGATCAAGATCTCCCTCCCTTTGTGTTCCTGTCCTGCTTCCTGGCAGCCACTTTGAAGGGTGCAGTCATCACCTCATCAAGGGATCCAGGAATCTCAGGATCTGGTCACAGATTCGACACCACAGAGAGCGGAGTCATGAGAATTTCTGATAAGGAAAATAGAGTTTGACCAGCCCAGACCTGTGGGTTGCAGCCCTTCCTTTCTCCTACTTAGGAGCTATAAAAGCAGGAACCAGGACAGGACCACATCAGAAGCTCACCCCAGGCTGCACCCCTGGCACAATGCAGGCCCTGCTATTCCTGATGGCTCTTCTCTTGCCTTCTGGGGCTGGAGCTGGTGAGTTTGGTCTTCATTTCCCTACCCTCTGAGCTTTCAGCAACCGACATTAATCTCTCATCTTTAATAAAGAGACCCTGGAATATGAGGCAGGATCCTAAACTGACATAGTCTAGGGGAAATCTCTAGGACAAGGAAGAATGAAAAGCTACTTCCCCTTCACATCACTTCATCAAAATGCTCTGTTCTGAAAGGCAGCTCTTCTCTTGCCTTCCCTTAATGTTGAGGAAGACACAATGAATGTACAAAGAAATGCCTAAAGGAAATAGAGCATCAGAAACACTAATGGTCATTGTGTTGTGATTGAAGGATGATGGTAGACAGGGAGGTGTGGGGAGGAAAGATCAACAGGAGAGAAAAGACCAAAGGACTTGTGGAGGGGCCTGAGCCCCATGTGAGGTGGCGTGGGCTTGGAGCAGTCGCTCAGCTTTAGCCCCATATTTCTCTGGCAGTACTGTGTTGGGGGCCCTGCAAGCTTGTGACTGGGGACTGGGTGTTCTTTGTCCCAGAGGAGATTGTTGGTGGTGTGGAGTCTATTCCTCACTCCCGCCCTTACATGGCCCATCTGGAGATCATCACTGAGAGAGGTTTAAGGGACAGCTGTGGTGGGTTTCTCATAAGCCGTCAATTTGTGCTGACTGCTGCACACTGTAATGGATGGTAAGAGGCTTCTCTTCCTGTGAAGACTTGCATGAGCCACGGTCACAGAGCAGCAGATCCTTGGGGAAGTCTCCGAGCCCTTTTCAACTTCAGGTGGGCTCTCCTTACATGGAGAGGAAAAGGGGACCACAGGAATACTCACTGAACCATTCATGTGTCATCTCCATGACACTCTCCAGAGTTTGGAGTTTAAGCAGGGCTGTGGTCCGGACAAGAATACAGTCCTTGACTTGTCTGGGTGTCACCAGAGCTCTGACAGGTGCTGGGGTGTAACTGAATGTTGAGTGCCCATTTGCCATGTACAAAGTCATGGGTTTGGTTGAATGCAAATACTGGGTGTGGGATGTGGGATGTGGGGTGTGGGGAGAGGTCTCAGTACTTTATTTTCCTGAGCCTCATCCTTCTGGGGAGGCTGTGGTGTTGGGAGCCCCATCTCAAGTCTCACTTGCTCTGCACTGGGATAGAGAAGAAAGACCTCCATGTCGCTCTCCTTAGAAGGAATCCGCCACCTAAGACCAGCACTTTTTACTGCTTCTTTTCTCTTTCAACAGAGAAATCACTGTCACCCTTGGAGCTCATAACATGAGCAAGAGAGAATCCACACAGCAGAAGATAAAAGTTGAAAAACAAATCTTTTTTCCAAATTACAATTTTTCTTCCAAGCTCCATGACATCAAGTTATTGAAGGTGCTATTTTTTTTTCTTACTCTACTTAACCTCCCTTGCTTGAACTTTCCCCCTGGCTTGGACCTTCAAATTCTCTCTTGTCCAGTCAATTGTCTTGGAAACTACCCCTGAATACTATGTCATTACTGCCCCAGTGGGAAAGGACCCATATCTAAGCATCCTTTTCTGGGTTGACATTTCTTCTCTTCTTCCCCCAACAGCTTGAAGAGAAAGCAGAGTTGACTCCTACTGTGAATGTAATTCCCCTGCCTCAGTCCTCTGACTTTATCAAGCCTGGGACAATGTGCTGGGCAGCTGGATGGGGACAAACTGGAGTGACAGAACCTAAGTCAGATACACTGAGGGAGATCAAACTGAGAAAGGAAAAGGAGGCCTGTAAGGACTATAGGCGTTATGACTATAACTTCCAGGTCTGCGTGGGGAGTCCTGAAATGTTAAAATTAGCATACAAGGTGAGTGCACACCTGCTTTTCCTGCCCACATCAGGAGACAGCATCAGTGGAGGAAATATGCCAAACATCTCTCCATGGCAGTGACTAATGCCTGTGTCCTTAGCTCCTATCCCTGAGGTTCTGGGAACTGAAATTCTCTCTGTCCATCTCATCTCCTGGTTTCTTAGCCCTTCCTACAACCTTCCCATGAGGTTACACACTAGACGGGAAGGGAGTTAAAGGAGACATGTTAGCATTGTGGCAAGGACAGAGAGGCTGGAGGGACAGAAATTAAGTCCCTACCTGATGACCCACAGGCAGCCAGGTCCTCTTACATCACTGTGGGATTAGCTATGTTGGAAGGGCCTGTGTTTGGAGAAAGTATTATTTCCTCATAGTCTTATTTTTTCTCACCTAAAGGGAGACTCTGGAGGACCTCTAGTGTGTGCTGGAGTGGCCCATGGTATTGTATCTCATGACCATGGAACAGGGAAGCCCCCTATAATCTTCACCCGAATCTCTTCATATGTGCCTTGGATTAATACAGTTATAAAAGGAAATTAGCTGAAAAACCTGATCAACCTGAGTCAGAGTCTCCAAGCTAGAGTTCTTCTGTCAAATCTCTTTGGTTTTAACAAAGCCCGACTCACCCTGTCCCCAAGACAATCTCAAAAATACACAAGTCTGTCATGATGGATTGTTCCCTGTAATGCTCTCAATAAAGACATAGCCTCTTGCAATGGTGTGATTTCACGCTGTGCTATAAACACACTCTCCTCTCTGAGAACAATGAAGAATCCATTTGAGGTACTACTATCTGGCCATGTTAACCGTCTTGACTACTGACTTCTAGGCATATGTGTACCACTGTGGATTACTGAATATTATCTACCATGCATGGCTGTGTACTGTGAGATTTCACATCCAGGGTAATGTGCACTGTTCTGTTCTCCTTCACTGCCCTGTCTTCTCATCTTCTCCCTTCTTGTCTCTCAGTTCCTCTGCCCACAAACCCCATGCCTCATCCACTGCATCTGTTCACACATCATCGCAGATTCCGTGTCTAGGTCAGACATGGCTGTTGATCCTTGTGTCCTCACCACCTACCCTGCCATCATCGTCCTCTCAATATTGCACTTGCAACTAGAGGACAGCTGGCCCTCTGAAGTCCTTGGACCCTGACTGTGACCAAAGCAGCCACCACAGGAGAGCATTCGTAGTTTCTGGAGCCAACACAGGGCAGAACCAGCACATGTCGGGTAGAGACACTGCAGTACTTAGCATGTTCTAGTACTTACCATGGTGGCTCTGCTTCTGAGCCACCTCCATTCAACCGCCATCTTTCTCCAAGTGCCAGCATTTCAGAAGAAAGCCTGAGTTAGGTGAACTTCTAAGTGTCCTGTTGTCCTCTTATAAGCCAATGCCCCCATTGTCCTTAGTCAAGAGAAAGAGTGCTTTAACTACAGGGTTCTGAGGAATCTGAAGGGGAAGAGACCACACATGAGAACAGTTAGGCCCTAAGGAGAAGTTATAAGCTGGGCGTGGCCCTCTGACTACTGTACCATGAAAATTGCTGCCATGACCAGCACCAGACAAGGATCTCAGCACCTCAGCCCTCCTCAGAGCCTGGAAGTCTCATGTCTAGCTTTCAGCTTCAGCATGGTACAGTAGCAATATAAGGACAGCTATCAAAGTACAAGACTGACTATAAGTTCTATTCTAACTCTATAGGGGCAGGGAGCACATATGAACAACGTATAAAGATCTTTAATCAAATAAAGAATCCATGTTGGTTTATTGTTAACTGGGTGACTGTTGTTCATTTTTTGTACCTTTTGGTTATTTTTGTATAACTAAATCATAGGGTTCTTTCTCATTTTGATTTACACCGGTGTAGTTTGGGCATCCTCTCACCGTGTGGATCAGACAGACTTCCAACTCATGATCCATCTGTCTCAGCCTCCCCAGTGCTGGGACCCCAAGCCGGCTCCACCATGCTCGGCATACACAAAGGTCTCAAAAGGTGAAACCCAAAGCAGGGACAGTAGCTGTGTCTTTTCCTAGCAGATGTGAATACTCACTAACCTGCAGCTGAGGGCGCACTGCCTCCTTACCGCACACTCTAAGGAGGACATGGACTTGGGACAATCTTCCTCCCTGAAGCTGGGCAACTGGAGGTGAGGAGAGAGTGATTGCCGCACCCTGCAGCCTGGCCCACGGTAATAGGAGAGCAGGAGGAAACTCCTGGCTGCTGGGCTGAGGGCACAGGATGAATGGCTTCCAGAAAGGTCAGCTCCACAGAACAAACCCATTCACATGTGCCTCTGGGGTCTAAGGAGCAGTTGGTGACCCAAAGGCTCTAAAATCAAGACAAGAGCCTGATCCCCACTACAGTGTTCATTCTTATTTATGGTGGGTTGTGCACAGGAGGAGCAGGACCAGTGCACTCTGGGTAAAAGAGAGCAGCCATGATCTCACAAGCTCAGCAAAAGAAAGGCAGATAAGAAGGGTTTCCCCACGGTTGGTACAGTAGCACTGTTGGGCAGCCTAGTTTAATAAAGCCTCTCAGTGCACTGTTAGCAGCTGACACACACTGAGGGTGTCCAAAGGGAAGTTCAGCTCAGCCAAAGCAGCTGAGGAAAGTATCCAGGAGGTCAGCAAGGGCTCACCCAAGCTTTGCAAAAGTGGAAACAAATCCAGAAATCTGAGAATATTGGTAAATCTTTAGACCACAGCAACTGTAATAGAGAGCAATGTGCAGGTTTAAGTGCTAAACAATGACTAAAGGAGATTTCCATTTAGAAAATAATAAAACTCACAAGGAGGAGAATCCAGTCTCTGGTGAGCCAGAGTTATTGATATCCTGCAGCAGCAGTTCTCACCACCTGACTCCATCTGTTTTCCTACCTTCAAAGGAATGTTTTCATTAAGTATTTTGTAAATAAAAAATTTTATTTGCTCTGGGATCATTTTTTAGGAAGGAAGGAATATGACTTTTTGTCATATTTAAGCATAAACAACTTTTGGGTTTGCTTCATTCTGATTTATTTTATAAAAAAGGTCTTGGAGACCTGGAACAAGTACCACACTCTTGCCTCAGCCTTCCAAGTACTGAGGACTGCAGAATGCAATGTGTTTCCTTCTCTAATGCAAAACTACAAAACATTAGCATGGGTCCACCTTTGTGCACTTCATATGTCTTGAGCATCTTAATTACTCCTAGTGTCCTAGTACTTAATTATTTCCTAAGAACCAAATTTTAAGCATGACATCATAGTGTGTACAGGTCACTCTAGCACGATGGGAGGTAGAGCCCGGAGGAGCAGGATTCTACATATGGAGTTCAAGGCTAATCTGGCCTGCATGAGAGCCTGTCTCAAAAGAAAATCAGAGGTGATTAGGTAGACCAGAGTGATGGATGGGGGAAGAAAAAGAGGGAGGAAGGGAATGAAGGAAGGAAGGAAATTAACCCTCCTTGGTGGCAGCTGTCTCTGCCAGAGCTGCATGCACTCTACAACACATTCTGTTCTGATAGTTCTGTTTTCCCAACAGCCTTACACTGTTGTAAATGATTGAAAATTTGGGCATATACTGTAGGAAGCATTACATTGTGAATTGATCAAGGCTTTGGAATATTTTGTTGTGGTTCATGTATTGAAACACTGGGTCCCCACCTAGTGGTCTTACATTTGGAAGATTGCAGAACCCTAAGAGGCACAGCCTCATGGGAGGAAATCGTTTGCTGCAGGCTCATCTTGAAGATTTATGTCAGAGTCCCATTTCCTGTCTGCTGATGTAGTGCAATTCACGTTTCACAATGTTCTGGGGCAATGTCTTTCCATCATGAACTTGTTCTCAAACTGTACCAACTAGAAGGGTACCTAACACCCGTTCTGGAGACAACAAAAATGACAGGTGTCATCAGTGACTGCCTTTAAGTAAAGGTAGGAACTCCTACTGACCGCCTCTGCTTTCTAACTAGTCACACTCCCAGCTTCCTGATCTTCAAACCACAATTGAACTCTGCAGTACACAACATATAAAGCAGACAAGGGAGGCAGCAGAGACAGCAGAATTCTGGGAAACTGTAGCAGACAGAGAGAATGCAGGGAAATCATGGGGTCAGTGTTTATGAGGTTGATGTCCTGCTGGGGACTGAATCTTATCTTCCCCCTCACCATCAGCCAAGACAAGAAACATTACCCAAGGCTGGAGGACCTGGGCCCTGGTGTTGTGAAGCCGACACCCCAGTTCCATGTGACCTGGCCCTCTGCTTTCAATGACACAAAATAAAAACGTTGTCTTGGGCTCTGGGGTTTGGTCTCATTGATGCAGAGCCACCAGACAAGACCTCTCCAGCTCCAAATCCTCCTCCTCCCTGCTAGTGATGTGATGTCAGAGGACAGCTCTCAACATTAGCAAATGAAAGCACAAGACCTTACTTAACTTCCCACCTATGAACTAACCTCCTGTAGGTCTCCAAGAAAAATGGCACTCCACTGTGTGGCCTTCTTCTGAGTCCAGGGAAGCACCGAGCAGACACTTAAAATGTGTTTAACAGTTAAGGCAGTGTGATCCTGGTCTCAGTTTCAAGTCTACATTTGTAAACAGACAGTAGTGGTATTTCCCAGGGTAGTTTTAACAAGAGAAAGTGTGAACTCTCAGACAATGGTGTACTTTGTAGTTTAGAACCATCCCAGCCTTCTGGAGCAAATTGCTTACCTCATACCCCTAACCCAAACCTTCCCCTCCACTTACCAAGACTCTTTCTCTTGGATGGTTGAGCAGAAAGGACCCTTAATTTGTAATCAAAAAGATTTAATTCTAAACTATAAACCCCAAAGGTCAGGTAAACACACTGAAACAGTAATAACAGTAAGAAGTACTTGATATGGTTGCTATGAAATTAACTAAATTGCACACAGTCTGAGGAAATGATCGCTCCACCTCTTTACTCGCACATCGAAGTCCCTGTGCTCCCATCCTATCCTTGGCTTTCTCCTTCACTTGCTCTTTTCTCTCTGTCTCTTCCTTGGACAATAACACTGGTTCTGAGCAAGAATAGTGGAGGTTAATGTGCAGGGCAGTTGCGTGGTGTAGAACAAACTTGAATGAACCAGTCTTTGACACACTGCAGGAAGTAAAGATGAGACACCTGGAACTCTAAGTCTGTGAACGCCTCAACAGATTTCAACACAATTTCCAGCTGTGTGTGGACAACCCCAAGAAGATGCAAAATGTATACAAAGTGATCTTCTTACTAGAGATCACTGAAAGCACTCCTGGGAGCTAAAGTTCTAGAAGGATAGAAGGTTGTCAACTAGTCACAGTGTTAGGAGTCACCAAGTGAGGAAACAAAGTATCCATCTTCCCAGGTCTATCCTGGGTTACTCAGTCTGCTGTACAGAGAACATAGGGTGATATGAGGAAGGTAAGCTGACTGCCCTCCACCAGAGAAAGATGGGGCATTAAGCCCTAGACCTCACTGCAAGCTGAGATGGGTACATAGAAGAGGCAGAGGCTCCCTCCTATCCACTCATGAGTTTCCTCTCTTTCCCACCCCCAACAGGGAGACTCTGGAGGACCTCTCCTGTGTGCTGGGATAGTCCAAGGCATTGCATCCTGTGTACCTCAGATTGCAAAGTCCCCTGCTGTCTTCACCAGAATCTACCATTATTGGCCCCGGATCAGAAAGATCTTGAGGGAGAATTATTAACTCTGGAGCTCAGGGCCGGTCTGGGGAAATCTGGAGCTAGAACCGTGCAGGTTTTGTGTGCCATGTGATTGGCTTGTCTGCTTCCTGCTGAAGCCCTGCCAGAGCCCTGGGCTTCCAGAGGTTCTTCCAGGCCACAGAAGGTCCTAAATGTCAATAAACCTCACTAAGGACCCAGATTCTAGACTGCAGTGTGTGTCTCCTCTCAGCTGCTTTCTTCTCCCTGGGCACAGCGACCTCATTCCCAGCTGATTTGGAGGAGGCTGTGTTGGGGGCGGGGGTGGTGTGAAGGAGCAGGCAGAGACAGAAGGACACTGACTGACACAGGCAGAGATGGAAAATACCAAAGACCAAATAAGAGTTTTCTCAGAAAGGCAAGGTCTGTGCATCCAGATTAAACAAGAAATCATACTCTGGGAGGGGAGGAGGAAGTCACTGTGTTTAGTTGAGTGTCCTCTGCTGAGCCAACCAGGCTCCAATGGAAAGATCCAAACTCAGTTACACAGCTGGTCATTGTTAACCTTAGTGGGTTACAAAACTCAGCACACAGACATGAACATGAGAGAGATATTTGTGAGGAGAGCCTAGGGTGTATAGAGATGTTAGGGAGCTGAGAGGGGTTGACAGTGTTTACTATGCATGGAGTACATGTGAAAAATTGTGTGTGTGTGTGTGTGTGTGTGTGTGTGTGTGTGTGCGTGTGTGTGTTAAAAGGTTTCATGCTGCCTCCATGACTAGGTACACACAAAATGACTAAGACACTAGTTAGTCAGTGGCTTGCTAATGACTCTAAACTCACACCAGGGCTCTGAGCCAAGAAATATTATATGAGAGGTGCTGACCAGACCCTGCTGCAGAGCAATGAGTCTGCATACTGGAGTGGGCATTCAACAATTTGGACCCTTCTAAAGTTTCTGATCTACATACTGGGACTGTCCTGTGTTATCTCCTGTGTCCCTTTCGACAAGGTAAGGAGAAGTGGCTACAGTTCTAAGATGAGGTGACAGCCTGATAGAGAGGCCTTGCTTGAGCTGGGGCAGGTGACCTGGGGAAGTCTCAGGATTTCCTGGGATTCCCAGGACTGTAGACAGTCCATAGAGTAAAGGAGAGGGTTAGGCAAAATCTTTTGATCTTTTTCACCCTTGTTAAATATGAAGAAGAATTTAGAAAGAAAGAGGGCATCCCAGACAAAGGTAGCACTTTCTAGGGCTGACTTTATTTTATTTTATTTTTTTTTTGGTTCTTTTTTTTTCGGAGCTGGGGACCGAACCCAGGGCCTTGCGCTTCCTAGGTAAGCGCTCTACCACTGAGCTAAATCCCCAGCCCCTTAGGGCTGACTTTAAGAGCCTTGATGTGTGCTCTTATGATGGGGTCAGTGAACAGGTATCATGCAGGAACTTTGTGAGAGTATCTGAGGAGAGAAACCATGAGACAAAAGAGAGTGAAGAAGAAGGTGGTGCAGAAGATTGTTTTAAGCTCTGCAGCCATGAAAGGAAGCAATGTCATCTCTTTCCTGCAGACAGATTTCTTATATTTTTGGTTGTGAGCCTAGCCTTTAATGACTGAGCCATCTCTCCAGCCCGACAGATATCTTTATTAAGACTCAAATATTTGTAAACCAGGATGCAGGACACTGGCCCAGACACAGCATTGGCATTCAAGGATTGTTTAAAGAGTTTTCATTGTTTTCTGAATCCAAAGTATAAAGCTGGAGATTCTGGTGAATATCGAGGGGATGTCCAAGCACACAAGGTATAACTGACAATGCCCTGGGCCACTCCACCACGCACAAAAGTCCCCAGACAACCCTTGTGGTTGAATTAGGGAAAAGCTGGAAGAAGCTGAGGAGGAGGGTGGCCCCATGGGAAGCCCAGCAGTCTCAACTGACCTGGATGCCGGAGATCTCTCAGACACTGAACCACCAACCAGTCAGCATACACTAGCTGATATGAGGACGTCATCACACATCCAGCAGAGGACTGACTGGTCTGGCCGCAGTGAGAGAAGATGCACCTAACCCTGGAGAGATTTGAGGCTCCAGCGAATAGCGAAGTCTGGTAGGGCGTGGTTGGTGGTTGGGGACATCCTCTTGGGGGTGGAGGTGGCAGGGGAAGAAGGTATGGCATGGGGCTTGGTAGGCGGGTGGACTGGGAGGAGGGATGAAGACTGGATTGTAAAGGAAGATTAAAGAATAAAAAAAAGAAAACCAAACCAAACCGAACCAAACCAAATTACACCAATCCAAACCAAACCAAACAAAATCTAATCAAACCAAACCAAACCTAACCTAACCACACCAAATCAAACCAAACCTAACCAAACCAAACTAAACCTAACCAAACCAAACCAAACCTAACCAAACCACACCAAAAAAACCACCAAATTGTCCTCGGAATTTCCCCGTGGGTAGAAAAAGGAGAAGTCTTAGTAAATAGCCTCTTATCAACTCTTTCCAGACCCATTTCATTCCTGTTCTTCTCTGTTCCACTCAGGTGTGAGTTGTCAGATGGGAAACACTAAGTGAGCCCATTGACCTCCGCTCCAGAAGCACAGAGCTGAAACCTCGGTTTATCAGCCCTCCTTGTGTTCTAATCCATAAGGTTATGAAGGTCATACCACGTTGCTTCTCCAAATCCAAAGGAATGAAGAAAGAGAATGAGGGCATGAAACATAATCGCAAATAATTGAAAAACCGTATTTGAGAAGTGACTTCCGATCCTGAAGAGCTAATGGAGAAGTCCCAACTGGCCCCTCCATTGAGGCAGTGCCCACCCTAAAAGATGCCACAGGGGGGATAACAGCATTCACTGAGGTCAGGGCCTCTGACTGTCACACTGGGTCAGGAGCTGGGGAGCTTCACACTGGCAGCAGTGGTTCGCTAGATGAACTTCACGGAGTCGTGCTAAAAGGACTGACTGTGCTAGTGTAGCTCCTCAACCGCCTCCCAGATATGAGGAAACCATGAATAGATTGTAGGCTAAGATGGTGAAACTGTCTGGTGAGCCTGGACTGATACTGAGAACTGATAGACCATCAGACAAGTGACAGATAGCCTGATAGAATCCTATGAGAAACATCCTAGACTTAAGAGACCTTACCGTAAGTGTGTGCTCTTTTTAAACGGGGCCCTCATTGGGGACCATATTATGTTCCTAAGCCATCTCTCAGCAAGGAGGCAGCTGCTATTGAGCCTGCCCATATGTGAGCAGGGCCCATCCCAGTGAGTCCCATTCCTGCCTCTGGCTTTTGGGTGACTCAGGGAGGACCGTCCCACTGTCCATGTTGCATTCCTAATGAAAGTTGAAGATACTCACCAAGTTCATCCTACTCTCCTCCTTCTAATCCTCTGCCTGCCTTCCCCCTTTCTTCTCCAGCAGGCTCAGTGTCTCTAAGGACTGACACACCTTTTCCTATTGTTATGGGTGTTTAGTTCTCTTTTGAAAGGTAAGATTCTGAAGAGTCAATAGGTGCGGATCTCAGCTGTGTCCCACAAACTAGTCCCCCATGCCATGAGCTTAGAGCTGAAGGCCTCCATTCATCCCCGCACCATGTGGTCTTCCCCACAAGGCAATGAAACATGAAATGTTGTGAGGGGGAAAGGGAGGCATGATAGTGCTATAAATAAAATACTCCTGCATGAAATTTCTAGAACAAACATTGTAGACCTTAAAAATTGTCTCATGACAGGAAGAAGGTGAAGATGTCTCTGGCAATCTTTTCCCAAGTGCACAGGCATTTACCAAAAGAGAAAGGGAGTAGAAAATATGACTTTAGCTTCTACTTGTTACTATGGCTATAGAATATGTGGTCCTTCCTAGAAATGTGAGGATGCTTTTATTTTGGATTCACTTCTGCACATCACCATCTTCTGCGCCATCATCATGAAGGATTGAATTATTCCAAACACGCACACTCAGGTACGCTACAAGAGGGAGCCATCCTGTGAGATCGTTTTTCTTCTTAGTCAACCTCCCATCTAAATCCACAGGGGGATTTTCCCTCATCTGTAGAGATGGATCAGCCAGATGCAACAACCTTCCTTAGGAAGAGAAAATTGGATATGTGAAAGATTGTTGACCATGGATACTTCTCTAAAGACAATGCTCTTAGATCTTTTTCCCACTTTGAGACAAAAACGTGCCTTCCCAAGGTGTCTACAGTAGGTGCTACCTCCTGCACTCCAATCCCAATGAGCAGGATACCCTCATTGTGACATGATTGGGTTCTCTGAAGTAGACGTTAGTGCCCCTAATGATGCATGTCCATGCATTCTTCAGATTGAGAACTGCAACATATGTGTCATTTACAACAACAATAAAACAATAAAAACACACCAAGAGCAACTTTGGCAAGAGCTACCACCCAGTTGAGTTTGCAATAATCCACTGTAGTTCTCCAACATGCAATAGATACCTGAAGGGAGGAATAACAGGAAATTACCTCCTCTGTATCATTCAATCCTGGAGAATTCGGTGTATACCAAAGCGCTGGTTTACTTAGAGGTGTTGGGATGTTTCCCCTAGTTTCTATTGTAATGTCACTTCCTGGATCAGGCAACCACTATGTGGCTGATGCCAATTGATCACTATGTCTCTCCTACCTCTTCATGCATAAGTTGCAAAATGAGAATGTTCATTTGGGACCGTGTGTGTGGACCATCCCAAGGCCGGTCCTCTTTCTGGGCTGCACAGAAGAATTTGGGGTCTTTACAAAGTATTATCAGGTCAGAACAAATGCTCAGTAGTAAAAAAAACTAATTTATTTATTTCTCTAATTCATATCACTGTGCTTAGACGGCCATTTGTAACTCTGAGGAAGCAAAGGAAGGAAATGCAGGGCAGAGTTGGAGCCTGAACTTTCCTCAGGGGCACCCAGTCAAAGAGGTGCCATCATACAAAGAGATCTGAGTTGTCAGGTCCAAGCCTGGGAACCAGCTGAGGCTCCACATGACAGTCAATACCTCTTTTTACCAGACCTACAGTTTTTCTGTAGAACTCCATGATCCCAGAACGTCAAGTCCAGTTATGTGGTTCATGGAGATGGATAGTCTTGAAGTCTGAACAAGTGCTTGTGTGAGTTACATTAATCTCACTGCATAATAACTTCTTATTTGAAACTTGATCTCAATAAATTTTTTATATGTAAACAAAAAGTTTTCAATTTGATTTTGAACTCATAATTATGTGCAAGCCCATCACCTTCTTTGACCATGTTTCTGAGTACTCAGACCCCGTGAGCAATGTTTGGACACTCATGATCTGTGGCTCCAAATACGTGGTCACCCAAAGTCTTGTCTTCCATTGCAGATACTCAAGTTCTTTTATTCTGTGATATCCTGAAAGTCGATTGACTTCTCCCTAAGTGTGTATTACAGCATCAAAGATTCTATTACTATGGCTAGATCAGAAACTGCACTTATTGAAGCTCTTCTCAAACTGTGGGTCATGACCCCTTTAGGGGTCAAATATCATATATGCTGCATATTACATGTTTTACATTAAAATTCATAAATGTAGCCTAATTAAACTTATAAAGTAGCAGTAAATTAATTTTGTGGCTGGGGTCACCACATACACTGAGATACTGTATTAAAAGTTTACATTATTTAGAAGGGGAATAAGAATACCCGTGGCAGGGAATAGAGAGGGAAAGATTAAAACAGACACAGAAGGAACACCCATTCAGAGCCTGCCCCACATGTGGCCCATACATATACAGCCACCCAATTAGACAATATAGATGAAGCAAAGAAGTGCAGGCCGACAGGAGCCGGATGTAGATCTCTCCTGAGAGACACAGCCAGAATACAGCAAATACAGAGACGAATGCCAGCAGCAAACCACTGAACTGAGAATAGGATCTCCGTTGAAGGAATCAGAGAAAGAACTGGAAGAGCTTGAAGTTGCTCGAGACCCCATATGTACAACAATGCCAAGTAACCAGAGCTTCCATGGACTAAGCCACTACCTAAGGACTATACATGGACTGACCCTGGACTCTGACCTCATAGGTAGCAATTAATATTCTAGTAAGATCACCAGTGGAAGGGGAAGCCCTTTGTCCTGCTAAGACTGAACCCCCAGTGCACTAGATTGTTGGGGGGAGGGCGGCAATGGGGGGAGGATGGGGAGGGGAACACCCATAAAGAAGGGGAGGGGGAGGGATTAGGGGGATGTTTGCCCGGAAACCGGGCAAGGGAATAACACTCGAAATGTATATAAGAAATACTCAAGTTAATAAAAAAAAACCACAAGAAAAGTTTACATTATTAGGTATGTTGAGAACCACTCACTCAATTAAAGGTCTTGTTCATGCCTTACGTGCTGTGTACTCAATACACACTCCCTACTCTTTCATTTCTCACAGTCACATTCTAAACCAGCTGCCACCAGTTTTTGTAAATAAAATGTACTCCTTTTCACCTATATGTTCACACACTAAACATGCAGCTGTTTGTGCTATGACAGAGTTGAGTTTTTACACTTATGCAGCATGGGTTTCAAAGCTAACAATAATACCCGGAATGCTTACAAGAACAGTTCCATGATCCCCAATCGAGGTCCCCCCTTTGTGTTTCTGTCGTGTCTTCTGGGAGCTTCTTTGAAGGGTTCAGTTGCCACCTTATCATGGGATCCAGGAGTTTCAAGATTTAGCCACAGATTCAACACCACCAAAGAGCAGAGTTCTGGGAATTTCTGATAAGGAGAATAGAGTTTATCCAAACCAGACCTGTGGTTTGCAGCCCTTCCTTTCTCCTACTTTGGAGCTATAAAAGCAGGAACCAGGACAGGACCACAGCAGAAGCTCACCCCAGGCTGCACCCCTGGCACAATGCAGGCCCTACTATTCCTGATGGCTCTTCTCTTGCCTTCTGGAGCTGGAGCTGGTGAGTTTGCTCTTCACCTCCCTAACCTCTGAGCTTTCAGCAACAGACATTAATCTCTTACCTTAAAAGAGAGCCTATCATGACACCGGATCCTACACTGACAGAGTCCAGGGGCAATCTCTAGGTCAAGGAAGAATGAAAAGCTCCTTCCCCATCACACCATTTCATCAAAGTACTCTGTTCTGATGGACAGCTCTTCTCTGGCCTTGCCTTGATGTTGAGGAAGACAGGATGAGTGCAGAAACAAATTCCTAAAGGAAATAGAGTATCAGAAACACTAATGGTCATTGTGTTGTGAATGAAGGATGATGGTGGACAGGGAGGTGTGGGGAGGAAAGATCAACAGGAGAGAAAAGACCAAAGGACCTGTGGAGGGGCCTGAGCCCCATGTGAGGTGGGGTGGGCTTGGAGCAGTCGCTCAGCTTTAGCCCCATATTTCTCTGGCAGTACTGTGTTGGGGGGCCCTGCAAGCTTGTGACTGGGGACCGGGTGTTCTTTGTTCCAGAAGAGATTATCGGTGGTGTGGAGTCTATTCCTCACTCCCGCCCTTTCATGGCCCTTCTGAAGATCGTCACTGAAGAAGGTCATGTGACCTTCTGTGGTGGGTTTCTCATAAGCCATCAATTTGTGATGACTGCTGCACACTGCAGAGGAAAGTAAGAGGCTTCTCTTCTTGTCAAGACATCCATGAGCCAGAGTCACAGAGCAGCAGAGACCCAGGAAAGCCTCTGAGCCCTGCTCATCTCCAGGTGGGCTCTCCTTACATGGAGAGGAAAAGGGGACCACAGGAATACTCACTGGACCATTCATGTGTCATCTCCATTTCAGAGTTTGGAGTTTAAGCAGGGCTGTGGTCAGGACAAGTATACAGTCCTTGACTTGTCTGGGTGTCACCAGAGCTCTGACAGGTGCTGGGGTGTAACTGAATGTCGAGTGCCCATTTGCCATGTGCAAAGCCATGGGTTTGGTTGAATGCAAGTACTGGGTGTGGGGTGTGGGATGTGGGGTGTCGGATGTGGGGTGTGGGGAGAGTTCTCAGTACTTTATTTTCCTGAGCCTCATCCTTCTGGGGAGGCTGTGGAGCTGGGAGCCCCATCTCAAGTCTCATTTGCTGTGCACTGGGATAGAGAAGAAAGACCTCCGTGTCATTCTCCTTAGAAGGAATCCTCCCCCTAAGACCAGTACTTTTTCCTGCTTCTTTTCTCTTATAAGGGAAGCCCCCTATAATCTTCACCCGAATCTCCTCATATGTGCCTTGGATTGATACAGTTATCAAAGGAAATTAGCTGAAAAACCTGATCAACCTAAGTCAGAGTCTCCAAATCAGAGCTCTTCTGTCAAATCTCTTTGGTTTTAACAAAGCCTGACTCACCCTGTCCCCAAGACAATCTCAAAAATACACAAGTCTGTCATGATGGATTGTTCCCTGTAATGCTCTCAATAAAGACATAACCCCTTGCAATGGTGTGACTCCACGCTGTGCTCTAAACACACTCTCCTCTCTGAGAACAATGAAGAATTCATTTGAGGTACTACTATCTGGCCATGTTAGCCATCTTGACCACTGACTTCTAGGCACACGTGTACCACTGTGGATTACTGAATATTATCTACCATGCATGGCTGTGTACAGTGAGACTTGACATCCAGGCCAATGGGCACTGTTCTGTTCTCCTCCACTGTCCTGTCTTCTCATCTTCTCCCTTCTTGTCTCTCAGCTCTTCTGCCCACAAACCCCATGCCTCAGTCACTGCATCTGTCCACACATCATCGCAGATTCCATGTCTAGGTCAGACATGGCTGTTGATCCTCGTGTCCTCACCACCTACCCTGCCATCGTCCTCTCAATATTGCACCTGCAGCTAGAAGACAGCCTGCCCTCAGAAGTCCTTGGACCCTGACTGTGACTATAGCAGCCACAACAGGAGAGCATTCGCAGTTTCTGGAGCCAACACGGGCAGAACTAGCACATGTTGGGTAGAGACACTGCAGTACTTAGCATGTTCTAGTACTTACCATGGTGGCTCTCCTTCTGAGCCACCACCATCCAACTGCCATCTTTCTCCAAGAGACAGCATTTCAGAAGAATGCCTAAGTTAGTTAAACTTCTGAGTGGCCTGTTGTCCTCTTATAAGCCAATGCCCCCATTGTCCTTAGTCAAGAGAAAGAATGTTTTTACTAAGGGTTCTGTGGAGTCTGAAGGGGAAGAGACCACACATGAGAACAGTTAGGCCCTAAGGAGGAGTAATAAGCTGGGCATGGCCCTCTGACTACTGTACCATGAAAATTGCTGCCATGACCAGCACCAGTCAAGGACCTCAGCACCTCAGCCCTCCTCACAGCCTGGCAGTCTCATGTCTAGTTTTCAGCTTCAGCATGGTACAGTAGCGATATAAGGATAGCTATCTAAGTACAAGACTGACTATAAGTTCTATTCTAACTCTATGGGGGCAGGGAGCACATATGGGATTGAACAGCGTATAAAGATCTTTAATCAATAAAGAATCCATGTTGGTTCATTGTTAACTGGGTGACTGTTGTTCATTTTTTGTAACTTTTGGTTATATTTGTATAACTAAATCAAAGGGCCTTTTCTCATTTTGATTTATATTGCTGTAGTTCGGTCATCATCTCACTGTGTGGATCAGACAGAGTTCCAACTCATGATGCATCTGTCTCAGCCTCCCCAGTGCTGTGAGCCCAAGCCGGCTCCACCATGCTTGGCATACACATCCGTCTCAAAAGGTGAAACCCAAAGCAGGGACAGTAGCTGTGTCTTTTCCTAGCAGATGTGAATACTCACTAACCTGCAGCTGAGGGCGCACTGCCTCCTTACCCCACACTCTAAGGAGGACATGGACTTGGGACAATCTTCCTCCCTGAAGCTGGGCAACTGGAGGTGAGGAGAGAGTGATTGCCGCACCCTGTAGCCTGGCCCACGGTAATAGGAGAGCAGGAGGAAACTCCTGACAGCTGGGCTGAGGGCACAGGATGAATGGCTTCCAGAAAGGTCAGCTCCACAGAACAAACCCGATCACATGTGCCTCTGGGGTCTAAGGAGAAGTTGGTGACCCAAAGGCTCTAAAATCAAGACAAGAGCCTGATCCCCACTACAGTGTTCATTCTTATTTATGGTGGATTGTGCACAGGAGGAGCAGGCCCAGTGCACTCTGGGTAAACGAGAGCAGCCATGGTCTCACAAGCTCAGCAAAAGAAAGGCAGATAAGAAGGGTTTCCCCACGGTTGGTACAGTAGCACTGTTGGGCAGCCTAGTTTAATAAAGCCTCTCAGTGCACTGTTAGCAGCTGACACACACTGAGGGTATCCAAAGGGAAGTTCAGCTCAGCCAAAGCAGCTGAGGAAAGCATCCAGGAGGTCAGCAAGGGCTCACCCAAGCTTTGCAAAAGTGGAAACAAATCCAGAAATCTGAGAATATTGGTAAATATTTAGACCACAGCAATTGCAATAGAGAGGAATGTGCAGGTTTAAGTGCTAACAATGACTAAAGGAGATTTCCATTTAGAAAACAAGAAAACTTACAAGGAGGAAAATCCAGTTTCTGGTGAGTCAGGGTTATTGATATCCTGCAGCAGCAGGTCTCACCACCTGACCCCGTCTGTTTTCCTACCTCCAAAGGAAGGTTTTCATTAATTATTTTATAAATAAAAAATTTTATTTGCTCTGTAATCTTTTTTAGGAAGGAAGGAATATGACTTTTTGTCATATGTAAGCATAAACAACTTTTGGGTTTGCTTCATTCTGATTTATTTTATAAAAAGGTCTTACTTGGAGACCCGGAACAAGTACCACACTCTTGCCTCAACCTTCCAAGTACAGGACTGCAGAGTGCAATGTGTTTCCTTCTCTAATGCAAAACTACAAAACATTAGCATGGGTCCACCTTTGTGCACTGAATATGTCTTGAGCATCTTAATTACTCCTAGTGTCGTATTATTTAATTATTTGCTAAGAATCAAATCCTAAGCATGACGTAGTAGTGCATACTCGTCACTCTAGCACATTGGGAGGCAGAGCCTGGAGGAGCAGGAGTCAAGGTCTGTCCTCATCTACATATGGAGTTCAAGGCTAATCTGGCCTGCATGAGAGCCTGTCTCAAAAGAAAATCAGAGGTGAGTAGGTAGACCAGAGAGATGAAGAGTGGAAAAAAAAGATGTAGGAAGGGAGGGGGGAAGGAAGAAAGGAATAAGAAAAGAAGGACGGAGGAAGGAAATTAACCCCTCCTTGGAGGCAGCTGTCTCTGCCAGGGCTGCATGCACTCTACAACACATACTGTTCTGATAGTTCAGTTTTCCAAAAAGCCTTACATGTTGTAAATGATTGAAAATTTGAGCATATACTGTAGCAAGCATTACATTGTGAATTGATCAAGGCTTTGGAATATTTTGTTGTGCTTCATGTCTTGGAACACTGAGTCCCCACTTAGTGGTCTTACAGTTGGAAGATTGCAGAACCCTAAGAGGCACAGCCTCATGGGAGGAAATCGTTTGCTGCAGGCTGATTTTGAAGATCTATGTTAGAGTCCCATTTCCTGTCTGCTCATGCAGTGCGACTCACGTTTTACAATGTTCTGCGGCAATGTCTTTCCATCATGAACTTGTCTCAAACTGTAGCAACTAGAAGGGTACCTAACACCCGTTCTGGAGACAACAAAAATGACAGGTGTCATCAGTGACTGCCTTTAAGAAAAGGCAGAATCTCCTACTGACCGCCTCTGCTTTCTAACTAGTCACACTCTCAGCTTCCTGATCTTCAAACCACAACTAAACTTTGCAGTACACAACATATAAAGCAGACAAGGGAGGCAGCAGAGACAGCAGAATTCTGGGAAACTGTAGCAGACAAAGAGAATGCAGGCAAATCATGGGGTCAGTGTTTATGAGGTTGATGTCCTGCTGGGGACTGAATCTTTTCTTCTCCCTCACCATCAGCCAAGACAAGGAACATCCATCACCCAAGGCTGGAGGACCTGGGCCCTGGTGTTGTGGAACCCACACCCCAGTTCTATGTGACCTGCCCCTCCGCTTTCAATGACACAGGAGAAAAACCTTGTCTTGGGCTCTGGGACTTGGTCTCACTGAAGAAGAGCCACCAGATAAGACCTCTCCATCCCCAGATCCTCCTTCTCCCTGCTAGTGATGTGATGTCAGAGGACAGCTCTCAACATTAGCAAATGAAAGCAAGGGCTTCACTTAACTTCCCACCTATGAACCAACCTCCTGTAGGTCTCCAAGAGAAATGGGAGTCCACTGTGTGACCTTCTCTTCATTACTCCTTCTTCTGTGTCCAAGGAAGCACCGAGCAGACACTTAAAATGTGTTTAACAGTTAAGGCAGTGTGATCATGGTCTCAGTTTCAAGTCTACATTTGTAAACAGACAGTAGTGGCATATCCCAGGGTAGTTTTAACAAAAAAGAGAAAGTGTGAGCTCTCAGAGAATGGTGTAGTTTGTAGTTTAGGACCAACCCAGCCTTCTGGAGCAAATTGCTTACCTCATATCCCTAACCCTAACGCTTCCCTCACACTTACCAAGACTTTTCTTCTTGGATGGTTAGCAGAAAGGACCCTTAATTTGTAATCAGAAAGATTTAATTCTAAACTGTAAACTCCAATGGTCAGGTAAACACACTGAAACAGTAATAACAGCAACAAGTACTTGATATGGTTGCTATGAAAGTAACTAAATTGCACACACAGTATGAGGAAATGATCGCTCCACCTCTTTACTCTCACATTGAAGTCCCTGTGCTCCAGTCCTATCCTTGGCTTTCTCCTTTACTTGCTCTTTTCTCTTTGTCTCTTCCTTGGACAATTAGCACTGGTTCTGAGAAAGAAAAATGGAGGTTAATGTGCAGGGCAGTTGGGTGGTGTAGAACAAAGTTGAATGAACCAGTCTTTGACACACTGCAGGAAGTAAAGATGAGACACCTGGAACTCTAAGTCTGTGAATGCCTCAACAGATTTCAACACAATTTCCAGCTGTGTGGGCAACCCCAAGAAGATGCAAAATGTATACAAAGTGATCTTCTTACTAGAGATCCCTGAAAGCACTCCTGGGAGCTAAAGTTCTAGAAGGACAGAAGGTTGTCAACTAGTCACAGTGTTAGGAGTCACCAAGTGAGGAAACAAAGTATCCATCTTCCCAGGTCTATCCTGGGTTATTCAGTCTGCTGTACATAGAACATAGGGTGATATGGGGAAGGTAAGCTGACTGCCCTCCACCAGAGAAAGATGGGGCATTAAGCCCTAGACCTCACTGCAAGCTAAGATGGGTATGTAGAAGAGGCAGAGGCTCCCTCCTATCCACTCATGAGTTTCTTTCCCACCCCCAACAGGGACACTCTGTAGGACCTCTCCTGTGTGCTGGGATAGCCCAAGGCATTGCAAAGTCCCCTGCTGTCTTCACCAGAATCTCCCATTATTAGCCCCGGATCAGAAAGCTCTTGAGGGAGAATTATTAACTCTGGAACTCAGGGCCGGCCTATGAGGAAATCTGGAGCTGGAACAGTGCAGGTTTTGTGTGCCATGTGATTGGCCCGTCTACTTCCTGCTGAAGCCCTGCCAGAGCCCTGGGCTTCCAGAGGTTCTTCCAGGCCACAGAAGGTCCTAAATGTCAATAAACCTCACTAAGGACCCAGATTCTAGACTGCAGTGTGTGTCTCCTCTCAGCTGCTTTCTTCTCCCTGGGCACAGCAATCTCATTCCCAGCTGATTTGGAGGAGGCTGTGAGGGGGGCAGGGGTGGTATGAAGGAGCAGGCAGAGACAGAAGGACACTGACTGACACAGACAGAGACAAGGAAAATAACAAAGACCAAATAGGAGTTTTCTCAGAAAGGCAAGGTCTGTGCATCCAGATTAAAGAAGAAATCATACTCAATCCTTATGTTAACGTTTATCTGTCTCTCTGTCTCTGTCTCTGTGTCTGTCTCTCTGTCTCTCTCTGTCTGTCTGTCTGTCTGTCTCTCTCTTGCTCTCTCCTTCTCACTTCCCTTTCTCTCAGTGAGTGTGTGTGTGTTTGTGTGTATGTGGTGTTTGCATGTGTGTGCAAGTAGGTGTGCGTGTCCATGCGTACACTAGCAGGCCTGAAGGAAATGTTTACCATTTAGTTCTATCACTCTCTGCCAGAATCCTTTGAGACAGGGTCCTCAATGAGCCTGGAGCCACACTGGTGATCAGGAAGCCCCATAGCTCCTCCTGCTCATAGTCCTGAGGTTACAGGCACACTTAGCTACACCTGTTTTCTATAAGGAGGTTGGGGAGTCAAACTCAGGTCCTTATGTTTTCACACCAAGCTCTCTTAGCTACTGAGCCACCACCCATTCCCTAAACTTAACTACTAAGCCTATCCAAACTCTACTTTTATTTAATAATTCAGAATCATTGAGAGCATTCTCTTTTTATAATTAAGTTTTAAAATTTACGTCCCAGGCACTCCTGAGGCTGCAGAGTGGAAGAGACCACCAACACTGCTCACCCCTGCCCACATCCCTGGCCCAAGAGGAAACTGTATAAGGCCTCTGGGCTCCCGTGGGGGAGGGCCCAGGGGCGGCAGGACCCCTGCCTGAGACACCGCTGGAACCTGAAGGAAACAGACCGGATAAACAGTTCTCTGCACCCAAATCCCGTGGGAGGGAGAGCTAAACCTTCAGAGAGGCAGACACGCCTGGGAAACCAGAAGAGACTGCACTCTGCACACATATCTCGGACGCCAGAGGAAAAAGCCAAAGACCATCTGGAACCCTGGTGCATTGAAGCTCCCGGAAGGGGTGGCACAGGTCTTCCTGGTTGCTGCCGCTGCAGAGAGCCCGTGGGCAGCACCCCACGAGCAAACTTGAGCCTCGGGACCACAGGTAAGACCAACTTTTCTGCTGCAAGAAAGCTTCCTGGTGAGCTTGGGATACACGGAAGCAGAATTCCTCTAGGACTGGGCACATTCTGTGTTTACCGGAAGTCCCACACCCGCGGATCCTGGCCCGCAGCAGCTCTCTGCTCCCAGACCCCGTGAGAGAGAGAGACCCAACCGCCTGGTCAGGTGGGCACTCCTTAGGCTGCAGAGCGGAAGAGACCACCAACACTGCTCACCCCTGCCCACATCCCTGGCCCAAGAGGAAACTGTATAAGGCCTCTGGGCTCCCGTGGGGGAGGGCCCAGGAGCGGCAGGACCCCTGCCTGAGACACCGCCGGAACCTGAAGGAAACAGACCGGATAAACAGTTCTCTGCACCCAAATCCTGTGGGAGGGAGAGCTAAACCTTCAGAGAGGCAGACAAGCCTGGGAAACCAGAAGAGACTGCTCTCTGCACACACATCTCGGACGCCAGAGGAAAAAGCCAAAGACCATCTGGAACCCTGGTGCACTGAAGCTCCCGGAAGGGGCGGCACAGGTCTTCCTGGTTGCTGCCGCTGCAGAGAGCCCGTGGGCAGCACCCCATGAGCGAACTTGAGCCTCGGGACCACAGGTAAGACCAAATTTTCTGCTGCAAGAAAGCTGCCTGGTGAACTCAAGACACAGGCCCACAGGAACAGCTGAAGACCTGTACAGAGGAAAAACTACACGCCCAAAAGCAGAACACTCTGTCCCCATAACTGACTGAAAGAGAGGAAAACAGGTCTATAGCACTCCTGACACACAGGCTTATAGGACAGTCTAGCCACTGTCAGAAATAGCAGAACAAAGTAACACTAGAGATAATCTGATGGCGAGAGGCAAGCGCAGGAACCCAAGCAACAGAAACCAAGACTACATGGCACCATCGGAGCCCAATTCTCCCATCAAAACAAACATGGAATAGCCAAACACACCAGAAAAGCAAGATCTAGTTTCAAAATCATTTTTGATCATGATGCTGGAGGACTTCAAGAAAGAGGTGAAGAACTCCCTTAGAGAACAAGTAGAAGCCTACAGAGAGGAATCGCAAAAATGCCTGAAAGAATTCCAGGAAAACATAAATAAACAAGTAGAAGCCCATAGAGAGGAGACACAAAAATCCCTGAAAGAATTCCAGGAAAACATAAATAAACAAGTAGAAGCCCATAGAGAGGAGACACAAAAATCCTTGAAAGAATTCCAGGAAACCACAATCAAACAGTTGAAGGAATTAAAAATGGAAATAGAAGCAATCAAGAAAGAACACATGGAAACAACCCTGGATATAGAAAACCAAAAGAAGAGACAAGGAGCTGTAGATACAAGCTTCACCAACAGAATACAAGAGATGGAAGAGAGAATCTCAGGAGCAGAAGATTCCATAGAAATCATTGACTCAACTGTCAAAGATAATGTAAAGCGGAAAAAGCTACTGGTCCAAAACATACAGGAAATCCAGGACTCAATGAGAAGATCAAACCTAAGGATAATAGGTATAGAAGAGAGTGAAGACTCCCAGCTCAAAGGACCAGTAAATATCTTCAACAAAATCATAGAAGAAAACTTCCCTAACCTAAAAAAAGAGATACCCATAGACATACAAGAAGCCTACAGAACTCCAAATAGAATTGACCAGAAAAGAAACACCTCCCGTCACATAATTGTCAAAACACCAAACGCACAAAATAAAGAAAGAATATTAAAAGCAGTAAGGGAAAAAGGTCAAGTAACATATAAAGGCAGACCTATCAGAATCACACCAGACTTCTTGCCAGAAACTATGAAGGCCAGAAGATCCTGGACTGATGTCATACAGACCCTAAGAGAACACAAATGCCAGCCCAGGTTACTGTATCCAGCAAAACTCTCAATTAACATTGATGGAGAAACCAAGATATTCCATGACAAAACCAAATTTACACAATATCTTTCTACAAATCCAGCACTACAAAGGATAATAAATGGTAAAGCCCAACATAAGGAGGCAAGCTATACCCTAGAAGAAGCAAGAAACTAATCGTCTTGGCAACAAAACAAAGAGAATGAAAGCACACAAACATAACCTCACTTCCAAATATGAATATAACGGGAAACAATAATCACTATTCCTTAATATCTCTCAACATCAATGGCCTCAACTCCCCAATAAAAAGACATAGATTAACAAACTGGATACGCAACGAGGACCCTGCATTCTGCTGCCTACAGGAAACACACCTCAGAGACAAAGACAGACACTACCTCAGAGTGAAAGGCTGGAAAACAACTTTCCAAGCAAATGGTCAGAAGAAGCAAGCTGGAGTAGCCATTCTAATATCAAATAAAATCAATTTTCAACTAAAAGTCATCAAAAAAGATAAGGAAGGACACTTCATATTCATCAAAGGAAAAATCCACCAAGATGAAGTCTCAATCCTAAATATCTATGCCCCAAATACAAGGGCACCTACATATGTAAAAGAAACCTTACTAAAGCTCAAAACACACATTGGACCTCACACAATAATAGTGGGAGATTTCAACACCCCACTCTCATCAATGGACAGATCATGGAAACAGAAATTAAACAGAGATGTAGACAGACTAAGAGAAGTCATGAGCCAAATGGACTTAACGGATATTTATAGAACATTCTATCCTAAAGCAAAAGGATATACCTTCTTCTCAGCTCCTCATGGTACTTTCTCCAAAATTGACCATATAATTGGTCAAAAAACGGGCCTCACCAGGTACAGAAAGATAGAAATAATCCCATGCGTGCTATCGGACCACCACGGCCTAAAACTGGTCTTCAATAACAATAAGGGAAGAATGCCCACATATACGTGGAAATTGAACAATGCTCTACTCAATGATAACCTGGTCAAGGAAGAAATAAAGAAAGAAATTAAAAACTTTTTAGAATTTAATGAAAATGAAGGTACAATATACCCAAACTTATGGGACACAATGAAAGCTGTGCTAAGAGGAAAACTCATAGCGCTGAGTGCCTGCAGAAAGAAACAGGAAAGAGCATATGTCAGCAGCTTGACAGCACACCTAAAAGCTCTAGAACAAAAAGAAGCAAATACACCCAGGAGGAGTAGAAGGCAGGAATAATCAAACTCAGAGCTCAAATCAACCAAGTAGAAACAAAAAGGACCATAGAAAGAATCAACAGAACCAAAAGTTGGTTCTTTGAGAAAATCAACAAGATAGATAAACCCTTAGCTAGACTAACGAGAGGACACAGAGAGTGCGTCCAAATTAACAAAATCAGAAATGAAAAGGGAGACATAACTACAGATTCAGAGGAAATTCAAAAAATCATCAGATCTTACTATAAAAACCTATATTCAAGAAAACTTGAAAATCTACAGGAAATGGACAATTTCCTAGACAGATACCAGGTATCGAAGTTAAATCAGGAACAGATAAACCAGTTAAACAACCCCATAACTCCTAAGGAAATAGAAGCAGTCATTAAAGGTCTCCCAACCAAAAAGAGCCCAGGTCCAGACGGGTTTAGTGCAGAATTCTATCAAACCTTCATAGAAGACCTCATACCAATATTATCCAAACTATTCCACAAAATTGAAACAGATGGAGCCCTACCGAATTCCTTCTACGAAGCCACAATTACTCTTATACCTAAACCACACAAAGACACAACAAAGAAAGAGAACTTCAGACCAATTTCCCTTATGAATATCGACGCAAAAATACTCAATAAAATTCTGGCAAACCGAATTCAAGAGCACATCAAAACAATCATCCACCATGATCAAGTAGGCTTCATCCCAGGCATGCAGGGATGGTTTAATATACGGAAAGCCATCAACGTGATCCATTATATAAACAAACTGAAAGAACAGAACCACATGATCATTTCATTAGATGCTGAGAAAGCATTTGACAAAATTCAACACCCCTTCATGATAAAAGTCCTGGAAAGAATAGGAATTCAAGGCCCATACCTAAACATAGTAAAAGCCATATACAGCAAACCAGTTGCTAACATTAAACTAAATGGAGAGAAACTTGAAGCAATCCCACTAAAATCAGGGACTAGACAAGACTGCCCACTCTCTCCCTACTTATTCAATATAGTTCTTGAAGTTCTAGCCAGAGCAATCAGACAACAAAAGGAGATCAAGGGGATACAGATCGGAAAAGAAGAGGTCAAAATATCACTATTTGCAGACGACATGATAGTATATTTAAGTGATTCCAAAAGTTCCACCAGAGAACTACTAAAGCTGATAAACAACTTCAGCAAAGTGGCTGGGTATAAAATTAACTCAAATAAATCAGTTGCCTTCCTCTATACAAAAGAGAAACAAGCCGAGAAAGAAATTAGGGAAACGACACCCTTCATAATAGACCCAAATAATATAAAGTACCTCGGTGTGACTTTAACCAAGCAAGTAAAAGATCTGTACAATAAGAACTTCAAGACACTGAGGAAAGAAATTGAAGAAGACCTCAGAAGATGGAAAGATCTCCCATGCTCATGGATTGGCAGGATTAATATAGTAAAAATGGCCATTTTACCAAAAGCAATCTACAGATTCAATGCAATCCCCATCAAAATACCAATCCAATTCTTCAAAGAGTTAGACAGAACAATTTGCAAATTCATCTGGAATAACAAAAAACCCAGGATAGCTAAAGCTATCCTCAACAATAAAAGGACTTCAGGGGGAATCACTATCCCTGAACTCAAGCAGTATTACAGAGCAATAGTGATAAAAACTGCATGGTATTGGTACAGAGACAGACAGATAGACCAATGGAATAGAATTGAAGACCCAGAAATGAACCCACACACCTATGGTCACTTGATTTTTGACAAAGGAGCCAAAACCATCCAATGGAAAAAAGATAGCATTTTCAGCAAATGGTGCTGGTTCAACTGGAGGGCAACATGTAGAAGAATGCAGATTGATCCATGCTTATCACCCTGTACAAAGCTTAAGTCCAAGTGGATCAAGGACCTCCACATCAAACCAGACACACTCAAACTAATAGAAGAAAAACTAGGGAAGCATCTGGAACACATGGGCACTGGAAAAAATTTCCTGAACAAAACACCAATGGATTATGCTCTAAGATCAAGAATCGACAAATGGGATCTCATAAAACTGCAAAGCTTCTGTAAGGCAAAGGACACTGTGGTTAGGACAAAACGGCAACCAACAGATTGGGAAAATATCTTTACCAATCCTACAACAGATAGAGGCCTTATATCCAAAATATACAAAGAACTCAAGAAGTTAGACCGCAGGGAAACAAATAACCCTATTAAAAAATGGGGTTCAGAGCTAAACAAAGAATTCACAGCTGAGGAATGCCGAATGGCTGAGAAACACCTAAAGAAATGTTCAACATCTTTAGTCATAAGGGAAATGCAAATCAAAACAACCCTGAGATTTCACCTCACACCAGTGAGAATGGCTAAGATCAAAAACTCAGGTGACAGCAGATGCTGGCGAGGATGTGGAGAAAGAGGAACACTCCTCCATTGTTGGTGGGATTGCAGACTGGTAAAACCATTCTGGAAATCAGTCTGGAGGTTCCTCAGAAAATTGGACATTGAACTGCCTGAGGATCCAGCTATACCTCTCTTGGGCATATACCCAAAAGATTCCTCAACATACAAAAGAGACACGTGCTCCACTATGTTCATCGCAGCCTTATTTATAATAGCCAGAAACTGGAAAGAACCCAGATGCCCTTCAACAGAGGAATGGATACAGAAAATGTGGTACATCTACACAATGGAATATTACTCAGCTATCAAAAACAATGAGTTTATGAAATTCGTAGGCAAATGGTTGGAACTGGAAAATATCATCCTGAGTGAGCTAACCCATTCACAGAAAGACATACATGGTATGCACTCACTGATAAGTGGCTATTAGCCTAAATGCTTGAATTACCCTAGATCCCTAGAACAAACAAAACTCAAGACGGATGATCAAAATGTGAATGCTTCACTCCTTCTTTAAATGAGGAAAAAGAATACCCTTGGCAGGGAAGGGAGAGGCAAAGATTAAAACAGAGACTGAAGGAACACCCATTCAGAGCCTGCCCAACATGTGGCCCATACATATACAGCCACCCAATTAGACAAGATGGATGAAGCAAAGAAGTGCAGACCGACAGGAGCCGGATGTAGATCTCTCCTGAGAGACACAGCCAGAATACAGCAAATACAGAGGCGAATGCCAGCAGCAAACCACTGAACTGAGAATAGGTCCCCCGCTGAAGCAATCAGAGAAAGAACTGGAAGAGCTTGAAGGTGCTCGAGACCCCAAAAGTACAACAATGTCAAGCAACCAGAGCTTCCAGGGACTAAGCCACTACCTAAAGACTATACATGGACTGACCCTGGACTCTGACCCCATAGGTAGCAATGAGTATCCTAGTAAGAGCACCAGTGGAAGGGGAAGCCCTGGGTCCTGCTAAGACTGAACCCCCAGTGAACTAGACTATGGGGGGAGGGTGGCAATGGGGGGAGGGTTGGGAGGGGAACACCCATAAGGAAGGGGAGGGGGGAGGGGGATGTTTGTCCGGAAACGGGAAAGGGAATAACACTTGAAGTGTATATAAGAAATACTCAAGTTAATAAAAAAAAAATTTACGTCCCAAATGTTCCCCTGCCAGAGTTCTTCACCTCACCCGTCCTCCCCATGTCCTCTGAGAAGTTGCCCCTGCCCAGTCACCTACACTCCCCCGCCCCCCCGTACATGAAGTCTCTACAGGGTTAAGTGCATCCTCTTCCACTGAGGCCAGAGCAGGCAGTTAGTCCTAACAGCCTGTATATGTTCTTTGGTTGGTGGCTTAGTCTCTGGGAGCTCCCTGGACTCCAGGTTGGTTGACGCTGTTGGTCTTGCTATGGGGTTTTCGTACCTTTAGTTCCTGCAATCCTTCCCCTAACTTTCCTACAGGGGTACCTGACCTCCATCCTATAGATAGCTATAAGTATCTGCATCTGATCTGTCTGAGTCGGCTGCTGGTAGAGCCTCTCAGAGGACAGCCATGCTAAGCTCCTGTCTGCAAGTCCGACCTAGCATCAGTAATCGTGTCAGGAATTGGTGCCCTCCCATTGGATGGATCCCAAGTTGGGCTGGTCAATGGTTGATCATTCCTTCAGTTTCTGCTCTTTTTTTGTCCCTCCATTTCCTTTAGACAAGAATAATTCTTGGTCAAAAATTTTGAAGGTGGGTAGGTGTCCCTATCTCTCCACTGGGGACCACGTCTATGTCCTCGATGTGGTCTCTGCAGGTTCTATTTCCCTCTGTTGGACACTTCAGGTTAGGTCACATTGCATCCTGAGCATCACATCTCAGGCCTCTCGGACTTTCTAGAGGTTCCCCCAACCTCCACCATACCGCATCCCCGGTAACTGCATATTTCCATTCATTATCCTGGACCTCTGGTGCTAATATCTAAAATATATGAAAAACTTAAGATTTAGACTAAAATATAACACAATTTATAAATGGGACACACAGCTAAGCAAAGAATTCTCAACAGAGGAGTCCTGAATGGCCAAAAATCACTTAAGGAAATGTTCAACATCCTCAGTCATCAGGGAAATGCGAATCAAAATGATCCGGAGACACCACCTCACACCAACCAGACTGTCTAAGATAAAACCTCAAAGGACAGCACATCCTGGCAATGATGTGGAGCAAGAAGAACACTCCTCCATTGCTGGTGGGATTGCAGACTGGTGACCTTTCTGGAAATCAATCTGTGTGTGTCTCAGAAAATTGGAAGCAGTTCTCTCTGAAAACCTGGCTACCCCACTCCTGGGCATATACCCAAAAGATGCCGTACCATACGACAAGGACACATGCTCCACCCTGTTCATAGCAGCCTTCTTTGTCACAGCCACAAGCTGGAAACAACTCAGATGTGCCTCACCTGAAGAATGGAAACAGAAACTTTAGTACATTGACACAGTGCAATTCTATTCAGCTATTTAAAAACAAGGACATCATGAATTTTGCAGCCAAATGGATGGAACTAGAAAAAAAATCATCCTGAGTGAGGTAATCCAGGTCCAATAGGACATGCATGGTCTGTACTTGTTGTTAAGTGGATATTAGCCAAAAAGTATAGGATACCCGTAATCCACCCCCACAGATCGAAAGAGATTAAACAAGAAGGAAGGCCCAAGTGAGGATGCTTGAATCCCACTTTGAAAGGGGAACAATATATTCATGGGAGACAGAAGAAGGGAGGGACCTGAGTGGGAGAAGTGAAGAGGAAGGGAAAAGCAGGCAGGTTCAGATATGGAGGTGGGGATAGCAGACAGGACCTTTAACGTATTTCTGACCTCTCTCCAGTAGATGTCACTAGTGACATCCTCTACACACCCAGACAAAATGTCTTCAGCTAGAACTTGGAGTACTTTATTGAATAGGTAGGGAGAGAATGGGCCGCCTTGTGCTGTCCCCGATTTTAATGGGATTGCTTTGAGTTTCTCTCCACTTAGTTTGATGTTGGCTATTGATTTGATGTATATTGCTTTTATTATGTTTAGGTATAGATTTTGAATTCCTGATCCCTCCAATACTTTTAACATGCAGGGGTGCTGTATTTTGTCAAAGGCTTTTTCTATATCTAATGAGATGGCCATGTGGTTTTTTCCTTTTAGTTCCTTCATATGGTGGATTACAAAGGGCAACCCACAGATTGGGAAATGACCTTTACCAATCGGACATCCCTCTGGGGACTATAATCCAAAATATATGAAGAACTCATGAAGCTAGAATCCAGAGAACCAAATAACCCTATTAAAAATGGGGCATAGAACTGAACAGCCAATTCTCAACTGTGGAATATCAAATGGCTGAGAAGCCCCTAAAGAAATGTTCAACATCCTTAGTCATCAGGGAAATGCAAAGCAAAACAACCCTGAGATTCCACCTCACACCAGTCAGAATGGCTAAGATCAAAAAGTCAGGTGACAACAGATGCTGATGAGGATGTGGAGAAAGAGGAACACTCCTCCATTGTTGGTGGGATTGCAAACTGGTACGACCCTTCTGGAAATCAGTCTGACTCTTCCTCTGAAAATTGGAAATAGTTATACCTGAAAACCCGGCTCTACCACTCCTGGGAATATACCCAAAAGATGCCCCACCATACCACAAGGACATATCCTCCACTATGTTCATAGCAGCCTTATCTGTGACAGCCAGAAGCTGGAAACTACTCAGATGTCTCACAACAGAAGAATGAATACAGAAAATGTGATTCATTTACATAATGGAATATTATTCAGCCATTAAAAAGGAAGACAAGAGCTTTCAGGTAAATGGATGAATCTAGGAAATATCATCTTGAGTGACGTAACCCAGACCCTAAACTCTATGCTCGGTATGTAATTACTAATAAGTGAATATTAGCAAAAAAAAAACCCAAACAACCCAGAATATCCAGGATATAATCCACAGAACTCAAGAAGATTGTCAAGCAGAAGGGCCCAAGTGAGGATGCTTCAATCCTACTTGAGAGGGAGAAGAAAGCAATCGTGGGAGGCAGAAGAGGGATAGATCTGGGTAGGAGAGGGGAGGGGAAGGGGAAAAGGGGAACATCAGGCATTGGGAAGCAGAACAGGAGAGGGTCAAGAGAATGAATGGAAATATGCAACCTGGGGAGTGGTGGGAGATGTGGGGACCTTCTAGAATGTACCAGAGACCTGGGAGGTGAGAGACTCTCAGGACTCAAATGGAGGGACCTTAGATGAAGTGCCCAACAGTGGGGAGAGGGCACTTGTAGAGTAGAGTCAACCTCCAGTAGAAAGACTGGGCATCAAGTGCAGGGATGGGATTGCCAAGCCACAGTCAAAAACTCTGACCCAGAACTGTTCCTGTCTAAAAGAACTGCAGGGTCAAAAATGGAGAAGAGCCTGAGGAAAAGGAGGTCTAGTGATAGGCCCAGCTCAGAGGACGCCCCAAGGCCTGACACTGTTACTGATGCTATGATGTGCTTACAGACAGGAGCTTAGTGTGTCTGTCCTCTGAGAGACCATACAAGTAGCTGAAAGAGTCAGATGTAGATACTTACATCCAACCAATGGACTGAAGTTGGGGACCCCTGTGACTGAATTAGGGAAATGTTGGAAGAAGCTGAGGAGTGTGACCCTAAAGAAAGACCAGCAGTCTCAACAAACCTAGACCCTGGAGATCTCTCAGACACTGTGCCACTCACCAGGCAGTATATACCAGCTGGTCCAAGGCCCCGGGCCCATAAACAGCAGATGACTGCCTGGTCTGGCTTCAGTGAGAGACTTGAGGCTCCAGGGAGTGGGGAGGCCTGGTGGTGCTGGGCTATGGGGTAGTGCGTGAGGCATGGGGCGTGGGGCCTGGGCTGTGGGGGTTGGGATTGTGGGTTGGGACATCCTCTTGGAGACGGGGGGGGGGGGAGAATGAGAGGAGGAACTGGAGGAGGACAGACCAGGATGGGGATACCAACCGTACTTTAAAAAGTAAAAAAAAAAAAAAAAAAGGGGTTGGGGACTTGGCTCAGTGGCAGAGCGCTTGCCTAGTGAGCGCAAGGCCCTGAGTTCGGTCCCCAGCTGTGAAAAAAAGAATAGAAAAAAAAAAGTAAAAAAAAAAAATAAAAAAGAATGTCAGACAGGAAGTGGGGCATAGGTGTAAATTGTCAACAGCCATTAAAGCCCAGAGAAGATAAACCATTTTCACATACTCCAGACTGCAACAGTAATTTATCAAGTTTCTCCTCCTTTCTGTCATTTTTAATTTTCGTATATATGTCTATATGTATGCTGTGTACGTGAATTTACATGTGACACTGTACATGTGTGTACATATCTGCAGTCCTGTGTGCTACTTCTGCAAGTGGAAGCCAGATATCAACCACAGTATTGTCCCTAAAGAGTCACCCAACTTGAATTTAGGCTGGCTGGCCTAGTGAGTGAGCTCCAGCAATACATGCCTGGCTGTCTATCTATCTGTCTGTCTGTCTCTCAGTGCTGAGAATAAGCATGTGCCACTAAACAAGGCCTTTGTTTTTGTTTGTTTGTCTCCATGTGTTCTGAAAATCAAGTTCAGACCCTTAGGCTTGTACAGAAAGCATGTTGCCAACCTCTCCAGGACACCCCGCCCCAACTGCAGCTTGCTTTTTAAGCCCTGAGCTAATCAGAACTGTACTGGAGTCCAGTTCAAATATGTGTACAAATTAATGTCCAAATACGGAGGCCACCATCCTCTGTTGTCCTTCCCAAGCCACCAAGACCTGGTTCCTGCCTCCTTCGGATAAAGGGACCGTGACATTTCAGCTCAACACCTTATTTCAAATACAGACATAAAGTCCTAATGTCGGCCTGGAGAGATGGCTCAATGGTTAAGGACACTTGTTGCCCTTGCCGAGGACAGGAGTTTGATTCCAAGCACCAACCTAGACTCCAGCAACCATTTATAATTCCAAATGCAGGATATTTGGTGCCCTCTTTGGACCTCCAGGCCCACATATGGGGAATATATATACATACATGCAGGGAAGACACTCATACACATAAAATAAAAAATAATAAAATATTCTAATTGTTTTAATTTTAATACTTTACAAAGTGATGTCAGTTGATCTGAAACAAATTCACTGAGGATTTTCCTTGTGCAAAATTGTGTTTTTTTATTGTATATTTTTTATTTACATTTCAAATGTTATTCCCTTTCATGGCTTGTGTGTATTTTATGTGTTAGTGTAAAATATTCACTGTATGACTTTCCCTTATAGGTTTTCAAATATAGGGGCGAACTGTTTCCCAAGTAAAACATAAACTAGAACATAATTAAAGATGTAGAACTTACAAAGTCCAAGATCTGTTTTACAGCCCTTTTGGCGACCATGGCGAGTATGGTTAATAATAATGGTATGGGTGTTCTGTTTGCTTAATTTTTGTTTTTGTTATTTTTGACACAGATTCTCGTGTAGCCCACACTAGTTTAAACCACAGTATACAGCCAAGGATGATCTTGAATTTCTGGTCCTCATGTCTATGCCTCCAACGTCCTAGAATTACAGGAGTATGCTACCACAACCAACTTAGTATTTTATAACTGGAACGCACTGAGATATTTTAGTTGTTACCATGGAAAGTATCTAAGATAATTAAAATATGAATTAGCTCAGTTTATTCATTCTTCCTGCTCACATGAATCAAAGATATCATGTTGCGTGTCACAATTACATACAATATTTGTCAAGTTAAAAATGCGATGAAAGGAATCTAATATAAGCAGTCTGCCACTAGGACCCTTCACCCACCAACAGTGTCATTCAAGGACTCTTTTGATACAAAGTCATATTTCCTTTCTCCTAAAAGCATTTCTAGAGCTACTAAAAATTTTACTTACAAAATAGTTGATAAAAACATTCCTTTGGATGGCAGGAAACAGACGGGGTCAGGTGGTAACACCTGCTGCAGGATATCAGTAACCCTGGCTCACCAGAGACTGGATTCTCCTCATTGTAAGCTTTCTTGTTTTTCTGAATGGAAATCTCCTTTAGTCATTGTTTAGCACTTAAACCTGCATGTTGCTCTCCATTCCTCGCAATTGCTGTGGTCTAAAGATTTACCAATATTCTCTG
The DNA here is from genome assembly GCF_021556685.1 of Rattus norvegicus. Lineage (NCBI taxonomy): Eukaryota > Metazoa > Chordata > Mammalia > Rodentia > Muridae > Rattus > Rattus norvegicus. The sequence goes on from NC_141548.1 coordinate 33,070,583, forward strand.
ACTTCTGGGTTTGTTTCCACTTTTGCAAAGCTTGGGTGAGCACCTGCTGACCTCCTGGATGCTTTCCTCAGCTGCTTCTGGCTGAACTGAACTTCCCTTTGGACACCCTCAGTGTGTGTCAGCTACTTACAGTGCACTGAGAGGTTTTATTAAACTAGGCTGCCCAGCAATGCTACTTTACCCACCATGAGGAAAACCTTATCTGCTGCTTGTTTTCCTTTACTGAGCTTGTGAGACCATGGCTGCTCTCTTTTACCCAGAGTGCACTGGGCCTGCTCCTCCTGTGCACAATCCACCATACATAAGAATGAACACTGTAGTGCTGTCTGAACCACACAGGGAGACAATGCCCAAAGCACAGCAATGTAAATCAAAATGAGAAAAGACCTTATGGTTTATACAACTATAAACACAATTTAGAACAATATAATGGTCATCCAGTTAACAATGAAGCAACGTGGATTCTTTATGGATTAAAGATCCTTTTAGGTTGTTCAATCCCATATGTGCTCCCTGCCCCCATAGAGTTAGAATAGAACTTATAGTCATTCTTGTACTTTGATAATTATCCTTCCATCTCTACTGTACTGTGCTGAAGCTGGAAACTTAGACATGAGTCTGCCATCCCGTGAGGAGGGCTGAGGTGCTGAGGTCGTGGTCTGTGGCTGCTCCTGGCACCAGTTGTTATGGTACAGCAGTTGGGTTGCCACGCCTATCATATTAGGCCTCCCTCTGGCCTAACAGACCTCGTGCGTAGTCTCTTCCATTTCAGACTCCATGGTACCCTGGAACTAATGTGTCATTTCCTTTCACTAAAGACAACGGGGGCTTTTGGGTTGTAAGGGTAGAGCAAGGCAATTAGAAGTTCAACTACCCATGGCATTCTTCTGAAAGGCTGCTGAATTTGGGTGGTTCAGAAGCAGGTCTAGAGCCACCATGGGAAGTACTTCTTCATGCTAAGTCCTAGAGGGTCTCGTCCCAATGATGGTGAGTTCTGAGTTGTGTTTGATCCAGAAAGGGCTGATCCTCTCCTGTGGTGACTGCTGCAGCCACAGTTGTGGTCCATGACTTCTGAGGGCAGGCTCTCCTCTAGCTGCAGGTACATTATTGAGAACTCTGATTAAGGTTGAAGCAAGAGTGTTGAGGACACAAGCTTCAACAGCCATGTTTAACATACGCATGGAGTTTCCTATGATGTGTGCAAAGACACAGTGGCTATGGCATGGGGTTTGCGGGGAGAAGAGCTGAGAGACAGGGACAGAGAAGACAGGACAGCAGAGAACAGAAAAATGCACACCACTGTGGATGTGAAATCTTACAGTACACAGCCATACATGTTATATAGTATTCAGTAATCCACAGTGGTACACCTGTACCAGGAGGTCAGTAATCAAGATTGTTAGCAGGGTCAGGTAGTAGTAGTTCAAATAAATTTTTCATTATATTTATGGAGGGGCATGTATTAGAGTGCAGAGTGGAGTCACACAGTTGGGGGAGGTTTTATCTTTATTGAGGTGCATTATAGGGGAAATCAATCGTCAGAGACTTGTATATCTTTGAGATTGTCTTGGAGACAGGCTAGGACAGGCTGGGGACAGGTCATGTTGAACCCAAAGGGTACCAGAGGAGCTCAGGGTGGGAGAGTCTGACTCCTGCAGGTCAGGTTTTTCAGCTACTTGCCCTTAAGACTGTTTTAATCCAGGGCACCTATGGGGAGATTCTGGTGAAGACTGCAGGAGGCTTTGCATCTGGATGCCCATAAGATACAATACCATGGGCCACATCAGCACACACTAGAGGTCCCCCAGAGTCTACCTGTAGGTGAGAAAAATCAGAGTATGAGCAAAGATTGCTTTCCCCCAACTTCAACACCCCCACCATAGCTACTCCCAGACTGAATTAAGTGCTGGCTCACTTTTATTTGTAAGTTAGGGATTTACTGCCTGATTCCCCTCCCTCTGTCCTTGTCCCAATGCTAACATGTTTCTGTTTATTTCCTTCCTGTCTAGTGTCTAGACTCATGGGAAGGTTGCAGGAAGGGCTAGGCACAGGGAGATGAGGTGGACAGGGAGAATGTCAGTTCCCAGAGCTTCAGGGATAGGAGCTAAGGAGACAGGCATTAGTCACTGCCATGGAGAGCTGTTTGCACATTTCCTCCACTGATGCTGTCTCCTGATGTGGGGAGGAAATGCAAGTGTGTACTCACCTTGTCTGCTCTTTTTAACATTGTGGGATTGACCACACAGGCCTGGAAGCTATCGTCATAACGCCTATATATTTTACAGGCCTCTTCATCTATTCTCAGTTCAACCCCCCTCGTGCATAGGACTTAGGTTCTGTCACTCCAGTTCACCCCATCCAGCTGCCCAGCACATTGTTCCAGGCTTGATTAGGTCAGAGGGCCAAGGCAGGGGAATTACATCCACAGCAGCAGTCAACTCTGCTTTCTCTTCAAGCTGTTGGGGGAAGGAGAGAAGAGATTTCAAACCAAAGAAGGAGGCTGAGACATGGGTCATTTCCCAATGGGAATTCAGGTGTGGGTTGTGAGGACTGAAACAAATTGAAGGTCTGAGTCAAGGAGAGTTATGGATGGGAGACTTAAGCAGGCCAAGAAATATATCGACACCTTCAGTGACACGATGTTATTGAGACTGGAAGAGTAATGGAACTTTGGGCGACTGATTTGCTTTTCAACTTTCATCTTCTGCTGTGTGGATTATCTCTTGCTCCCATCATGAGCTCCAAGGGTGACAGTGATTTCTCTGTGGAAAAATAAAAGAAGCAGTGAAAAGTGCTGGACTTAGGAGGAGGACTCCTGAGGAGAGCAACACTTTCTTCCCTATACCAGGGCAGAGAGGAGCGAGACTTGAGATGGAGCTCCCAGCACCGCAGCCTTCCCAGAAGGACAAGGCTCAGAGAAACACAGGACTGAGAACTCTCTCCAGCCCCACAACAGGGACTTGGATTTGACTGAACCCACGGCTGTGCAAATAGCAAATGGGCACTCTACATTGAGTTACATCCCAGCTCATGTCTGAGCTCTGCTACCACTAGAATACAACAAGACTTGTGGTTTTAGTCCTGACCAGAGCCGTGCTTAAAGTTCTGACTTCTGAAAAAGGAGAGCCCATTTTTTTTCTTTTTTTCGGAGCTGGGGACCGAACCCAGGGCCTTGCGCTTCCTAGGTAAGCGCTCTACCACTGAGCTAAATCCCCAGCCCCTAAGGAGAGCCCATTTGGAGATGAGCAAATCTCTAGTCTTTCCTGAGGCTCTGCTGCTCTGTGATTCTGGTTCATGCATGTCTTCACAGGAAGTGAAGCCACTTACCTTCCTTTATAGTGTGCAGCAGTCAGCACCATTTGATGGCTTATGAGAAACCCACCACAGATATCCTCCAAACCTCTCTCAGTGGTGATCTCCAGATGGGCCATGTAAGGGCGGGAGTGAGGAATAGACTCCACACCACCGATAATCTCCTCTGGAACAAAGAACACCCGGTTCCAAGTCACAAGCTTGCAGGGCCCCCAACACAGTACTGCCAGAGAAATATGGGGCTAAAGCTGAGTGACTGCTCCAAGCCCACCCCACCTCACATAGGGCTCAGGCCCCTCCACATGTCCTTTGGTCTTTTCTCTCCTGTTGATCTTTCCTCCCCACACCTCCCTGTCCACCATCATCCTTCATTCACGACACAATGTTTCTGATGTTCTATTTCCTTTAGGAATTTCTTTGTACATTCATCCTGTCTTCCTCAACATTAAGGGAAGTCCAGAGAAGAGCTCTCCATCAGTACAGAGCATTTTGATGAAATGGTGTGATGGGGAAGTAGCTTTTCATTCTTCTTTGACCTAGAGATTTCCCCTGGACTATGCCAGTGTAGGATCTGGTGTCATGAAAGGCTCTCTTTTAAGGTAAGAGATTAATGTTGGTTGCTGAAAGCTCAGAAGTTAGGGAGGTGAAGAGCAAACTCACCAGCTCCAGCTCCAGAAGGCAAGAGAAGAGCCATCAGGAATAGCAGGGCCTGCATTGTGCCAGGGGTGCAGCCTGGGGTGAGCTTCTGGTGTGGTCCTGTGGTTCCCAGGCTTGGACCTGACAACTCAGACTTCTGTATGATGGAGACTGGGTTCCCCTGAGGAAAGTTCTGGGTCCAACTCTGCCCTGCATTACCTTCCTTTGCTTCCTCAGAGCTACAAATGGCTGTCTAAGCACAGAGATATGAATTAGAGAAATAAATAAGTTAACGTGTTTTTACTACTGAGCATTGAATCTGACCTGATAATACTTTGTAAAGACCCCAAATTCTTCTGTGCAGCCCCAGTTAGAAGACAGGCGTTGGGATGGTCCACACACACGGTTCCAAATGAACATTCTCATTTTGCAACTCATGAATGAAGAGGTAGGAGAGACATAGTGATCAATCGCCATTTTTCCTTTATTGGTTCCCTGATCCAGGAAGCGACATTATGATAGAAACTAGGGAACTTTACAACTGCCTTTTTACCAAAAAATGAACCAGGTCCTTGGTTCTCCAGGAGTCAGTGCAAATAATGATTATTGAACGATACAGACCAGGTGATTCCTGCTACATCTCCCTTCAGGATATCTATTGGCATCTTGTAGAACTACGGTGGAGAATTGTAACATTCATGGGTGGTGACTCTAGCCAAAGATGATCTTGGTGTAGTTTTATTGTTGCTAAAATGACACATGCCAGGCAGCTAATTATCCGGGGGACTGCATCAACATCCATCCTTGGGTGTAGTAATGTCTATGTCAGAGTATCTGATCACGTGACCCTCATGGTATTTTGTTCATTGTGATTGGAGTGCAGGAGGTAGCACCTACTGTAGACACCTTGGGAAGACACTTTTTCTCAGAGTAGTAAAAAAGTCTAAGAGCACTGTCTTTAGAGAAGTATCCATGATTAGTGACCTTTCACATGTTCAATTTCCTCTTCCTAAGGAAGGTTGTTGCCTCTGGCTCGTCCTTCTCTAGGATGTAAATCTAACCTGGGAGGGAATTGGGCTGAGAAAAGAAGGATCACACAGGATGCCTCCCTAAGCAGCATACAACTTGAGTGTGGATGCTTGGAATAAAACAATCCTACTTGTTGGGTCTATGAAAGACAGTGACATACGGAAGCTCAAACCCAGAATAAAAACATTGTCAAACTTTTAGGGCAAGGCCACCTAATGTATAACTGTAGTAACAAGTCCAAACAAAAATTATAATTATTGACTTCCTTTTTCTTTTGGTAGATGCCTATACACTTGCAAAAAATAACCAGAGCCATCCTCACCTTCATTTTGTGAAGAAACAATTTTTTAAGTTTAAAATGCTTGTTTGTAGAAATGTCATGCAAGAATGTTATATTTATAGCACTATCTTGCCTCACTTTCCCCCTCAAACTTTTTTAATTTTGTATTTTTCATTGCCTTGTGGGGAAGACCACATGGGCAGGGATAATGGGGACCTTCACTCCTTAGCTCATGGGGTCCCAGTTTGTTGGGGCACAGGAGTGATCCTCACCTCTAGTTTTTTTGAAATCTTGTTCTGCTATGGAAAACTAAACACCCATAATGACAGGAATAGGTGTCTCAATCTTTAGAGACACTGAAACTGCTTGAGAAGAAAGGGAGAGAGCAGCCAAAGGATTGGAAGGAGGAGACTAGAATGAACTTGGTGAATATCTTCCACTTTTATGAATGCCACCTGCATGATGGCACAGTCTTTTCCTGAGGCACCCAACAAGCAGAGACTGGAATGAGAATCTCTGGCATGTGCACTGCTCACATAGGGACAGGTTCCAAAATGCCTGCCAAATTATTGTGAGACTGCTGAAGATCATAGTATGTTACGAATGATTATCATGTTTAAGAGAAGCCTTCATGGTTTGGGTAAGGTCTCTTATGTAGGTCTGGGATGTTTCTTTTATGATCTTGTGATACTATGTCTGTCTGTCTATCGGTTCTCAACATCTTCCCAGACTCCATCAGACATCTTGGCCTCCAATCTCTTAATGGTTTTCTCACATCTGGTAAGCTGCTGAGGAGCTATAGTACCACAAACAGTCATTTTCACATGCCTCCATGAAGCTCCTTGAACAAACCATTGCTGCCCGTGGAACCTATGCTGTCTTAAACCAGAGTGACTTAATTGGAGACCCTGGATTTCCTGTATATGCTCTCTACTCCCTCCTGTAAATCAAGTAGTGTAGATAACTTCTCAATGGAAGGCCCACTAGGGACTTCTCTCTTACCTCTTTAGGGTCTGAAATCCATGATTCTTCAAATATGGATGACGAGATCAATGTGGTATAATCTTCATAAGTTCATGTATTAGACCACAGGGAGAGCTGGTAAACCAAGGCTTCATCTCGAAGCTTGGAGAATGGAGACCCTAGTTGTGTAGAGGCACCACTTATCCAAAACTCTTCCCCAGTCTGAGAGTTGTACTTTTTAGAGGAAAGTTAGCCATGTGTAGTATCCCCAAGCTTCCCCACATTCCCGTTTTTATCATGCACTAACACAATCATCCAGAAAAGCCTTTCTTGTAGAAACGATGTTCCACAGGTTACTGAGAAGAAAGCACATTCTGTAGTGTTTGGGTAGAATGTTCTGTTGATGTCTATTAGGTCTATTCAATTTATGATATTAAGTAACTCCAACGTTGCTTTCTTCAGTTTTTGTTGTCTCTTGGCCAGGGTATGGTACTGAAGTGACACAATATCATGCTGTAAGAGCCATTGGAATTTTAGTTGTAATAGTTTTTTAAGGGACCTAGGTGTCCTTATGTTTGATGCACAAATATTAAAAATGGAGTTGTCATATTGGCAGATTTTTCTTTTAACGGGTATGTAGTATTCTTCCCTCATCTGATCAGTTTTGATTTGAAGCCTGTTTTGCCTTATACTACAATAGCTACACATGTTTGCTTCTTTGATCCTTTTGCTTGGTATAGCACTTTCTATCCTTTTAACCTAAGTGATGCCTGTCTATTGTGGTGATGCATGTTTCCCGGAAGCAACCATAGGATGCATCCCGATTTCTATCTGTTTTGTTAGTCTATATCTCTTTATTGGGAATTGAGACCATTACTGTTGAAGAGTTATCAATTAGCAGTGTTTCTTTATTCCTATTATTCTGCTGTGCTATTGTGTGCCTCACACAAAACATGTCCTGATAAGTGTAACTTACTAGTTTATCATAATTTATTTTTTCTTGTTTGTTCTCAAGTGTGGTTGTACCCCTCAGATTGAAATGTTCCTTCTAGTGACTTGTGTAAAGCTGTATTGGTGGACAGAAATTGCTTAGATTTATTTTTTATCACGACACATTTTTCTTTCTCCATCAATTGTTATAGATAGTTTTACTGGGTATAATAATCTGGATTTGCATCTGTGGTCTCTTACATCCTGTAGAACATCTTTCTAGGCCCTTTGGCTTTCAGAGTTTCCAATAGGAAGTCAGTTCTATTTTAATGGACTGTTATCACCAAAGTTCTTATGTCATCTTTAATTTTAGTAAACTTTGTGGGGTATAAAAATCTGAGTTGGCTCTTGCACATAATTTATAAGTTTTTTCTTTTCATAGACTCTCAGAATTCTGTGTATTGGATTTCATCTGAGTTTCTCTCCTTAGGGGACACTTGTATAGAATTGGTTATTTAATAGGAGGGCACATTATATGGGTTTTTCACATTGTTTTTATTTTTGTGATAGGAAGTGAGTATTTCAATTTAGATTGTTGGCTGTTATTTGGTGAATTTTTACCCTACTAGTCTGGCATCCCAAGGTAGTATTAGACTGGGCATATTGGGGTATCTCAAAGGATGAAGTCTTGGCTTGGAATCTGGGAACTGCTGTAAGGTGTCCTACCATATCCAAGTCTGGTCTAGGGCCCTAGAAATGTTGTGGAGTGGTGGGTCTGGGAATAGAAGAGGCTTATGACATTGTACCAGAAGTGGGGCACTTAGGGTAGGAAAATTCCCCGGAGTAGAGGAGCAATGTGATATGAAATCGGAATTGCACTGGGCTTAGATTTTTGGGGGAAAATACAGGGTTTAGGGTAACATTGTGTTAAGGAACCAGAGGTTGGCAATGGCAAACAAAGATCTTGCCTGTGTGGGAGAACTTACCAGAGCTTGGGGAACCATGTTAAACATACCTTAAATAATCCCAACAACGATTAACCATTAAGGGAGGCCTTTTATGCTTGAGATGTAATAGGTGACCTCCAAAGAACTATTGACAGTAGATGGTTTCTGAGAGAGACATAATCACTAGTGGCCACTGGGATGTTGCCCATATTCTACTGCATTGGTTCTCAATGTGAGGATCCCGACCCCTCTAGGAGTCAAATGGCTGTTTCACGGGGTCACATAGCAGAATCCTGTATATCAGATAGTTACAGTATGATTCATAAACATAACAAAGCTACATTTCTGTAGTAACATTGAAATGATTTTATGGTTTGGGGCCACCACGACCTGAGGAACTGGTATAAAGTGTTAGAGCACTAGGAAGACTGAGAACCCCTCCTCTAGTGGATGGAGCCACACCCATGCACATATGGAAAGCACTAATTAGACTTTTGGGTTATAAGAAAAAAGTCCACTCTGGCTTTAAATGTCTCCATCAAGTAATTAGTTATCAGGTAGTGCGTGCCTGTGTTGAGACTTGGTCCTTCTCTCTTCAAGCTTTCAGCACCTTTAACCATTTTAGTTTTAACATTTTGACCATAATAGACCACATAAAATTTTTCCTCTTTTGTGTTCTCAATGACTGTTTACTTGGCAACAAAGACATAGTTCATTTTGTGTTTTGGATTTTTTTCTTCTATGAGTTTATTGAGAACATTACCCATGGGTTTGGCCTGGAGTTCTTCTCTGTCTTCTCTGTCATGAAGTTGGGAAGGACTTTGTCAAGGAATATATGGTGGGAGTTACATAGAGGGAATGGGGAATACACATGATCCTATTGTATACAAGATAAATTCTCAAAGAAATCCATAAAGGTAAAGGAGAGTTAAAAATAAACAAAAAAGAATTAGAAGACATGCTACATCAGAACCAAAAAAACGTCTCAAGATATTAAATAAAAGGGCTAGTAACAAACACTTTAAACATCATCAGCATCTGTAACCGCAAGTAAAATCCAGGCTAAAGCCACTTGAAGATTCATTTTACTCCAGTGAAATGGCCATCATCAGGAATGGCATCACACAAGCTAGCATCGATGTATAGAAGGAGAACCCTGTACAGCTACACTGAAAATCAGTCTGGATATTCTCAAAAAGAATTGCCACCACCACCACCACCACCACCACCACCACCACCACCACCACCACCACCACAATTACCACCACCATCACCACCAACAACCACAAGAGGAACAACACCCCTCCCCCAAAATGAAACTACTATGTGATCCAACTAAGACATTCCTGAGCACTTATCCAAAGGACTGTGTAATCTATGACATGGATATCTCCACCTATTCAAAGTAACTAAGAAATGGAAGCCGCCTAGTTGGCCATCAACTGATGACTAGATAGTGAAGATGTTTAAAAAAGGAAATTATCAGAAAAATGTATGGAATGGGAATTTCATTTTTTCTGATTGAGATAACCCAGAACTTCAAGTACAAAACCCTCATGTTCTCTCTCATATGAGGATCCTAGCTATGTGAATGTATGAATTTGTGTGTCTATCATGAAGTATAGAAGCCTGGGAAAAACAAGAGAGACAGGAGAAATTACCTTCAATGAGGAGGAAGAGTAAAACACAGGTAGTGGAGAAAACGAATACTGAAGTAGATTTAGGCAGGAAGAAAGGCAAGGGATTGAAGGCTGAGGGTGTAGGCAGGAGGGAAGAATTATCTCATATAAAAAGGTGTAAAGGAACCATAGGAAAAGCCAGAGGTGCCCACGTGTGCAATATCACTTCTGTGTTTTGATGGTAACCAATGGCCTTGTAATCAATTTCAAGACCCACACCATGGTGGAGGAGACCAGTGCCTGGTACTGTCAGTTTGGCTAGAAACATATGGAAGTGAACCTATGTAGCAGCAAACTGCCTTCCAAATTCCCATGCATTCCCCATAGACAAAAGTGGCTTCCAGCCTTACTCAGAGACACCTCTCCTTCAGAGGAATAATGGAATGAATGCAGAGATCATTGGGGCCCAAGATGCATAAATAAGTGGTGGTTGGGGGTCCATCCCTAAACAAGTTACTTAGCCCACACTTTCAAGTGCTCAGGGAACACTAATGTGGGAGCATGAGATGTAGGCAAAAGCTGGAAGAGAGGGTAACGGGCTCAAACTTCATTCTCTAGACTGGATACAGTTATGACAATTCTCAGTTCATGCCAACTGTAGTTCTAGGCACTGGGCCCTCATAAGACTAATCCAATCAACAACTAGTCAAGGAAGTGAAGGGACTTGAGGGTTCCCAGTCTTTATCTCTTGAAATACTGGCAATTGATAGTTTCTGGGTTGGGAGAAGGAAATTACTCTCTTTAGTTGAGTATCCTCTGTGAAGCCAGCCAGGCTCCAATGGAAAGATCCAAACTCAGTTACACAGCTGGTCATTGTTAACCTTAGTGGGTTACAAAATTCAGCACATAGACATGAACACGAGAGAGATATTTGTGAGGAGAGCCTAGGGTGTACAGAGATGTTAGGGAATTGAGAGGAGTTGACAGTGTTTACTATGCATGGAGTACATGTGAAAAATTTGGGTGTGTGTGTGTGTGTGTGTGTGTGTGTGTGTGTGTTTGTGTTTTAAAAGGTTTCATGATGCCTCCATGACTAGATACACACAAAGTGACTAAGACACTAGTTAGTCAGTGGATTACTAATGACTCTAAACTCACACCAGGGCTCTGAGCCAAGAAATATATGAGAGGTGCTGACCTAACCTTGTTGCAGAGCAATGAGTCTGCATACCGGAGTGGGCATTCAACAATTTGGTCCCCTTCTCAAGTTTCTGATCTACATACTGGGACTGTCCTATGTTATCTCCTGTGTCCCTTTCGACAAGGTAAGGAGAAGTGGCTACAGTTCTAAGATGAGGTAACAGTTTGGTAGGGAGGCCTTGCTTGAGCTGGGGCAGGTGACCTGGGGAAGTCTCAGGACTTCCTGGGATTGCCAGGACTATAGACAGTCCATAGAGTTAGGAAGAGAGTGCGAGGCAAAATCTTTTGATCTTTCTCACCCTTAATAACTTGTTAAATATGAAGAAGAACTTAGAAAGAAGAGGGCATCCCAGGCAAAGGTAGGACTGACAGTACTAGCCTTGATATGTGCTGTTATGATGGGATCAGTGAACAGGCATCATGCAGGAACTTTATGAGAGTATCTGAGGAGAGAAACCATGAGACAAAAGAGAGTGAAGAAGAAGGTGGTGCACAAGATTGTTTTAAGCTCTGCACCCATGAAAGGAAGCAATGTCATCTCTTTCCTGCAGACAGATTTCTTATATTTTTTGTTGTGAGCCTAGCCTTTAATGGCTGAGCCATCTCTCCAGCCCAACAGATTTCTTTAGTAAGACTCAAATATTTGTAAACCAGGATGCAGGACACTGGCCTTGATACAGTGTTGGCATTCGAGGATGGTTTAAATCGTTTCATTGTTTTCTGAATCCAAAGTATAACCCTGGAGATTCTGGTGAATATCGAGGAGGTGTCCAAGCACACAAGCTATAACTGACAAGGCCCTGGGCCACTGCACCACACACAAAAGGTCCCCAGAGAACCTGTGTGGTTGAATTAGAGAAGAGCTAGAAGAAGCTGAGGAGGAGGGTGGCCCCATGGGAAGCCCAGCAGTCTCAACTGACTTGGATGCCCAAGATCTCTCAGACACTGAACCACCAACCAGGCAGCATACACTAGCTGATATGAGGATGTCAACAAATATACAGCAGAGGACTGACTGGTCTGGCCGCGGTGAGAGAAGATGCACCTAACCCTGGAGAGATTTGAGGCTCCAGGGAATGGCGAAGTCTGGTGGGGAGCGGTTGGTGGTTGGAGACATCCTCTTGGGGGTGGAGGTGGCAGGGGAAGAAGGTATGGCATGGGGCTTGGTCGGCAGGTGGACTGGAAGGTGAGTGAAGACTGGATTGTAAAAGAAGATTAAAGAATTAAAAAAAAAAAGAAAACCAAACCAAACCAAACCAAACCAAAAAATCACCAAATGGTCCCCGGATTCTCCCTGTGGACGGAAAAAAGAGAAGTCTTAGTAAATATCCTCTTATCACCTCTTTCCAGACCGATTTTATCCCTGTTCTTCTCTGTTCCACTTAGTATTGGGTTGTTAGATGGGAAACACTAAGTGAGCCCATTGACCTCAACTCTAGAAGTGTCCAACTGAAACCTCGGTTCTAATCCATAAGGTTATGAAGGTCATAGCACTTTGCTTCTCCAAATACAAAGGAACTAAGAAAGAGAATGGGGGCAAGAAACAGACTCCCAAAACATTGACAAACCATATCTGGGAAATCTTTGATTTCTGGTCCTGAAGAGCTAATGGAGGAGTCCCAACTGGCCCCTCCATTGGGGCGGTGCCCACCCTAAAAGATGCCACAGGAGGGATAACAGCATTCACTGAGGTCGGGCCTCTGCCCTGTCACACTGGGTCAGGAGCTGGGGAGCTTCACACGGGCAGCAGTGGTTCGCTAGATGAGCTTCACGGAGTCGTGTTAAAAGGACTGACTGTGCTAGTGTAGCTCCTCAACCCCCTCCCAGATGTGAGAAAACCATGAATAGATTGTAGGCTAAGATGGTGAAACTGTCTGGTGAGCCTGGACTGATACCGAGAACTGATAGACAATCAGACAAGTGACAGATAGCATCATAGAATCGTATGAGAAGCATCCCAGACTTAAAAGACCTTACCACAACTGTGTGCTCTTTTTAAACGGGACCCTCACTGGGGACCATATCATGTTCCTAAGCCATCTCTCAGCAAGGAGGCCGCTGCTATTGAGCCTGCCCATATGTGACCAGGGCACATCCCAGTGAGTCCCATTCCTGCCTCTGGCTTTTGGGTGACTCATGAGAGGACTGTCCCACTGTCCATGTTGCATTCCTAATGAAAGTTGAAGATACTCACCAAGTTCATCCTACTCTCCTCCTTCTAATCCTCTGCCTGCCTTCCCCCTTTCTTCTCCAGCAGGCTCAGTGTCTCTAAGGACTGACACACCTTTCCCTGTTTTATGGGTGTTTAGTTCTCCTTTGAAAGGTAAGATTCTGGAGTCAATAGGTGCAGATCTCAGCTGTGTCCCACAAACTAGTCCCCCATGCCATGGGCTTAGAGCTGAAGGCCTCCATTCATCCCCCCCACCATGTGGTCTTCCCCACAAGGCAATGAAAATACAACATGAAATGTTGTGAGGGGGAAAGGGAGGCATGATAGTGCTATAAATAAAACACTCCTACATGAAATTTCTAAAACAAACCTTTTAGACTTTAAAAATTGTCTCAGGACAGGAAGAAGGTGAAGATGTCTCTGGCAATCTTTTCCCAAGTGCACAGTCATTTACCAAAAGAAAAGGGGAGTAGAAAATATGACTTTAGTTTTTACTTGTTACTATGGCTATAGATTCGGTGGTCTTTCCTAGAAATGTGAGGATGCATTTATTTTGGATTTACTTCTGTACATCACCATCTTCTGCGCCATCATCATGAAGGATTGTATTATTCCAAACATGCACACTCAGGTGCGCTACAGGAGGGAGCCATCCTGTGAGATCGTTTTTCTTCTTAGTCAACCTCCCATCTAAATACACAGGGGGATTTTCCCTCATCCATAGAGATGGATCCACCAGATGCAACAACCTTCCTTAGGAAGAGAAAATTGGACATGTGAAATATTACTCACCATGGATACTTCTCTAAAGACAATGCTCTTAGAACTTTCTCCTACTTTGTGACAAAATTGTGCCTTCCCAAGGTGTCTATAGTAGGTGCTACCTCCTGCACTCCAATCCCAATGAGCACGATACCATCAGTGTGACATGATTGGGCTCCCTGCAGTAGGTGCTAGTGCCCCTAATGATGCATGTCCGTGCATTCTTCAGATTGAGAACTGCAACAGATGTGTCATTTACAACAACAGTAAAACAATAAAAACACACCAAGAGCAACTTCGGCAGGAGCCACCACCCAGTTGAGTTTGCAATAATCCACTGTAGTTCTCCAACATGCAATAGATACCCTGAAGGGAGGAATAACAGGAAATCACCTCCTCTGTATCATTCAATAACACATTATTTGCAGTGATTCCTGGGGAACTCCGTGTATACCAAGGTCCTGGTTTACTTCTTGGTAAAAAGAGGTGTTGTGATGTTTCCCACTAGTTTCTATTGTAATGTCACTTCGTGGATCAGGCTACCACTATGTGGATGATGCCAATTGATAACTATGTCTCTCCTAACTCTTCATTCATAAGTTTCAAAATGAGAATGTTCATTTGGGACCATGTGTGTGGACCATCCCAAGGCCTGTCCTCTAACTGGGGCTGCACAGAAGAATTTGGGATCTTTACAAAGTATTACCAGGTCAGATCCAATGCTCAGTAGTAAAAAAAATTAATGTATTTATTTTTGTAATTCATATCACTGTGCTTAGACAGCCATTTGTAGCTCTGAGGAAGCAAAGGAAGGAAATGCAGGACAGAGTTGGAGCCAGAACTTTCCTCAGGGGCACCCAGTCAAAGAGGTGCCATCATACAAAGAGATTTGAGTTGTCAGGTCCAAGCCTGGGAACCAGCTGGGTCTCCATATGACAGTCAATACCTCTTTTTACCAGACCTACAGTTTTTCTGTAGAACTCCATGATTCCAGAAGATCAAGTCCAGTTATATGGTTCATGGAGATGGATAGTCTTGGAGTCTCAACAAGTGCTTGTGTGAGTTACATTAATCTCAATGCATGATAACTTCTTATTTGAAATTTGATCTTAACAAATTTTTTATTTGTAAACAATAAGTTTTCAATTTGATTTTGAACCCATAATTATGTCCAAGCCCATCATCTTCTTTGACCATATTTCTGAGTACTCAGACCCAGTGAGCAATGTCTGGACACTCATGATCTGTGGCTCTAAATACGTGGTCACCCAAAGTCTTGTCTTCCATTGCAGATACTCAAGATCTTTTATTCTGTGATATCCTGAAAGTCGATTGACTTCTCCCTAAGTGTATATTACAACATCAAAGGTACTATTACTGTGAGTAGATCAGAAACTGCACTTATTGAAGTTCTTCTCAAACTGTGGGTCATGACCCCTTTAGTGGCCAAATATCATATATCCTGCAAGTTACATGTTTTACATTAAAATTCATAAAGGTAGCCAAATTAAACTTTAAAGTAGCAGTATATTAATTTTGTGGCTGGGGTCACCACATACATTGAGATACTGTATTAAAAGTTTACATTATTAGGAATGTTGAGAACCACTAACTTAATTAAAGATCTTGGTCATGCCTAACCTGCTGTGTACTCAATGCACACTCCCCACTCTTTCATTTCTCACAGTCACATTCTAAACCAGCTGCCACCAGTTTTTATAAATAAAATATACTCCCTTTCACCTATATGTTCACACACTAAACATGCAGCTGTTTGTGGTATGATAGAGTTGAGTTTTTACACATATGCAGCATGGGTTTGAAAGCTGACAATAATACCTGAGTGCTTACAAGAACAGTTCCGTGATCCCCAGTCGAGGTCCCCCCCTTTGTGTTTCTGTCGTGTCTTCTGGGAGCTTCTTTGAGGGTTCAGTTGCCACCTTATCATGGGATCCAGGAGTTTCAAGATTTAGCCACAGATTTGACACCACCAAAGAGCAGAGTCCTGGGAATTTCTGATAAGGAGAATAGAGTTTATCCAAACCAGACCTGTGGTTTGCAGCCCTTCCTTTCTCTTACTTTGAAGCTATAAAAGCAGGAACCAGGGCAGGAACACAGCAGAAGCTCACCCAGGCTGTACCGCTGGCACAATGAAGGCCCTGCTATTCCTGATGGCTCTTCTCTTGCCTTCTGGAGCTGGAGCTGGTGAGTTTGGTCTTCATCTCCCTAACCTCTGTGTTGTCAGCAACTGACATTAATCTCTTACCTTAAAAGAGAGCCTATCATGACACCGGATCTTAAACTGACATAGTTCAGGGGAAATCTCTAAGTCAAGGAAGAATGAACACATCACACCATTTCATCAAAGTACTCTGTTCTGATCGACAGCTCTTCTCTGGCCTTCCCTTAGTGTTGCAGAAGACAGGATGAGTGCAGAACGAAATGACTAAAGAAAATAGAACATCAGAAACACTAATGGTCATTGTGTTGTGAATGAAGGATGATGGTGGACAGGGAGGTGTGGGGAGGAAAAATCAACAGGAGAGAAAAGACCAAAGGACATGTGGAGGGCCCTGAGCCCCATGTGAGGTGGGGTGGGCTTGGAGCAGTCGCTCAGCTTTAGCCCCATATATCTCTGGCAGTACTGTGTTGGGGGGCCCTGCATGCTTGTGACTGGGGACCGGGTGTTCTTTGTTCCAGAGGAGATTATCGGTGGTGTGGAGTCTATTCCTCACTCCCGCCCTTACATGGCCCTTCTGAAGATCGTCACTGAAGAAGGTCATGTGACCTTCTGTGGTGGGTTTCTCATAAGCCTTCAATTTGTGCTGACTGCTGCACACTGTCATGGAAGGTAAGAGGCTTCTCTTCCTGTGAAGACATCCATGAGCCAGAGTCACAGAGCAGCATAGCTCCAGGAAAGGCTCTGAGCCCTGCTCATCTCCAGATGGGCTCTCCTTACACGGAGAGGAAAAGGGGACCACAGGAATAGTCACTGAACCATTCATGTGTCATCTCCATTTCAGAGGTTGGAGTTTTAAGCAGGGCTGTTGTCAGGACAAGAGTACAGCCCCTGACTTGTCTGGGTGTCACCAGAGCTCTGACAGATGCTGGGTTGTAAATGAACGTTGAGTACCCATTTGCCATGTGGAAAGCCATGGGTTTGGTTGAATCTAAGTACTGCTGTGGGATGTGGGATGTGGGGTGTAAGATGTGGGGTGTCAGATGTGGGGTGTGGGGAGAGGTCTCAGTACTTTATTTTCCTGAGCCTCATCCTTCTAGGGAGGCTGTGGAGCTGGGAGCCCCATCTCAAGTCTCACTTGCTCTGCACTGGGATAGAGAAGAAAGACCTCCCCATGTCGCTCTCCTTAGAAGGAAGCCTCCCCCTAAGACCAGTACTTTTTACTGCTTCTTTTCTCTTTTGACAGGGAAATCACTGTCACCCTCGGAGCTCATGACATGAGCAAGAGAGAATCCACACAACAAAAGATAAAAGTTGTAAAACAAATCTTTCCTCTAAAGTACAATTTATTTTCCAATTTCCGTGACATCATGTTACTGAAGGTGCTGTTTTGTTTTGTTTTGTTTTGTTTTTTCTTCTTCTTATCCATCTTAAGTCTCCCCTGCTTTACCTTTCCTTCAGGCTCAGACATTCAAATTCTCTCCTGTCCAATCAATTTCCTTAGAAACTGCCCCTGAATTCTATGTCATTCGTGCCCCAGTGGGAAAGGATCCATGTCCGAGCATCCTTTTCTGGGTTGACATTTCTTCTCTTCTTTCTACAACAGCTTGAACAGAAAGCAGTGTTGACTCCGTCTGTGAATGTAATCCCCCTGCCTCAGTCCTCTGACATTATCAAGCCTGGGACAATGTGCTTGGCAGCTGGATGGGGACAAACTGGAGTGAAAGAACCGAACTCAAATACACTGAGGGAGGTCATGCTGAGAATCATGGAAATGAAGGCCTGTAAGGACTATAGGCATTATGACAATAGATTCCAGATCTGCGTGGGGATTCCTCAAATGTTGAAATTAGCATACAAGGTGAGTGCACGCCTGCTTTCCTTCCCCACATCAGGAGACAGCATCAGTGGAGGAAATATGGCAAACATCTCTCCATGGCAGTGACTAATGCCTGTGTCTTTATCTCCTGTCCCTGAGGTGCTGGGAACTGAAATTCTCTGTGTCCATCTCATCTCCTGGTTTCCTAGCCCTTCCTACAACCTTCCCATGAGGTTACACACTAGACAGGAAGGGAGTTAAAGGAGACATGTTAGCATGGTTGCAAGGACAGAGAGGCTGGAGGGACAGAAATTAAGTCCCTAATTGATGACCCAGAGAGAGCCAGGTCCTCTTACATCACTGTGGGATTAGCTATTGTGGAAGGGCCTGTGTTTGGAGAAAGTATTATTTGCTCATAGTTTTATTTTTCTCACCTAAAGGGAGACTCTGGAGGACCTCTAGTGTGTGCTGGAGTGGCCCATGGTATTGTATCTCATGGCCCTGGAAGAGGAATCCCCCCTATAATCTTCACCCGAATCTCCTCATATGTGTCCTGGATTAATAGAGTCATAAGGGGAAATTAGCTGAAAAACCTGATCAGCCTGAGTCAGAGTCTCCAAGCCACAGCTCTTCTGTTAAATCTCTTTGGTTTTAACAAAACCTGACTCACCCTGTCCCCAAGACAATCTCAAAAATACACAAGTCTGTCATGATGGATTGTTCCCTGTAATGCTCCTAAATAAAGACATAACCCCTTGCAATGGTGTGACTTCACGCTGTGCTCTAAACACACTCTCCTCTCTGAGAACAGTGAAGAATGGATTTGAGGTACTACTATCTGGCCATGTTAACCATCTTGACTACTGACTTCTAGGCACACGTGTACCACTGTGGATTATTGAATATTATCTACCATGCATGGCTGTTTACAGTGAGATTTCACATCCAGGATAATGTGCAGTGTTCTGTTCTCCTCCACTCTCCTGTCTTCTCATCTTCTCCCTCCTTGTCTCTCAGCTCTTCTGCCCACAAACCCCATGCACAAACCCCATGTGCATCTTTCCACACTTCATCGCAGATTCCATGTCTAGGTCAGACATGGCTGTTGATCCTTGTGTCCTCACCACCTACCCTGCCATCATCGTCCTCTCAATATTGCACCTGCAGCTAGAGGACAGCCTGCCCTCAGAAGTCCTTGGACCACGACTGTGACTATAGCAGCCACAACAGGAGAGCATTGGCAGTTTCTGGAGCCAACACGGGCAGAACCAGCACATGTCGGGTAGAGACACTGCAGTACTTAGCATGTTCTAGTACTTACCATGGTGGCTCTGTTTCTGAGCCACCTCCATTCAACCGCCATCTTTCTCCAAGAGACAGCATTTCAGAAGAATGCCTAAGTTAGTTAAACTTCTGAGTGGCCTGTTGTCCTCTTATAAGCCAATGCCCCCATTGTCCTTAGTCAAGAGAAAGAATGCTTTTACTAAGGGTTCTGTGGAATCTGAAGGGGAAGAGACCACACATGAGAACAGTTAGGCCCTAAGGAGGAGTTATAAGCTGGGCGTGGCCCTCTGACTACTGTACCATGAAAATTGCTGCCATGACCAGCATCAGAAAAGGACCTCAGCACCTCAGCCCTCCTCACAGCCTGGCAGTCTCATGTCTAGTTTTCAGCTTCAGCATGGTACAGTGGCGATATAAGGATAGCTATCTAAGTACAAGACTGACTATAAGTTCTAACTCTATGGTGGCAGGGAGCACATATGGGGATTGAACAACGCATAAAGATCTTTAATCAATAAAGAATCCATGTTGGTTCATTGTTAACTGGGTAACTGTTGTTCATTTTTTTGTAATTTTTGGTTATTTTTGTATAACTAAATCATAGGGTTCTTTCTCATTTTGATTTTCATTGGTATAGTTTGGGCATCCTCTCACCATGTGGATCAGACAGACTTCCAACTCATGATCCATCTGTCTCAGCCTCCCCAGTGCTGGGACACCAAGCAGGCTCCACCATGCTTGGCATACACAAAGGTCTCAAAAGGTGAAACCCAAAGCAGGGACAGTAGCTGTGTCTTTTCCTAGCAGATGTGAATACTCACTAACCTGCAGCTGAGGGCGCACTGCCTCCTTACCCCACACTCTAAGGAGGACATGGACTTGGGACAATCTTCCTCCCTGAAGCTGGGCAACTGGAGGTGAGGAGAGAGTGATTGCCGCACCCTGTAGCCTGGCCCACGGTAATAGGAGAGCAGGAGGAAACTCCTGACAGCTGGGCTGAGGGCACAGGATGAATGGCTTCCAGAAAGGTCAGCTCCACAGAACAAACCCAATCACATGTGCCTCTGGGGTCTAAGGAGAAGTTGGTGACCCAAAGGCTCTAAAATCAAGACAAGAGCCTGATCCCCACTACAGTGTTCATTCTTATTTATGGTGGATTGTGCACAGGAGGAGCAGGCCCAGTGCACTCTGGGTAAACGAGAGCAGCCATGGTCTCACAAGCTCAGCAAAAGAAAGGCAGATAAGAAGGGTTTCCCCACGGTTGGTACAGTAGCACTGTTGGGCAGCCTAGTTTAATAAAGCCTCTCAGTGCACTGTTAGCAGCTGACACACACTGAGGGTATCCAAAGGGAAGTTCAGCTCAGCCAAAGCAGCTGAGGAAAGCATCCAGGAGGTCAGCAAGGGCTCACCCAAGCTTTGCAAAAGTGGAAACAAATCCAGAAATCTGAGAATATTGGTAAATATTTAGACCACAGCAATTGGAATAGAGAGGAATGTGCAGGTTTAAGTGCTAAACAATGACTAAAGGGGATTTCCATTTAGAAAACAAGAAAACTTACAAGGAGGAAAATCCAGTTTCTGGTGAGTCAGGGTTATTGATATCCTGCAGCAGCAGGTCTCACCACCTGACCCCGTCTGTTTTCCTACCTCCAAAGGAAGGTTTTCATTAATTATTTTGTAAATAAAAAATTTTATTTGCTCTGTAATTGTTTTTTTAGGAAGGAAGGAATATGACTTTTTGTCATATGTAAGCATAAACAACTTTTGGGTTTGCTTCATTCTGATTTATTTTATAAAAAGGTCTTACTTGGAGACCTGGAACAAGTACCACACTCTTGCCTCAACCTTCCAAGTACTGAGGACTGCAGAGTGCAATGTGTTTCCTTCTCTAATGCAAAACTACAAAACATTAGCATGGGTCCACCTTTGTGCACTGAATATGTCTTGAGCATCTTAATTACTCCTAGTGTCGTATTATTTAATTATTTGCTAAGAATCAAATCCTAAGCATGACGTAGTAGTGCATACTCGTCACTCTAGCACATTGGGAGGCAGAGCCTGGAGGAGCAGGAGTCAAGGTCTGTCCTCATCTACATATGGAGTTCAAGGCTAATCTGGCCTGCATGAGAACCTGTCTCAAAAGAAAATCAGAGGTGAGTAGGTAGACCAGAGAGATGAAGAGTGGAAAAAAGAGGTAGGAAGGGAGGGAGGAAGGAAGAAAGGAATAAGAAAAGAAGGACGGGAGGAAGGAAATTAACCCCTCCTTGGAGGCAGCTGTCTCTGCCAGGGCTGCATGCACTCTACAACACATTCTGTTCTGATAGTTCAGTTTTCCAAAAAGCCTTACATGTTGTAAATGATTGAAAATTTGAGCATATACTGTAGCAAGCATTACATTGTGAATTGATCAAGGCTTTGGAATATTTTGTTGTGCTTCATGCCTTGGAACACTGAGTCCCCACTTAGTGGTCTTACATTTGGAAGATTGCAGAACCCTAAGAGGCACAGCCTCATGGGAGGAAATCGTTTGCTGCAGGCTGATTTTGAAGATTTATGTTAGAGTCCCATTTCCTGTCTGCTCATGCAGTGCGACTCACGTTTTACAATGTTCTGCGGCATTGTCTTTCCATCATGAACTTGTCTCAAACTGTAGCAACTAGAAGGGTACCTAACACCCGTTCTGGAGACAACAAAAATGACAGGTGTCATCAGTGACTGCCTTTAAGAAAAGGCAGAATCTCCTACTGACCGCCTCTGCTTTCTAACTAGTCACACTCTCAGCTTCCTGATCTTCAAACCACAACTAAACTTTGCAGTACACAACATATAAAGCAGACAAGGGAGGCAGCAGAGACAGCAGAATTCTGGGAAACTGTAGCAGACTAAGAGAATGCAGGCAAATCATGGGGTCAGTGTTTATGAGGTTGATGTCCTGCTGGGGACTGAATCTTTTCTTCTCCCTCACCATCAGCCAAGACAAGGAACATCCATCACCCAAGGCTGGAGGACCTGGGCCCTGGTGTTGTGGAACCCACACCCCAGTTCTATGTGACCTGACCCTCCGCTTTCAATGACACAGGAGAAAAACTTTGTCTTGGGCTCTGGGACTTGATCTCACTGATGCAGAGCCACCAGATAAGACCTCTCCATCCCCAGATCCTCCTTCTCCCTGCTAGTGATGTGATGTCAGAGGACAGCTCTCAACATTAGCAAATGAAAGCAAGGGCTTTACTTAACTTCCCACCTATGAACCAACCTCCTGTAGGTCTCCAAGAGAAATGGGAGTCCACTGTGTGACCTTCTCTTCATTACTCCTTCTTCTGTGTCCAAGGAAGCACCGAGCAGACACTTAAAATATGTTTAACAGTTAAGGCAGTGTGATCATGGTCTCAGTTTCAAGTCTACATTTGTAAACAGACAGTAGTGGCATATCCCAGGGTAGTTTTAACAAAAAAGAGAAAGTGTGAACTCTCAGACAATGGTGTAGTTTGTAGTTTAGGACCAACCCAGCCTTCTGGAGCAAATTGCTTACCTCATACCCCTAACCCTAACGCTTCCCTCACACTTACCAAGACTCTTCTTCTTGGATGGTTAGCAGAAAGGACCCTAAATTTGTAATCAGAAAGATTTAATTCTAAACTGTAAACTCCAATGGTCAGGTAAACACACTGAAACAGTAATAACAGCAACAAGTACTTGATATGGTTGCTATGAAAGTAACTAAATTGCACACACAGTATGAGGAAATGATCGCTCCACCTCTTTACTCGCACATTGAAGTCCCTGTGCTCCAGTCCTATCCTTGGCTTTCTCCTTTACTTGCTCTTTTCTCTTTGTCTCTTCCTTGGACAATAAACACTGGTTCTGAGAAAGAAAAATGGAGGTTAATGTGCAGGGCCATTGGGTGGTGTAGAACAAAGTTGAATGAACCAGTCTTTGACACACTGCAGGAAGTAAAGATGAGACACCTGGAACTCTAAGTCTGTGAATGCCTCAACAGATTTCAACACAATTTCCAGCTGTGTGGGCAACCCCAAGAAGATGCAAAATGTATACAAAGTGATCTTCTTACTAGAGTTCCCTGAAAGCACTCCTGGGAGCTAAAGTTCTAGAAGGACAGAAGGTTGTCAACTAGTCACAGTGTTAGGAGTCACCAAGTGAGGAAACAAAGTATCCATCTTCCCAGGTCTATCCTGGGTTACTCAGTCTGCTGTACAGAGAACATAGGGTGATATGAGGAAGGTAAGCTGACTGCCCTCCACCAGAGAAAGATGGGGCATTAAGCCCTAGACCTCACTGCAAGCTGAGATGGGTATGTAGAAGAGGCAGAGGCTCTCTCCTATCCACTCATGAGTTTCTTTCCTACCCACAACAGGGACACTCTGTAGGACCTCTCCTGTGTGCTGGGATAGCCCAAGGCATTGCAAAGTCCCCTGCTGTCTTCACCAGAATCTCCCATTATTAGCCCCGGATCAGAAAGCTCTTGAGGGAGAATTATTAACTCTGGAACTCAGGGCCGGCCTATGAGGAAATCTGGAGCTGGAACAGTGCAGGTTTTGTGTGCCATGTGATTGGCCCATCTACTTCCTGCTGAAGTCCTGCCAGAGCCCTGGGCTTCCAGAGGTTCTTCCAGGCCACAGAAGGTCCTAAATGTCAATAAACCTCACTAAGGACCCAGATTCTAGACTGCAGTGTGTGTCTCCTCTCAGCTGCTTTCTTCTCCCTGGGTACAGCAACCTCATTCCCAGCTGATTTGGAGGAGGCTGTGAGGGGGGCAGGGGTGGTATGAAGGAGCAGGCAGAGACAGAAGGACACTGACTGACACAGACAGAGACAAGGAAAATAACAAAGTCCAAATAGGAGTTTCCTCAGAAAGGCAAGATCTGTGCATCCAGATTAAACAAGAAATCATACTCAATCCTTATGTTAACGTTTATCTGTCTCTCTGTCTCTGTCTCTGCCTCTCTGTCTCTGTCTGTCTGTCTGTCTGTCTGTCTCTCGCTCTCTCCTTCTCACTTCCCTTTCTCTCAGTGAGTGTGTGTGTGTTTGTTTGTATGTGGTGTTTGCATGTGTGTGCAAGTAGGTGTGCGTGTCCATGCGTACACTAGCAGGCCTGAAGGAAATGTTTACCATTTAGTTCTATCACTCTCTGCCAGAATCCTTTGAGACAGGGTCCTCAATGAGCCTGGAGCCACACTGGTGATCAGGAAGCCCCATAGCTCCTCCTGCTTATAGTCCTGAGGTTACAGGCACACTTAGCTACACCTGTTTTCTATAAGGAGGTTGGGGAGTCAAACTCAGGTCCTTATGTTTTCACACCAAGCTCTCTTAGCTACTGAGCCACCACCCATTCCCTAAACTTAACTACTAAACCTATCCAAACTCTACTTTTATTTAATAATTCAGAATCATTGAGAGCATTCTCTTTTTATAATTAAGTTTTAAAATTTACGTCCCAAATGTTCCCCTGCCAGAGTTCTCCACCTCACCCCTCCTCCCCATGTCCTCTGAGAAGTTGCCCCTGCCCAGTCACCTACACTCCCCCGCCCCCCGTACATGAAGACTCTACAGGGTTAAGTGCATCCTCTTCCACTGAGGCCAGAGCAGGCAGTTAGTCCTAACAGCCTGTATATGTTCTTTGGTTGGTGGCTTAGTCTCTGGGAGCTCCCTGGACTCCAGGTTGGTTGACGCTGTTGGTCTTGCTATGGGGTTTTCGTACCTTTAGTTCCTGCAATCCTTCCCCTAACTTTCCTACAGGGGTACCTGACCTCCATCCTATAGATAGCTATAAGTATCTGCATCTGATCTGTCTGAGTCGGTTGCTGGTAGAGCCTCTCAGAGGACAGCCATGCTAAGCTCCTGTCTGCAAGTCCGACCTAGCATCAGTAATCGTGTCAGGAATTGGTGCCCTCCCATTGGATGGATCCCAAGTTGGGCTGGTCAATGGTTGATCATTCCTTCAGTTTCTGCTCTTTTTTTGTCCCTCCATTTCCTTTAGACAAGAATAATTCTTGGTCAAAAATTTTGAAGGTGGGTAGGTGTCCCTATCTCTCCACTGGGGACCACGTCTATGTCCTCGATGTGGTCTCTGCAGGTTCTATTTCCCTCTGTTGGACACTTCAGGTAAGGTCACATTGCATCCTGAGCATCACATCTCAGGCCTCTGGGACTTTCTAGAGGTTCCCCCAACCTCCACCATACCGCATCCCCGGTAGCTGCATATTTCCATTCATTATCCTGGACCTCTGGTGCTAATATCTAAAATATATGAAAAACTTAAGATTTAGACTAAAATATAACACAATTTATAAATGGGACACACAGCTAAGCAAAGAATTCTCAACAGAGGAGTCCTGAATGGCCAAAAATCACTTAAGGAAATGTTCAACATCCTCAGTCATCAGGGAAATGCAAATCAAAATGACCCTGAGACTCCACCTCACACCAACCAGACTGTCTAAGATAAAACCTCAAAGGACAGCACATCCTGGCAATGATGTGGAGCAAGAAGAACACTCCTCCATTGCTGGTGGGATTGCAGACTGGTATGACCTTTCTGGAAATCAATCTGTGTGTGTCTCAGAAAATTGGAAGTAGTTCTCTCTGAAAACCTGGCTACCCCACTCCTTGGCATATACCCAAAAGATGCCGTACCATACCACAAGGACACATGCTCCACCCTGTTCATAGCAGCCTTCTTTGTCACAGCCACAAGCTGGAAACAACTCAGATGTGCCTCACCTGAAGAATGGATACAGAAACTTTAGTACATTTACACAATGGAATTCTATTCAGCTATTTAAAAACAAGGACATCATGAATTTTGCAGCCAAATGGATGGAACTAGAAAAAATCATCCTGAGTGAGGTAATCCAGGTCCAATAGGACATGCATGGTCTGTACTTGTTGTTAAGTGGATATTAGCCAAAAAGTATAGGATACCCGTAATCCACCCCCACAGATCGAAAGAGATTAAACAAGAAGGAAGGCCCAAGTGAGGATGCTTGAATCCCACTTTGAAAGGGGAACAAAATATTCATGGGAGACAGAAGAAGGGAGGGACCTGAGTGGGAGAAGTGAAGAGGTAGGGAAAAGCAGGCAGGTTCAGATATGGAGGTGGGGATAGCAGACAGGACCTTTAACGTATTTCTGACCTCTCTCCAGTAGATGTCACTAGTGACATCCTCTACACACCCAGACAAAATGTCTTCAGCTAGAACTTGGAGTACTTTATTGAATAGGTAGGGAGAGAATGGGCCGCCTTGTGCTGTCCCCGATTTTAATGGGATTGCTTTGAGTTTCTCTCCACTTAGTTTGATGTTGGCTATTGATTTGATGTATATTGCTTTTATTATGTTTAGGTATAGATTTTGAATTCCTGATCCCTCCAATACTTTTAACATGCAGGGGTGCTGTATTTTGTCAAAGGCTTTTTCTATATCTAATGAGATGGTCATGTGGTTTTTTCCTTTTAGTTCCTTCATATGGTGGATTACAAAGGGCAACCCACAGATTGGGAAATGACCTTTACCAATCGGACATCCCTCTGGGGACTATAATCCAAAATATATGAAGAACTCATGAAGCTAGAATCCAGAGAACCAAATAACCCTATTAAAAATGGGGCATAGAACTGAACAGCCAATTCTCAACTGTGGAATATCAAATGGCTGAGAAGCCCCTAAAGAAATGTTCAACATCCTTAGTCATCAGGGAAATGCAAAGCAAAACAACCCTGAGATTCCACCTCACACCAGTCAGAATGGCTAAGATCAAAAAGTCAGGTGACAACAGATGCTGATGAGGATGTGGAGAAAGAGGATCCATTGTTGGTGGGATTGCAAACTGGTACGACCCTTCTGGAAATCAGTCTGACTCTTCCTCTGAAAATTGGAAATAGTTATACCTGAAAACCCGGCTCTACCACTCCTGGGAATATACCCAAAAGATGCCCCACCATACCACAAGGACATATCCTCCACTATGTTCATAGCAGCCTTATCTGTGACAGCCAGAAGCTGGAAACTACTCAGATGTCTCACAACAGAAGAAGGAATACAGAAAATGTGATTCATTTACATAATGGAATATTATTCAGCCATTAAAAAGGAAGACAAGAGCTTTCAGGTAAATGGATGAATCTAGGAAATATCATCTTGAGTGACATAACCCAGACCCTAAACTCTATGCTCGGTATGTAATTACTAATAAGTGAATATTAGCAAAAAAACCCCAAACAACCCAGAATATCCAGGATATAATCCACAGAACTCAAGAAGATTGTCAAGCAGAAGGGCCCAAGTGAGGATGCTTCAATCCTACTTGGGAGGGAGAAGAAAGCAATCGTGGGAGGCAAAAGAGGGATAGATCTGGGTAGGAGAGGGGAGGGGAAGGGGAAAAGGGGAACATCAGGCATTGGGAAGCAGAACAGGAGAGGGTCAAGAGAATGAATGGAAATATGCAACCTGGGGAGTGGTGGGAGATGTGGGGACCTTCTAGAATGTACCAGAGACCTGGGAGGTGAGAGACTCTCAGGACTCAAATGGAGGGACCTTAGATGAAGTGCCCAACAGTGGGGAGAGGGCACTTGTAGGGTAGAGTCAACCTCCAGTAGAAAGACTGGGCCTCAAGTGCAGGGATGGGATTGCCAAGCCACAGTCAAAAACTCTGACCCAGAACTGTTCCTGTCTAAAAGAACTGCAGGGTCAAAAATGGAGAAGAGCCTGAGGGAAAGGAGGTCTAGTGATAGGCCCAAACTGGAGTCCAGCTCAGAGGACGCCCCAAGGCCTGACACTGTTACTGATGCTATGATGTGCTTACAGACAGGAGTTTAGTGTGTCTGTCCTCTGAGAGACCATACAAGTAGCTGAAAGAGTCAGATGTAGATACTTACATCCAACCAATAGACTGAAGTTGGGGACCCCTGTGACTGAATTAGGGAAATGTTGGAAGAAGCTGAGGAGTGTGACCCTAAAGAAAGACCAGCAGTCTCAACAAACCTAGACCCTGGAGATCTCTCAGACACTGTGCCACTCACCAGGCAGTATATACCAGCTGGTCCAAGGCCCTGGGCCCATAAACAGCAGATGACTGCCTGGTCTGGCCTCAGTGAGAGACTTGAGGCTCCAGGGAGTGGGGAGGCCTGGTGGTGCTGGGCTATGGGGTACTGCGTGAGGCATGGGGTGTGGGGCCTGGGCTGTGGGGGTTGGGATTGTGGGTTGGGACATCCTCTTGGAGACGGGGGGGGGGGGGGAATGAGACGAGGAACTGGGGGAGGACTGACCAGGATGGGGATACCAACCGTACTTTAAAAAGTTAAAAAAAAAAGGGGGTTGGGGATTTGGCTCAGTGGTAGAGCGCTTGCCTAGTAAGCACAAGGCCCTGAGTTCTGTCCCCAGCTCTGAAAAAAAGAATAGAAAAAAAAAGTAAAAAAAAAAAAAAAAAAAGAAAAAAGAATGTCAGACAGGAAGTGGGGCATAGGTGTAAATTGTCAGCAGCCATTAAAGCCCAGAGAAGATAAACCATTTTCACATACTCCAGACTGCAACACTAATTTATCAAGTTTCTCCTCCTTTCTGTCATTTTTAATTTTCGTATATATGTCTATATGTATGCTGTGTACGTGAATTTACATGTGACACTGTACATGTGTGTACATATCTGCAGTCCTGTGTGCTACTTCTGCAAGTGGAAGCCATATATCAACCACAGTATTGTCCCTAAAGGGTCACCCAACTTGAATTTAGGCTGGCTGGCCTAGTGAGTGAGCTCCAGCAATACATGCCTGGCTGTCTATCTATCTGTCTGTCTGTCTGTCTCTCAGTGCTGAGAATAGGCATGTGCCACTAAACAAGGCCTTTGTGTTTGTTTGTTTGTCTCCATGTGTTCTGAAAATCAAGTTCAGACCCTTAGGCTTGTACAGAAAGCATGTTGCCAACCTCTCCAGGACACCCCGCCCCAACTGCAGCTTGCTTTTTAAGCCCTGAGCTAATCAGAACTGTACTGGAGTCCAGTTCAAATATGTGTACAAATTAATGTCCAAATACGGAGGCCACCATCCTCTGGTGTCCTTCCCAAGCCACCAAGACCTGGTTCCTGCCTCCTTCGGATAAAGGGACCGTGACATTTCAGCTCAACACCTTATTTCAAATACAGACATAAAGTCCTAATGTCGGCCTGGAGAGATGGCTCAATGGTTAAGGACACTTGTTGCCCTTGCCGAGGACAGGAGTTTGATTCCAAGCACCAACCTAGACTCCAGCAACCATTTATAACTCCAAATGCAGGATATTTGGTGCCCTCTTTGGGCCTCCAGGCCCACATATGGGGAATATATATACATACATGCAGGGAAGACACTCATACACATAAAATAAAAAATAATAAAATATTCTAATTGTTTTAATTTTAATACTTTACAAAGTGATGTCAGTTGATCTGAAACAAATTCACTGAGGATTTTTCTTGTGCAAAATTGTGTTTTTTTATTGTATATTTTTTATTTACATTTCAAATGTTATTCCCTTTCGTGGTTTGTGTGTATTTTATGTGTTAGTGTAAAATATTCACTGTATGACTTTCCCTTATAGGTTTTCAAATATAGGGGCGAACTGTTTCCCAAGTAAAACATAAACTAGAACATAATTAAAGATGTAGAACTTACAAAGTCCAAGATCTGTTTTACAGCCCTTTTGGCGACCATGGCGAGTATGGTTAATAATAATGGTATGGGTGTTCTGTTTGCTTAATTTTTGTTTTTGTTATTTTTGACACAGATTCTCGTGTAGCCCACACCAGTTTAAACCACAGTATACAGCCAAGGATGATCTTGAATTTCTGGTCCTCATGTCTATGCCTCCAACGTCCTAGAATTACAGGAGTATGCTACCACAACCAACTTAGTATTTTATAACTGGAACGCACTGAGATATTTTAGTTGTTACCATGGAAAGTATCTAAGATAATTAAAATATGAATTAGCTCAGTTTATTCATTCTTCCTGCTCACATGAATCAAAGATATCATGTTGCATGTCACAATTACATACAATATTTGTCAAGTTAAAAATGCGATGAAAGGAATCTAATATAAGCAGTCTGCCACTAGGACCCTTCACCCACCAACAGTGTCATTCAAGGACTCTTTTGATACAAAGTCATATTTCCTTTCTCCTAAAAGCATTTCTAGAGCTACTAAAAATTTTACTTACAAAATAGTTGATAAAAACATTCCTTTGGATGGCAGGAAACAGACGGGGTCAGGTGGTAACACCTGCTGCAGGATAGCAGTAACCCTGGCTCACCAGAGACTGGATTCTCCTCATTGTAAGCTTTCTTGTTTTTCTGAATGGAAATCTCCTTTAGTCATTGTTTAGCACTTAAACCTGCATGTTGCTCTCTATTCCTCGCAATTGCTGTGGTCTAAAGATTTACCAATATTCTCTGACTTCTGGGTTTGTTTTCACTTTTGCAAAGCTTGGGTGAGCACCTGCTGACCTCCTGGATGCTTTCCTCAGCTGCTTCTGGCTGAACTGAACTTCCCTTTGGACACCCTCAGTGTGTGTCAGCTACTTACAGTGCACTGAGAGGTTTTATTAAACTAGGCTGCCCAGCAATGCTACTTTACCCACCATGAGGAAAACCTTATCTGCTGCTTGTTTTCCTTTACTGAGCTTGTGAGACCATGGCTGCTCTCTTTTACCCAGAGTGCACTGGGCCTGCTCCTCCTGTGCACAATCCACCATACATAAGAATGAACACTGTAGTGCTGTCTGAACCACACAGGGAGACAATGCCCAAAGCACAGCAATGTAAATCAAAATGAGAAAAGACCTTATGGTTTATACAACTATAAACACAATTTAGAACAATATAATGGTCATCCAGTTAACAATGAAGCAACGTGGATTCTTTATGGATTAAAGATCCTTTTAGGTTGTTCAATCCCATATGTGCTCCCTGCCCCCATAGAGTTAGAATAGAACTTATAGTCATTCTTGTACTTTGATAATTATCCTTCCATCTCTACTGTACTGTGCTGAAGCTGGAAACTTAGACATGAGTCTGCCATCCCGTGAGGAGGGCTGAGGTGCTGAGGTCGTGGTCTGTGGCTGCTCCTGGCACCAGTTGTTATGGTACAGCAGTTGGGTTGCCACGCCTATCATATTAGGCCTCCCTCTGGCCTAACAGACTTCGTGCGTAATCTCTTCCATTTCAGACTCCACGGTACCCTGGAACTAATGTGTCCTTTCCTTTCACTAAAGACAACGGGGGCTTTTGGGTTGTAAGGGTAGAGCAAGGCAATTAGAAGTTCAACTACCCATGGCATTCTTCTGAAAGGCTGCTGAATTTGGGTGGTTCAGAAGCAGGTCTAGAGCCACCATGGGAAGTACTTCTTCATGCTAAGTCCTAGAGGGTCTCGTCCCAATGATGGTGAGTTCTGAGTTGTGTTTGATCCAGAAAGGGCTGATCCTCTCCTGTGGTGACTGCTGCAGCCACAGTTGTGGTCCATGACTTCTGAGGGCAGGCTCTCCTCTAGCTGCAGGTACATTATTGAGAACTCTGATTAAGGTTGAAGCAAGAGTGTTGAGGACACAAGCTTCAACAGCCATGTTTAACATACGCATGGAGTTTCCTATGATGTGTGCAAAGACACAGCGGCTATGGCATGGGGTTTGTGGGGAGAAGAGCTGAGAGACAGGGACAGAGAAGACAGGACAGCAGAGAACAGAAAAATGCACACCACTGTGGATGTGAAATCTTACAGTACACAGCCATACATGTTATATAGTATTCAGTAATCCACAGTGGTACACCTGTACCAGGAGGTCAGTAATCAAGATTGTTAGCAGGGTCAGGTAGTAGTAGCTCAAATAAATTTTTCATTATATTTATGGAGGGGCATGTATTAGAGTGCAGAGTGGAGTCACACAGTTGGGGGAGGTTTTATCTTTATTGAGGTGGATTATAGGGAAAATCAATCGTCAGAGACTTGTATATCTTTGAGATTGTCTTGGAGACAGGCTAGGACAGGCTGGGGACAGGCCATGTTGAACCCAAAGGGTACCAGAGGAGCTCAGGGTGGGAGAGTCTGACTCCTGCAGGTCAGGTTTTTCAACTACTTGCCCTTAAGACTGTTTTAATCCACGGCACCTATGGGGAGATTCTGGTGAAGACTGCAGGAGGCTTTGCATCTGGATGCCCATAAGATACAATACCATGGGCCACATCAGCACACACTAGAGGTCCCCCAGAGTCTACCTGTAGGTGAGAAAAATCAGAGTATGAGCAAAGATTGCTTTCCCCCAACTTCAACACCCCCACCATAGCTACTCCCAGACTGAATTAAGTGCTGGCTCACTTTTATTTGTAAGTTAGGGATTTACTGCCTGATTCCCCTCCCTCTGTCCTTGCCCCAACGCTAACATGTTTCTGTTTATTTCCTTCCTGTCTAGTGTCTAGACTCATGGGAAGGTTGCAGGAAGGGCTAGGCACAGGGAGATGAGGTGGACAGGGAGAATGTCAGTTCCCAGAGCTTCAGGGATAGGAGCTAAGGACACAGGCATTAGTCACTACCATGGAGAGCTGTTTGCACATTTCCTCCACTGATGCTGTCTCCTGATGTGGGGAGGAAATGCAAGTGTGTACTCACCTTGTCTGCTCTTTTTAACATTGTGGGATTGACCACACAGGCCTGGAAGCTATCGTCATAACGCCTATATATTTTACAGGCCTCTTCATCTATTCTCAGTTCAACCCCCCTCGTGCATTGGACTTAGGTTCTGTCACTCCAGTTCACCCCCATCCAGCTGCCCAGCACATTGTTCCAGGCTTGATTATGTCAGAGGGCCAAGGCAGGGGAATTACATCCACAGCAGCAGTCAACTCTGCTTTCTCTTCAAGCTGTTGGGGGAAGGAGAGAAGAGATTTCAAACCAAAGAAGGAGGCTGAGACATGGGTCATTTCCCAATGGGAATTCAGGTGTGGGTTGTGAGGACTGAAACAAATTTGAAGGTCTGAATCAAGGAGAGTTATGGATGGGAGAGTTAAGCAGGGCAAGAAATATATCGACACCTCCAGTGACACGATGTTATTGAGACTGGAAGAGTAATGGGACTTTGGGCGACTGATTTGCTTTTCAACTTTCATCTTCTGCTGTGTGGATTATCTCTTGCTCCCATCATGAGCTCCAAGGGTGACGGTGATTTCTCTGTGGAAAAATAAAAGAAGCAGTGAAAAGTGCTGGACTTAGGAGGAGGACTCCTGAGGAGAGCCACACTTTCTTCTCTATACCAGGGCAGAGAGGAGTGAGACTTGAGATGGAGCTCCCAGCACCACAGCCTTCCCAGAAGGACAAGGCTCAGAGAAACACAGGACTGAGAACTCTCTCCAGCCCCACAACAGGGACTTGGATTTGACTGAACCCACGGCTGTGCACATAGCAAATGGGCACTCTACATTGAGTTACACACCCCAGCTCATGTCTGAGCTCTGCTACCACTAGAATACAACAAGACTTGTGGTTTTCGTCCTGATCAGAGCCGTGCTTAACGCTCTGACCTCTCAAAAAGGAGAGCCCATTTAAAGATGAGCAAATCTCTAGTCTTTCCTGAGGCTCTGCTGCTCTGTGACTCTGGTTCATGCATGTCTTCACAGGAAGTGAAGCCACTTACCTTCCTTTATAGTGTGCAGCAGTCAGCACCATTTGATGGCTTATGAGAAACCCACCACAGATATCCTCCAAACCTCTCTCAGTGACGATGTCCAGATGGGCCATGTAAGGGTGGGATTGAGGAATAGATTCCACAGCACCGATAATCTCCTCTGGAACAAAGAACACCCAGTCCCCAGTCACAAGCTTGCAGGGCCCCCATCACAGTACTGCCAGAAAAATATGGGGCTAAAGCTGAGCGACTGCTCCAAGCCCACCCCACCTCACATGGGGCTCAGGCCCCTCCATGGGTCCTTTTGTCTTTTCTCTCCTGTTGATCTTTCCTCCCCACACCTCTCTGTCCACCATCATCCTTCATTTCACAACATGATGACCATTAGTGTTTCTGATGCTCTATTTCCTTTAGGCATATCTTTTCTACACTCATCCTGTCTTCCTCAACATTAAGGGAAGGCAAGAGAAGAGTTGTCCATAAGAACAGACCATTTTGATGAAGTGATGGGAAGGGGAAATAGTTTTTCATTCTTCCCTGACCTAGAGATTTCCCCTAGACTCTATCATTTTAGGATCCTGCCTCATGTTAGGGTCTCTGTTCCTCAAGATAAGAGATTAAGGTCAGTTGCTGAAAACTCAGAAGTTATGGAGGATGAAGAGCAAACTCGCCAGTTGCAGCTCCAGAAGGCAAGAGAAGAGCCATCAGGAATAGTAGGGCCTGCATTTTGCCAGTGGTGCAGCCTGGTGTGAGCTTCTGATGTGTTCCTGTCCTGGTCCCTGCTTTTATAGCTCCAAAGTTAGAGAAAGGAAGAACTGCAAACCACAGGTCTGGCTTGGACAAACTATTTTCCTTATCAGAAATTCTCAGGGGTCTGCTCTTTGGTGGTGTTGAATCTATGACCAGGACCTAGACTCCTGGATCCTTCATGAGGTGGTGACTGCAACCTTCAAAGCGGCTCCTAGGAGACAGGACAGCAATACAAAAGGAGGGAAAACTTGATCAGGGATCACGCAACACTTCTTGCGAGTACAAGGGATTATTTTCAGCTTTGAGACCCACTCTGCATATGTGTAAAAATCTCAACTCTGTTGTTGAAGCACAAACAACCCCATGTTTAGTGTACGAACATATGGGTGAAACGGGGTACATTTCGTTTACAAACCTGGTGGCAGGCTGGTTTAGCCAGAAGACTCTAGTTTGTTTTGACCAGTGTGTGACCATCATGACTTTCTTAAAATAAATAGGAGATGAGAGAATATGACTGTGAGAAATGAAAGAGTGGGGAATGTGTATTGAATACACAGCATGTAAGTCATGACCAAGACATTAATTAAGTCAGTGGTTCTCAACCTTCCTAATGGTGTAGCCTCATAATACAGTATCTCAAGTTGTGGTGACCCCAGCCATAAAAACATTTCATTGTTGCTTTATAACTTTAATTTTGCTATGTTTATGAATTTTAATGTAAAACATCTAATATGCAGAATATACGATATTTGATCCCTAATGGATTCGTAACATACACGATAAGAACAGCTGCTATAAGTACAGGTCCTGATTCAGTTATACTAATAGTCCCTTTGATGTTGTAATACACATTTAAGGAGAACTCAATGGTTTTTCAGCATATCACAGAACAAAAGATCTTGAGTATTTGCCATGCAAGACGAGGCTTTGGGTGATCACGTACTTATAGCCACAGATCATAAGAGTGTACAGACATTGCTCACTGGGTTTGATACTCAGATACATGGTCAAAGAAGGTGATGGGCTTGGACATAATTTTTTGTTCAGAATAAAATTGTAAACATTTTTTACAGATAAAAACAATTTATTGGGACCAAATTTCAAAGAAAAAGTTACCATGTAGATAGATTAATGTAACTCACACAAGCACTTGTTCAGACTCCAAGACTATCCATCTCTGTGAACCACATAATTGGACTTGACTTCCTGGGCTCATGGAGCCTTGCAGAAAAGTTTCAGGTCTGGTAAAAAGAGGTATTGACTGTCATATGGGGCCTCAGCTGCTTCCCAGGCTTGGACCTGACAAATCAGACCTCTTTGTATGATGGAGACTGGGTTCCCCTGAGGAAAGTTCAGGCTCCAACTCTGCCCTGCATTACCTTCCATTGCTTCCTCAGAGCTACAAATGGCTGTCTAAGCACAGTGATATTAATTAGAGAAATAAATATGTTAATGTGTTTTTATTACTGAGCATTGAATCTGACCTGATAATACTTTGTAAAGACCCCAAATTCTTCTGTGCAGCCCCAGTTAGAGGACAGGCCTTGGGATGGTCCACAGACACGGTCCCAAATGAACATTCTCATTTTGCAACTCATGAATGAAGAGTTAGGAGAGACAAAGTTATCAATTGCCATTTTTCCCTTATTGGTTGCCTGATCCAGGAAGCGACATTACGATAGAAACTGTAGAGAGCGGCGTGGCGAAACAAAGATGGCACCGACATCCAGCCTTGTCTGGATATAAACGACTTACTGCGCATGTGCAGGCTTGTCACCTTGCTAGTGCTCCCTCTAGTGGTGAACAGCGGTACTGCACATGTGCGGTTTATGCACCAGGTGTTAGTTGACCGTTAATATGCTAATGAGGTGATTCATTCTCCGCCAATCCCTGGAGGACAAGTAGTGGGGTGATCCAAGCCCCACCAATCCCTGAGAGATAATTAGCATACTGTTGTCTATATAAGCCGAGCGATTTTGCTGCTCGGGGTCCCTGTTCAGAAGAGCTGTAACACTGAGAAGAGCTGTAACACTAAGAAGAGCTGTAACACTGAGAAGAGCTGTAACACTAAGAAGAGCTGTAACACTGAGAAGAGCTGTAACACCAAGAAGAGCTGTAACACAGTAAAGGCTTGCTCGCAGAAGAATCCTGTTGCCGAGCGTCGTTCTTGCTGGCGGGACATTGGGCGCGCGACAAGAAACTAGTGGGGAAGTTTACAACTACCTTTTTACCAAGAAGTGAACCAGGTCCTTGGCATGCATGGAGTTCTCCAGGAGTCAGTGCAAATAATACATTATTGAACGATACAGACCAGGTGATTCCTGCTACATCTCCCTTCAGGATATCTATTGGCATCTTGTAGAACTACGGTGGAGAATTGTAACATTCATGGGTGGTGACTCTAGCCATAGATGATCTTGGTGTAGTTTTATTGTTGCTAAAATGACACATGCCAGGCAGCTAATTATCCGGGGGACTGCATCAACATCCATCCTTGGGTGTAGTAATGTCTATGTCAGAGTATCTGATCACGTGACCCTCATGGTATTTTGTTCATTGTGATTGGAGTGCAGGAGGTAGCACCTACTGTAGACACCTTGGGAAGACACTTTTTCTCAGAGTAGTAAAAAAGTCTAAGAGCACTGTCTTTTATCCATGGTCAGTGACCTTTCACATGTTCAATTTCCTCTTCCTAAGGAAGGTTGTTGCCTCTGGCTCGTCCTTCTCTAGGATGTAAATCTCCCCTGGGAGGGAATTGGGCTGAGAAAAAAGGATCACACAGGATGCCTCCCTAAGCATCATACAACTTGAGTGTGGATGCTTGGAATAATACAATCCTACTTGTTGGGTCTATGAAAGACAGTGACATACGGAAGCTCAAACCCAGAATAAAAACATTGTCAAACTTCTAGGGAAAGGCCACCTAATGTATAACTGTAGTAACAAGTCCAAACAAAAATTATAATTATTGACTTCCTTTTTCTTTTGGTAGATGCCTATACACTTGCAAAAAATAACCAGAGCCACCCTCACCTTCATTTTGTGAAGAAACAATTTTTTAAGTTTAAAATGCTTGTTTGTAGAAATGTCATGCAAGAATGTTATATTTATAGCACTATCTTGCCTCACTTTCCCCCTCAAACTTTTTTAATGTTGTATTTTTCATTGCCTTGTGGGGAAGACCACATGGGCAGGGATAATGGGGACCTTCACTCCTAAGCTCATGGGGTCCCAGTTTGTTGGGACACAGGAGTGATCCTCACCTTGAAATCTTGTTCTGCTATGGAAAACTAAACACCCATAATGACAGGAATAGGTGTCTCAAGCCTTAGAGACACTGAAACTGCTTGAGAAGAAAGGGAGAGAGCAGCCAAAGGATTGGAAGGAGGAGACTAGAATGAACTTGGTGAATATCTTCCACTTTTATTAATGCCACCTGCATGATGGCACAGTCTTTTCCTGAGGTACCCAACAAGCAGAGACTGGAATGAGAATCTCTGGCATGTGCACTGCTCACATAGGGACAGGTTCCAAAATGCCTGCCAAATTATTGTGAGACTGCTGAAGATCATAGTATGTTAGGAATGATTACCATGTTTAAGAGAGGCTTT
Organism: Rattus norvegicus; assembly: GCF_021556685.1. NCBI lineage: Eukaryota > Metazoa > Chordata > Mammalia > Rodentia > Muridae > Rattus > Rattus norvegicus. The sequence goes on from NC_141548.1 coordinate 33,108,736, forward strand.
CATTGTTTGGGAAGGTCTCTTATGTAGATCTGGGATGTTTCTTTTATGATCTTGTGATACTATGTCTGTCTGTCTATCGGTTCTCAACATCTTCCCAGACTCCATCAGACATCTTGGCCTCCAATCTCTTAATGGTTTTCTCACATCTGGTAAGCTGTTGAGGAGCTATAGTACCACAAACAGTCATTTTCACATGCCTCCATGAAGCTCTTTGAACAAACCATTGCTGCCCGTGGAACCTATGCTGTCTTAAACCAGAGTGACTGAATCGGAGACCCTGGATTTCTTGTATATGCTCTCTACTCCCTCCTGTAGAATCAAGTAGTGTGGATAACTTCTCAATGGAAGGCCCACTAGGAACCCCTCTGTTACCTCTTCAGGATCTGAAATCAATGATTCCTCAAATATGGATGACGAGATCAATGTGGTACAATCTTCATAAGTTCATGTATTAGACCACAGGGAGAGCTGGTAAACCAAGGCTTCATCTCGAAGCTTGTAGAATGGAGGCCCTAGTTGTGTAGAGGCACCACTTATCCAAAACTCTTCCCCAGTCTGAGAGTTGTCGTACTTTTCAGAGGAAAGTTAGCCACGTGTAGTATCCCCAAGCTTCCCCACATTCCCGCTTTTATCATGCACCAACACAATCATCCAGAAAAGTCTTTCTGGGATGTTGCTCATACTCTACTGCATTGGTTCTAAACCTGAGGATCTCGACCCCTGTAGGAGTCAAATGGCTGTTTCACAGGGTCACACATCAGAATCTTGCATATCAGATAGTTACATTATGATTCATGACCATAGCAAAGCTACATTTTTGCAGTAACATTGAAATGATTTTATGGTTTGGGGCCAGCACGACCTGAGGAATTGGTATAAAAAGTTACAGCACTAGGAAGACTGAGAACCCCTCCTCTAGTGGATAGAGCCACATTTATGCACACATGGCAAGCACTAATTAGACTTTTGGGTTATAAGAAAAAATCCACTCTGGCTTTAAATGTCTCCATCAAGTAATTAGCTATCAGTGTAGTGTGTGTCTGTGTTGAGACTTGGTCCTTCTTTCTTCAAGCTTTCTGTACCTTTAGCCATTTTAGTTTTAACATTTTGACCATAATACACCACATAAAATTTCTCTTCTCTTGTGTTCCCAATGATTGTTTACTTGGCAACAAAGACATAGTTCTTTCTTTGCGTTTGGGAATTTTTCTTCTATGAGTTTATTGAGAACATTACCCATGGGTTTGACCTGAAGTCCTTCTCTGTCTTCTCTGTCATGAAGGTGGGAAGGACTTTGTCATGGAATATATGGTGTGAATTACATAGAGGGAATGGGGAATACACATGATCCTATTGTATACAAGATAAATTCTCAGAGAAATTCATAAAGGTAAAGGAGAATTAAAAATAAAGAAAAAAGTATTAGAAAACATGCTACATCAGAACCAACAAAACGTCTCAAGATATTAAATATAAAGGGCTAGTAACAAACACTTTAAATGTCATCAGCATCTGTAACTGCAAGTAAAATCCAGACTAAAGCCACTTGAAGATTCATTTTAATCCAGTGAAATGGCCATCATCGGGAATGGCATCAACACAAGCTAGCATCGATGTATAGAAGGAGAACCCTGTACAGCTACACTGAAAATCAGTTTGGATAGTCTCAAAAATAATTACCACCACCAACACCACCACTATCACCACCACCACCACCACCACTACCACCACCACCACCACCACTACAATCACCACCACCATCACCACCAACAACCACAACAATAGCAACACCCCTACCCCAATATAAAACTTCTACGTGATCCAGCTAAGACACTCCTGAGCTTATCCAAAGAACTGTGTAATCTATGACATGGATATCTCCACATATTCAAAGTAACTAAGAAATGGAAGCCTCCTAGTTGGCCATCAACTGATGACTAGATAGTGAAGATGTTTAAAAAAGGAAATTATCAGAAAAATGTATGGAATGAGAATTTCATTTTTTCTGATTGAGATAACCCAGAACTTCAAGTACAAAACCCTCATGTTCTCTCTCATATGAGGATCCTAGCTATGTGAATGTACGAATTTGTGTGTCTATCATGAAGTGTAGAAGCCTGGGAAAAACAAGAGAGACAGGAGAAATTACCTTCAATGAGGAGGAAGAGTAAGACACAGGTAGTGGAGAAAACGAATACTGAAGTAGATTTAGGCAGGAAGAAAGGCAAGGTATTGAAAGCTGAGGGTGTAGGCAGGAGGGAAGAATTATCTCATATAAAAAGGTGTAAAGGAACCATAGGAAAAGCCAGAGGTGCCCACGTGTGCAATATCACTTCTGTGTTTTGATGGTAACCAATGGCCCTGTAATCAATTTCAAGACCCACACCATGGTGGAGGAGACCAATGCCTGGTACTATCAGTTTGGCTAGAAACATATGGAAGTGAACCTATGTAGCAGCAAACTGCCTTCCAAATTCCCATGCATTCCCCTTAGACAAAAGTGGCTTCCAGCCTTACTCAAAGACACCTCTCCTTCAGAGGAATAATGGAATGAATGCAGAGATCACTGGGGCCCAAGATGCATAAATAAGTGGTGGTCGGGGGTCCATCCCTAAACAAGTTACTTAGCCCACACTTTCAAGTGCTCAGGGAACACTAATGTGGGAGCATGAGATGTAGGCAAAAGCTGGAAGAGAGGGTAACGGGCTCGAACTTCATTCTCTAGACTGGATACAGTTATGACAATCCTCAGTTCATGCCAACTGTATTTCTAGGCACTGGGCCCTCATAAGACTAATCCAATCAACAACTAGTCAAGGAAGCGAAGGGACTTGAGGGTTCCCAGTCTTTATCTCTTGAAATACTGGCAATTGATAGTTTCTGGGTCGGGAGAAGGAAATTACTGTCTGTAGCTGAGTATCCTCTGTGAAGCCAGCCAGGCTCCAATGGAAAGATCCAAACTCAGTTACACAGCTGGTCATTGTTAACCTTAGTGGGTTACAAAACTCAGCACATAGACATGAACATGAGAGACATATTTGTGAGGAGAGCCTAGGGTGTACAGAGATGTTAGGGCATTGAGAGGAGTTGACAGTGTTTACTATGCATGTAGTACATGTGAAAAATTTCTCTCTCTCTGTGTGTGTGTGTGTGTGTGTGTGTGTGTGTTTGTGTTTTAAAAGGTTTCATGCTGCCTCCATGACTAGATACACACAAAGTGACTAAGACACTAGTTAGTCAGTGGATTGCTAATGACTCTAAACTCACACCAGGGCTCTGAGCCAAGAAATATTATATGAGAGGTGCTGACCTGACCCTGTTGCAGAGCAATGAGTTTGCATACTGGAGTGGGTATTCAACAATTTGGTCCCTTCTAAAGTTTCTGATCTACATACTGGAACTGTCCTATGTTATCTCCTGTGTCCTTTTCGACAAGGTAAGGAGAAGTGGCTACAGTTCTAAGATGAGGTAACAGTTTGGTAGGGAGGCCTTGCTGGGATTGCTAGGACTATAGACAGTCCATAGAGTAAGGAAGAGAGTGCGAGGCAAAATCTTTTGATCTTTCTCAGCCTTAATAACTTGTTAAATATGAAGAAGAACTTAGAAAGAAAGAGGGCATCCCAGGCAAAGGTAGGACTGACAGTACTAGCCTTGATATGTGCTGTTATGATGGGATCAGTGAACAGGCATCATGCAGGAACTTTATGAGAGTATCTCAGGAGAGAAACCATGAGACAAAAGAGAGTGAAGAAGAAGGTGGTGCAGAGGATTGTTTTAAGCTCTGCACCCATGAAAGGAAGCAACGTCATCTCTTTCCTGCAGACAGATTTCTTATATTTTTGGTTGTGAGCCTAGCCTTTAATGGCTGAGCCATCTCTCAAGCCTGACAGATTTCTTTATTAAGACTCAAATATTTGTAAACCAGGATGCAGGACACTGGCCCAGGCACAGTGTTGGCATTCAAGGATTGTTTAAAGAGTTTTCATTGTTTTCTGAATCCAAAGTATAAAGCTGGAGATTCTGGTGAATATCGAGGGGGTGTCCAAGCACACAAGGTATAACTGACAATGCCATGGGCCACTCCACCACACACAAAAGGTCCCCAGAGAACCTGTGTTGTTGAATTAGGGAAAAGCTGGAAGACGCTGAGGAGGAAGGTGGCCCCATGGGAAGCCCAGCAGTCTCAACTGACTTGGATGCCCAAGATCTCTCAGACACTGACCAGGCAGCATACACTAGCTGATATGAGGACGTCAACACATATACAGCAGAGGACTGACTGGTCTGGCTGCAGTGAGAGAAGATGCACCTAATCCTGGAGAGATTTGAGGCTCCAGGGAATGGCAAAGTCTGATGTAGTGCGGTTGGTGGTTGGGGACATCCTCTTGGTTGTGAAGGTGGGTCGGGGAGAAGGTATGGCACGGGGCTTGGTTGGTGGGTGGACTGGGAGTGTGGATGAAGACTGGATTGTAAAAGAAGATTAAAGAATAAAAAAAAAGAAAGAAAACCAAACCAATCCAAACCAAACCAAAAAACCACCAAATGGTCCCCGGATTCTCCCTGTGGACAGAAAAAAGAGAAGGCTTAGTAAATAGTCTCTTATCACCTCTTTCCAGACCGATTTTATCCCTGTTCTTCTCTGTTCCACTTAGGATTGGGTTGTTAGATGGGAAACACTAAGTGAGCCCATTGTCCTCAACTCAAGGAGTGTCCAACTGAAACCTCGGTTCTAATCCATAAGGTTATGAAGGTCATACCACTTTATGTCTCCGAATTCAAATGAATGAGGAAAGAGAACAAGGGCTTGAAACAGAATCCCAAAACATTGAAAAACCTATCTGGGAGATCTTCGATTTCTGGTCCTGAAGAGCTAATGGAGGAGTCCCAAGTGACCCCTCCATTGCGGCAGTACCCACCCTAAAAGAAACCACAGGAGGGATAACAGCATTCACTGAAGTCGGGGCCTCTGACCCTGTCACACTGGGTGAGGAGCTGGGAAGCTTCACACGGGCAGCAGTGGTTCGCTAGATGAGCTCCACAGAGTCGTGCTAAAAGGACTGACTGTGCTAGTGTATCTCCTCAACCCCCTCCCAGATGTGAGAAAACCATGAATAGATTGTGGGCTAAGATGGTGAAACTGTCTGGTGAGCCTGGACTGATACCGAGAACTGATAGACAATCAGACAAGTGACAGATAGCATCATAGAATCGTATGAGAAGCATCCCAGACTTAAGAGACCTTACCACAACTGTGTGCTCTTTTTAAACGGGGCCCTCATTGGGGACCATATCATGTTCCTAAGCCATCTCTCAGCAAGGAGGCCGCTGCTATTGAGCCTGCCCATATGTGACCAGGGCACATCCCAGTGAGTCCCACTCCTGCCTCTGGCTTTTGGGTGACTCAGGGAGGACTGTCCCACTGTCCATGTTGCATTCCTAATGAAAGTTGAAGATACTCACCAAGTTCATCCTACTCTCCTCCTTCTAATCCTCTGCCTGCCCTCCCCCTTTCTTCTCCAGCAGTTTCAGTGTCTCTAAGGACTGACACACCTTTCCCTGTTGTTATGGGTGTTTAGTTCTCCTTTGAAAGGTAAGATTCTGGAGTCAATAGGTGCAGATCTCAGCTGTGTCCCACAAACTAGTCCCCCATGCCATGGGCTTAGAGCTGAAGGCCTCCATTCATCCCCCCACCATGTGGTCTTCCCCACAAGGCAATGAAATATGAAAGGTTGTGAAGGGAAAAGGGAGGCATGATAGTGCTATAAATAAAATACTCCTGCATGAAATTTCTAGAACAAACATTTTAGACTGAAAAATTGTCTCAGGACAGGAAGAAGGTGAAGATGTCTCTGGCAATCTTTTCCCAAGTGCACAGGCATTTACCAAAAAGAAAAGGGGAGTAGAAAATATGGTTTTAGTTTCTACTTGCTACTATGGTTATAGATTAGGTGGTCTTTCCTACAAATGTGAGGATGCTTTTATTTTGGATTCACTTCTGTACATCACCATCTTCTGCGCCATCATCATGAAGGATTGTATTATTCCAAACAGGCTCACTCAGGTACGCTACAGGAGGGAGCCATCCTGTGAGATCGTTTTTCTTCTTAGTCAACCTCCCATCTAAATCCACAGGGGGATTTTCCCTCATCTGTAGAGATGGATCAGCCAGATGCAACAACCTTCCTTAGGAAGAGAAAATTGGACATGTGAAATATTACTGACCATGGATACTTCTCTAAAGACAATGCTCTTAGATCTTTCTCCTACTTTGTGACAAAATTGTGCCTTCCCAAGGTGTCTATAGTAGGTGCTACCTCCTGCACTCCAATCCCAATGAGCAGGATACCCTCATTGTGACATGATTGGGTTCCCTGCAGTAGACGTTACTGCCCCTAATGATGCATGTGTGTGCATTCTTCAGATTGAGAACTGCAACAGATGTGTCATTTACAACAACAATAAAACAATAAAAACACACCAAGAGCAACTTCGGCAGGAGCCACCACCCAGTTGAGTTTACAATAATCCACTGTAGTTCTCCAACATGCAATAGATACCTTGAAGGGAGGAATAACAGGAAATCACCTCCTCTGTATCATTCAATCCTGGAGAACTCCTTGTATACCAAAGCGCTGGTTTACTTTTTGGTAAAAAGAGGTGTTGGGATGTTTCCCCTAGTTTCTATTGTAATGTCACTTCCTGGATCAGGCAACCACTATGTGGCTGATGCCAATTGATCACTATGTCTCTCCTACCTGTTCATGCATAAGTTGCAAAATGAGTATGTTCATTTGGGACCGTGTGTGTGGACCATCCCAAGGCCTGTCCTCTTTCTTGGCTGCACAGAAGAATTTGGGGTCTTTACAAAGTATTATTATGTCAGATCAAATGCCCAGTAGTAAAAAAAACATTAATGTATTTATTTCTGTAATTCATATCACTGTGCTTAGACAGCCATTTGTAACTCTGAGGAAGCAAAGGAAGGAAATACAGGACAGAATTGGAGCCAGAACTTTCCTCAGGGGCACCCAGTCAAAGAGGTGCCATCATACAAAGAGGTCTTAGTTGTCAGGTCCAAGCCTGGGAAGCAGCTGAGTCTCCATATGACAGTCAATACCTCTTTTTACCAGACCTAGAGTTTTTCTGTAGAACTCCATGATCCCAGAACGTCAAGTCCAGTTATGTGGTTCATGGAGATGGATAGTCTTGGAGTCTCAACAAGTGCTTGTATGAGTTTCGTTAATCTCACTGCATAATAACTTCTTATTTGAAACTTGATCTCAATAAATTTTTTTATTTGTAAACAAAAAGTTTTCAATTTGATTTTGAACTCATAATTATGTGCAAGCCCATCACCTTCTTTGACCATGTTTCTGAGCACTCAGACCCAGTGAGCAATGCCTGGACACTCATGATCTGTGGCTCCAAATACGTGGTCACCCAAAGTCTTGTCTTCCATTGCAGATACTCAAGTTCTTTTATTCTGTGATATCCTGAAAGTCGATTGACTTCTCCCTAAGTGTGTATTATCACATCAAAGATTCTATTACTATGGCTAGATCAGAAACTGCACTTATTGAAGCTCTTCTCAAACTGTGGGTCATGACCCCTTTAGGGGTCAAATATCATATATGCTGCAAATTACATGTTTTACATTAAAATTCATAAATGTAGCCTAATTAAACTTATAAAGTAGCAGTAAATTAATTTTGTGGCTGGGGTCACCACATACGCTGAGATACTGTATTAAAAGTTTACATTATTAGGTATGTTGAGAACCACTCACTTAATTAAAGGTTTTGTTCATGCCTTACGTGCTGTGTACACAATACACACTCCCCACTCTTTCATTTCTCACAGTCACATTCTAAACCAGCTGCCACCAGTTTCTGTAAATAAAATGTACTCCTTTTCACCTATATGTTCACACACTAAACATGCAGCTGTTTGTGCTATGACAGAGTTGAGTTTTTACACATATGCAGCATGGGTTTCAAAGCTAACAATAATAACTGAATGCTTATAAGAACAGTTCCGTGATCCCCAATCGAGGTCCCCCCTTTGTGTTTCTGTCGTGTCTTCTGGGAGCTTCTTTGAGGGTTCAGTTGCCACCTTATCATAGGATCCAGGAGTTTCAAGATTTAGCCACAGATTCAACACCACCAAAGAGCATAGTCCTGAGAATTTCTGATAAGGAGAATAGAGTTTATCCAAACCAGACCTGTGGTTTGCAGCCCTTCCTTTTTCCTACTTTGGAGGTATAAAAGCAGGAACCAGGACAGGACCACAGCAGAAGCTCACCACAGGCTGCACCGCTGGCACAATGCAGGCCCTACTATTCCTGATGGCTCTTCTCTTGCCTTCTGGAGCTGGAGCTGGTGAGTTTGCTCTTCACCGCCCTAACCTCTGAGCTTTCAGCAACAGACATTAATCTCTTACCTTAAAAGAGAGCCTATCATGACACCGGATCCTACACTGACAGAGTCCAGGGGAAATCTCTAGGTCAAGGAAGAATGAAAAGCTCCTTCCCCATCACACCATTTCATCAAAGTACTCTGTTCTGATGGACAGCTCTTCTCTGGCCTTGCCTTGATGTTGAGGAAGACAGGATGAGTGCAGAAACAAATTCCTAAAGGAAATAGAGTATCAAAAACACTAATGGTCATTGTGTTGTGAATGAAGGATGGTGGTGGACAGGGAGGTGTGAGGAGGAAAGATCAACAGGAGAGAAAAGACCAAAGGACCTGTGGAGGGGCCTGAGCCCCATGTGAGGTGGGGTGGGCTTGGAGCAGTCGCTCAGCTTTAGCCCCATATTTCTCTGGCAGTACTGTGTTGGATGTTTTGCAAACTTGTGACTGGGGACTGGGTGTTCTTTGTTCCAGAGGAGATTATCGGTGGTGTGGAGTCTATTCCTCACTCCCGCCCTTACATGGCCCTTCTGAAGATCGTCACTGAAGAAGGTCATGTGACCTTCTGTGGTGGGTTTCTCATAAGCCATCTATTTGTGATGACTGCTGCACACTGCAGAGGAAAGTAAGAGGCTTCTCTTCCTGTCAAGACATCCATGAGCTAGAGTCACAGAGCAGCAGAGACCCAGGAAAGGCTCTGAGCCCTGCTCATCTCCAGATGGGCTCTCCTTACACGGAGAGGAAACAGGGACCACAGGAATACTCACTGGACCATTCATGTGTCATCTCCATTTCAGAGGTTGGAGTTTAAGCAGGGCTGTGGTCAGGACAAGTATACAGTCCTTGACTTGTCTGGGTGTCCCCAGAGCTCTGACAGGTGCTGGGGCGTAACTGAATGTCGAGTGCCCATTTGCCATGTACAAAGCCATGGGTTTGGTTGAATGCAAGTACTGGGTGTGGGGTGTGGGATGTGGGGTGTGGGATGTGGGGTGTGGGGAGAGTTCTCAGTACTTTATTTTCCTGAGCCTCATCCTTCTGGGGAGGCTGTGGTGTTGGGAGCCCCATCTCAAGTCTCAGTTACTCTGTACTGGGATAGAGAAGAAAGACCTCCGTGTCACTCTCCTTAGAAGGAATCCTCCCCCTAAGACCAGCACTTTTTACTGCTTCTTTTCTCTTTTGACAGAGAAATTACTGTCATCCTTGGAGCTCATGACATGAGCAAGAGAGAATCCACACAGCAAAAGATAAAAGTTGAAAAGCAAATCTTTTATCCAAAGTACAATTTTTTTTCCAATTTCCATGACATCATGTTACTGAAGGTGCTGTTTTTTTGTTTTGTTTTGTTTTATCTTTTTCTTATTCATCTTAAATCTCCTCTGCTTTACCTTTCCTTCTGGCTCAGACCTTCAAATTCTCTCTCGTCCAATCGTTTTCCTTAGAAACTATTCCTGGTTTCTATGTCATTCGTGTCCCAGTGGGAAAGACACATGTCTGAGCATCGTTCTCTGGGTTGATATCTCTTCTCTTCTTTTCACAACAGCTTGAAGAGAAAGCAGTGTTGACTCCTACTGTGAATGTAATTCCCCTGCCTCAGTCCTCTGACTTTATCAAGCCTGGGAAAATGTGCTGGGCAGCTGGTTGGGGACGAACTGGAGTGACAGAACCGACCTCAGATACACTGAGGGAGGTGAAACTGAGAATCATGGAAAAGAAGGCATGTTGGTACTTTTGGCATTATGACAATAGATTCCAGATCTGCGTGGGGAGTCCTGAAATGTTGAAATTAACATACAAGGTGAGTGCATGCCTGCTTTCCTTCCCCACATCAGGAGACAGTGTCAGTGGAGGAAACATGGCAATCATCTCTCCATGGCAGTGACTAATGCCTGTGTCCTTAGCTCCTATCCCTGAGGTTCTGGGAACTGAAATTCTCCCTGTCCATCTCATCTCCTGGTTTCCTAGCCCTTCCTACAACCTTTCCATGAGGTTACACACTAGACAGGAAGGCAGTAAACGGAGACATGTTAGCATGGTTGCAAGGACAGAGTGGCTGGAGGGACAGAAATTAAGTTCCCAACTGATGACCCACAGGCAGCCAGGTCCTTTTACATCACTCTGGGATTAGCTATGGTGGAAGGACCTGTGTTTGGAGAAAGTATTATTTGCTCATAGTTTTATTTTTCTCACCTAAAGGAAGACTCTGGAGGACCTCTAGTGTGTGCTGGAGTAGCCCATGGTATTGTATCTCATGGCCGTGGAAGAGGGAAGCCCCCTATAATCTTCACCCGAATCTCCTCATATGTGCCTTGGATTGATACAGTTATCAAAGGAAATTAGCTGAAAAACCTGATGAACCTGAGTCAGAGTCTCCAATCCAGAGCTCTTCTGTCAAATCTCTAGTCTTAACAAAGCCTGACTCACCCTGTCCCCAAGACAATCTCAAAAATACACAAGTCTGTCATGATGGATTGTTCCCTGTAATGCCCTCAATAAAGACAAAACCTCTTGCAATGTTGTGACTTCACGCTGTGCTCTAAACACACTCTCCTCTCTGAGAACAATGAAGAATGGATTTGAGGTACTATTCTCTGGCCATGTTAACCGTCTTGACTACTGACTTCTAGGCATACGTGTACCACTGTGGATAACTGAATATTATCTACTATGCATGGCTGTGTACCGTGAGATTTCACATCCAGGCTAATGTGCACTGTTCCTCTCCTCCACTGTCCTGTCTTCTCATCTTCTCCCTCCTTGTCTCTCAGCTCTTCTGCCCACAAACCCCATGTCTTAGCCACTGCATCTTTCCACACATCATCGCAGATTACATGTCTAGGTCAGACATGGCTGTTGATCCTTGTGTTCTCACCACCTACCCTGCCATCATTGTCCTCTCAATATTGCACCTGCAGCTAGAGGACAGCCTGCCCTCCGAAGTCCTTGGACCCTGACTGTGACCAAAGCAGACAGCACAGGAGAGCACCAGAAGTTTCTGGAGCCAACACAGGGCAGAACCAGAACATGTCGGGTAGAGACACTGCAGTACTTAGCATGTTCTAGTACTTACCATGGTGGCTGTGCTTCTGAGCCACCGCCATTCAACTGCCATCTTTCTCCAAGTGCCAGCCTTTCAGAAGAATGCCTAAGTTAGTTAACCTTGTAAGTGGCCTGTTGTCCTCTTATAAGCCATTGTCCTTAGTCATGAAAAAGAATGCTTTTACTAAGGGTTCTGTGGAATCTTAAGGGGAAGAGACCTTGTGTGAGAACAATTAGGGCCCAAGGAGGAGTAATAAGCTGTGCGTGGCCCTCTGACTACTGTACCATGAAAATTGCTGCCGTGACCAGCACCAGACAAGGACCTCAGCACCTCAGCCCTCCTCACAGCCTGGCAGTCTCATGTCTAGTTTTCAGCTTCAGCATGGTACAGTAGCGATATAAGGATAGCTATCAAAGTCAAGACTGACTATAAGTTCTATTCTAACTCTATGGGGGCAGGGAGCACATATGGGATTGAACAACGTATAAAGATCTTTAATCAATAAAGAATCCATGTTGGTTTATTGTTAACTGGGTGACTGTTTTTCATTTTTTGTACCTTTTGGTTATTTTTGTATAATAAATCATAGGGTCCTTTCTCATTTTGATTTACATTGGTGTAGTTTGGGCATCGTCTCATCGTGTGGATCAGACAGACTTCCAACTCATGATCCCTCTGTCTCATCCTCCCCAGTGCTGCCACCCAAGCTGGCTCCACCATGCTCAGCATACACAATGGTTTCAAAAGGTGAAACCCAAAGCAGGGACAGTAGCTGTGCTTTTTCCTAGCAGATGTGAATACTCACTAACCTGCAGCTGAGGGCACACTGCCTCCTTACTGAACACTGCAAGGAGGACGTGGACTTGGGACAATCTTCCTCCTTGAAGCTGGGCAACTGGAGGTGAGGAGAGTGATTGCCTCACCTTGTAGCCTAGGCCATGGTAATAGGAGAGGAGGAGGAAACTCCTGACTGCTGGGCTGAGGGCACAGGATGAATGGCATCCAGAAAGGTCAGCTCCACAGAACAAACCCCATCACATGTGCCTCTGGGGTCTAAGGAGCAGTTGGTGACCCGAAGGCTCTAAAATCAAGACAAGGACCTGATCCCCACTACAGTGTTCATTCTTATTTATGGTGAATTGTGCACAGGAGGAGCAGGCCCAATGCACTCTGGGTAAATGAGATCAGCCATGGTCTCACAAGCTCAGCCAAAGAAACAAGCAACAGATAATTTTTCCCCCATGGTTGGTGCAGTAGCATTGTTGGGCAGCCTAGTTTAAAAATGGCTCTCAGTGCACTGTTAGCAGCTGACACACACTGAAGGTGTCCATAGGGAAGACCAGCACAGCCAGCAGCAGCTGAGCAAAGCATCCAGGAGGTCAGCAGGTGCTTGCCCAATCTTTGCAAAAGTGGATACAAACCCAGAAGTCAGAGTATATTGCTAAGTCTTTAGACTACAGCAATTGTGAGGAATGGAGAGGAATGTGCAGGTTTAAGTGCTAAACAATGTGTAAAGGAGATTTCCATTCAGAAAACAAGAAAACTTACAATGAGGAGAATCCAGTCTCTGGTGAGCCAGAGTTATTGATATCCTGCAGGAGCAGGACTTACCACCTGACCCCATCTGTTTTCCTACTTCCAAAGCAATGTTTTCATTAATTATTTTGTAAATAAAAAAATTTAGTTGCTCTAGAATCATTTTTTCGGAAGGAATGAATATGACTTTTTGTCATATTTAAGCATAAACAACTTTTGGGTTTTGCTCCATTCTGATTTATTTTATAAAAAGGTCTTACTTGGAGACCTGGAACAAGTACCACACTCTTGCTTCAACCTCCAAGTACAGGACTGCAGAGTGCAATGTGTTTCCTTCTCAAATGCAAAATTACAAAACATTAGCATGGGGCCACCTTCGTGCACTGAATATGTCTTGAGCATCTTAATTACTTCTAGTGTCGTATTACTTAATTATTTTCTAAGAACCAAATTTTAAACATGACATAGTAGTGTGTATAGGTCACTCTAGCACAATGGGAGGCAGCCTGGAGGAGCAGGATTCTACATATGGAGTTCAAGGCTAATCTGGCCTGCATGAGAGCCTGTCTCAAAAGAAAATCAGAGGTGAGTAGGCAGACCAGAGTGATGGATGGGGGAACAAAAAGAGGGAGGAAGGGAATGAAGGAAGGAAGGAAATTAACCCCTCCTTGGTGGCAGCTGTTTCTGCCAGAGCTGCATGCACTCTACAACACATTCTGTTCTGATAGTTCAGTTTCCCAACAGCCTTACACTGTTTTAAATGTTTGAAAATTTGGGCATATACTGTAGCAAGCATTACATTGTGATTTGATCAAGGCTTTGGAATATTTTGTTGTGGTTCATGTGTTGGAACCCTGGGTCCCCACCTAGTGGTCTTACATTTGGAAGATTGCAGAACCCTAAGAGGCACAGCCTCATGGGAGGAAATCGTCTGCTGCAGGCTGATCTTGAAGATTTATGTTAGACTCCCATTTCCTGCCTGCTGATGCAGTGTGACTCATGTTTCACAATGTTCTGGGGCAATGTCTTTCCATCATGAACTTGTTCTCAAACTGTAGCAACTAGAAGGGTACCTAACACCCGTTCTGGAGACAACAAAAATGACAGGTGTCATCAGTGACTGCCTTTAAGTAAAGGCAGAATCTCCTACTGACTGCCACTGCTTTCTAACTAGTTACACTCCTTGCTTCCTGATCTTCAAACCACAATTGAACTCTGCAGTACACAACATATAAAGCAGACAAGGGAGGCAGCAGAGACAGCAGAATTCTGGGAAACTGTAGCAGACAAAGAGAATGCAGGCAAATCATGGGGTCAGTGTTTATGAGGTTGATGTCCTGCTGGGGACTGAATCTTTTCTTCTCCCTCACCATCAGCCAAGACAAGGAACATCACCCAAGGCTGGAGGACCTGGGCCCTGGTGTTGTGGAACCCACACCCCAGTTCTATGTGACCTGCCCCTCCGCTTTCAATGAAACAGGAGAAAAACCTTGTCTTGGGCTCTGGGACTTGGTCTCACTGATGCAGAGCCACCAGACAAGACCTCTTCAGCTCCAGATCCTCCTCCTCCCTGCCAGTGATATGATGTCAGAGGACAGCTCTCAACATTAGCAAATGAAAGCAAGGGCTTCAGTTAACTTCCCACCTATGAACTAACCTCCTGTAGGTCTCCAAGAGAAATGGGAGTCCACTGTGTGGCCTTCTCTTCATTACTCCTTCTTCTGAGTCCAGGGAAGCACCGAGCAGACACTTAAAATGTGTTTAACAGTTAAGGCAGTGTGATCCTGGTCTCAGTTTCAAGTCTACATTTGTAAACAGACAGCAGTGGCATATCCCAGGGTAGTTTTAACAAAAAAGAGAAAGTGTGAACTCTCAGACAATGGTGTAGTTTGTAGTTTAGGACCAACCCAGCCTTCTGGAGCAAATTGCTTACTTCATACCCCTAACCCTAACGCTTCCCTCACATTTACCAAGTCTCTTTCTTTTGGATGGTTGAGCAGAAAGGACACTTAATTTGAAATCAGAAAGATTTAATTCTAAGCTGTAAACCCTAATGGTCAGGTAAACACACTGAAACAGTAATAACAGTAAAAAGTATGTGATATGGTTGCTATGAAATTAACTAAATTGCACACACAGTCTGAGGAAATGATCGCTGCACCTCTTTACTCTCACTTTGAAGTCCCTGTGCTCCCATCCCATACTTGACTTTCTCCTTTACTTGCTCTTTTCTCTCTGTCTCTTCCTTGGACCATAAACACTGGTTCTGAGAAAGAAAAATGGAGGTTAATGTGCAGGGTAATCAGGTGGTGTAGAACAAAGTTGAATGAACCAGTCTTTGACACACTGCAGGAAGTAAAGATGAGACACCTGGAACTCTAAGTCTGTGAATGCCTCAACAGATTTCAACACAATTTCCAGCTGTGTGGGCAACCCCAAGAAGATGCAAAATGTATACAAAGTGATCTTCTTACTAGAGTTCCCTGAAATCACTCCTGGGAGCTAAAGTTCTAGAAGGACAGAAGGTTGTCAACTAGTCACAGTGTTAGGAGTCACTAAGTGAGGAAACAAAGTATCCCTCTTCCCGGGGTCTCCCTGGGTTACTCAGTCTGCTGTGCAGAGAACATGGGGTGATGTGAGGAATGTAAGCTGACTGCCCTCCACCAGAGAAAGATGGGGCATTAAGCCCTAGACCTAACTGCAAGCTGAAATGGGTACATTGAAGTGGTAGAGGCTCCCTCCTATCCACTCATGAGTTTCCTCTCTTCCCCACCCCCAACAGGGACACTCTGTAGGACCTCTCCTGTGTGCTGGGATAGCCCAAGCATTGCAAAGTCCCCTGCTGTCTTCACCAGAATCTCACATTATTGGCCCCGGATCAAAAAGATCTTGAGGGAGAATTATTAACTCTGGAGCTCAGGCCTATGAGGAAATCTGGAGCTGGAACAGTGCAGGTTTTGTGTGCCATGTGATTGGCCTGTCTACTTCCTGCTGAAGCCTTGCCAGAGCCCCGGGCTTCCAGAGGTTCTTACAGGCCACAGAAGGTCCCTAAATGTCAATAAAGCTCACTAAGGACCCAGATTCTAGACTGCAGTGTATGTCTCCTCTCAGCTGCTTTCCTCTCCCTGTGCATAGCGACCTCATTCCCAGCTGATTTGGAGGAGGCTGTGAAGGGGGCCGGGGTGGTATGAAGGAGGAGGCAGAGACAGAAGGACACTGACTGACACAGACAGAGACAAGGAAAATAACAAAGACCAAATAGGAGTTTCCTCAGAAAGGCAAGGTCTGTGCATCCTGCTTAAACAAGAAATCATACTCTGGGAAGGGAGGAGGAAATCACTGTGTTTAGTTGAGTGTCCTCTGCTGAGCCAACCAGGCTCCAATGGAAAGATCCAAACTCAGTTACACAGCTGGTCATTGTTAACCTTAGTGGGTTACAAAACTCAGCACATAGACATGAACATGAGAGAGATATTTGTGAGGAGAGCCTAGGGTGTACAGGGATGTTAGGGAGCTGAGAGGGGTTGGCAGTGTTTACTATGCATGGAGTACATGTGAAAAATTGTTTGTGTGTGTGTGTGTGTGTGTGTGTGTGTGTGTGTTAAAAGGTTTCATGCTGCCTCCATGACCAGGTACACCCAAAATGACTAAGACACTAGTTAGTGGGTTGCTAATGACTCTAAACTCACACCAGGGCTCTGAGCCAAGAAATATTATATGAGAGGTGCTGACCTGGCCTTGCTGCAGAGGAATGAGTCTGCATACTGGAGTGGGCATCCAACGATTTGGTCCCCTTCTCCAAGTTTCTGATCTACATACTGGGACTGTCCTGTGTTATCTCCTGTATCCCTTTCGGCAAGGTAAGGAGAAGTGGCTACAGTTCTAAGATGAGGTGACAGCCTGATAGAGAGGCCTTGCTTGAGCTGGGGCAGGTGACTTGGGGAAGTCTCAGGACTTCCTGGGATTCTCAGGACTATATACAGTCCATAGAGCAAAGGAGAGTGTGGGAGGCAAAATCTTTTGATCTTTTTCACCCTTAGTAACTTGATAAATATGAAGAAGAATTTAGAAAGAAAGAGGGCATCCCAGGCAAAGGTAGCACTTTCTAGGACTGACTTTAAGAGCCTTGATATGTGCTCTTATGATGGGGTCAGTGATCAGGCATCATGCAGGAACTCTGTGAGAGAATCTGAGGAGAGAAACCATGAGACAAAAGAGAGTGAAGAAGAAGGTGGTGCAGAGGATTGTTTTAAGCTCTGCAGCCATGAAAGGAAGCAATGTCATCTCTTTCCTGCAGACAGATTTCTTATATTTTTGGTTGTGAGCCTAGCCTTTAATGACTGAGCCATCTCTCCAGCCCGACAGATTTCTTTATTAAGACTCAAATATTTGTAAACCAGGATGCAGGACACTGGCCCAGACACAGTGCTGGCATTTGAGGATTGTTTAAAGAGTTTTCATTGTTTTCTGAATCCAAAGTATAAAGCTGGAGATTCTGGTGAATATCGAGGAGGTGTCCAAGCACACAAGCTATAACTGACAAGGCCCTGGGCCACTGCACCACACACAAAACGTCCCCAGAGAACCCTTGTGGTTGAATTAGGGAAAAGCTGGAAGAATCCGAGGAGGAGGGTGGCCCCATGGGAAGCCCGGCAGTCTCAACTGACCTGGATGCCCGAGATCTCTCAGACACTGTCCAGGCAGCATACACGAGCTGATTTGAGGACCTCAACACACATCCAGCAAAGGACTGACTGGTCTGGCCGCAGTGAGAGAAGATGCACCTAACCCTGGAGAGATTTGAGGCTCCAGGGAATGGCGAAGTCTGGTAGGGCGTGGTTGGTAGCTGGAGACATCCTCTTGGAGGTGGAGGTGGCAGGGGGAAGAAGGTATGGCACGGGGCTTGGTAGGCGGGTGGACTGGGAGGAGGGATGAAGACTGGATTGTAAAAGAAGATTAAAGAATAAAAAAAAGAAAACCAAACCAAACCAAACCAAACCAAACCAAATCACACCAATATAAACCAAACCAAACAAAATCTAATCAAACCAAACCAAACCTAACCACACCAAATCAAACCAAACCTAACCAAACCAAACTAAACCTAACCAAACCATACCAAACCTAACCAAACCACACCAAAAAACAAAAAACAAAAAACAAAAAAACCAAACCACCAAATGGTCCCTGGAATTTCCCCGTGGGTAAAAAAAGGAGAAGTCTTAGTAAATAGCCTCTTCTCACCTCTTTCCAGACCCATTTTATCCCTGTTCTTCTCTGTTCCACTCAGGTCTGGGTTGTCAGATGGGAAACACTAAGTGAGCCCATTGACCTCCGCTCCAGAAGCACAGAGCTGAAACCTCGGTTTATCAGCCCTCCTTGTGTTCTAATCCATAAGGTTATGAAGGTCATACAACTTTGCTTCTCCAAATCCAAAGGAATGAAGAAAGAGAATGAGGGCTTGAAACAGACTCCCAAAACATTGAAAAACCGTGTCTGGGAAATGATTTCCGATCCTGAAGAGCTAATGGAGGAGTCCCAACTGGCCCCTCCATTGGGGCGGTGCCCACCCCGAAAGATGCCACAGGGGGGATAACAGCACTCACTGAGGTCAGGGCCTCTGACTGTCACACTGGGTCAGGAGCTGGGGAACTTCACACGGGCAGCAGTGGTTCGCTAGATGAGCTTCACGGAGTCCTGGGAAAAGGACTGACTGTGCTAGTGTAGCTCCTCAACCGCCTCCCAGATATGAAGAAACCATGAATAGATTGTAGGCTAAGATGGTGAAACTGTCTGGTGAGCCTGGACTGATACTGAGAACTGATAGACCATCAGACAAGTGACAGATAGCATCATAGAATCGTATGAGAAGCATCCCAGATGTAAGAGACCTTACCACAACTGTGTGCTCTTTTTAAACGGGGCCCTCATTGGGGACCATATTATGCTCCTAAGCCATCTCTCAGCAAGGAGGCAGCTGCTATTGAGCCTGCCCATATGTGAGCAGGGCCCATCCCAGTGAGTCCCATTCCTGCCTCTGGCTTTTGGGTGACTCAGAGAGGACTGTCCCACTGTCCATGTTGCATTCCTAATGAAATTTGAAGATACTCACCAAGTTCATCCTACTCTCCTCCTTCTAATCCTCTGCCTGCTCTCCCCTTTCTTCTCCAGCAGTTTCAGTGTCTCTAAGGACTGACAAACCTTTTCCCGTTATTATGGGTATTTAGTTCTCCTTTGAAAGGTAAGATTCTGGAGTCAATAGGTGCGGATCTCAGCTGTGTCCCACAAACTAGTCTCCCATGCCATGGGCTTAGAGCTGAAGGCCTCCATTCATCCCCCCACCATGTGGTCTTCCCCACAAGGCAATGAAAGTACAACATGAAAGGAGTGTGATGGGGAAAGAGAGGCATGATAGTGCTATAAATACAATACTCCTGCATGAAATTTCTAAAACAAACATTTTAGACTTAAAAAATTGTCTCTTGACAGGAAGAGGTGAAGATGTCTCTGGCAATCTTTTCCCAAGTGCACAGGCATTTACCAAAAGAAAAGGGGAGTAGAAAATATGACTTTAGTTTCTATTTGTTACTATGGCTATAGATTCGGTGGTCTTTCCTAGAAATGTGAGGATGCATTTATTTTGGATTTACTTCTGTACATCACCATCTTCTGCGCCATCATCATGAAGGATTGTATTATTCCAAACAGGCTCACTCAGGTGCGCTACAGGAGGGAGCCATCCTGTGAGATCGTTTTTCTTCTTAGTCAACCTCCCATCTAAATACACAGGGGGGATTTTCCTCATCCGTAGAGATGGATCCGCCAGATGCAACAACTTTCCTTAGGAAGAGAAAATTGGACATGTGAAAGATTACTGACCATGGATACTTCTCTAAAGACAATGCTCTTAGAACTTTCTCCTACTTTGTGACAAAATTGTGCCTTCCCAAGGTGTCTACAGTAGGTGCTACCTCCTGGACTCCAATCCTAATGAGCACGATACCCTCAGTGTGACATGATTGGGTTCCCTGCAGTAGACGTTACTGCCCCTAATGATGCATGTGTGTGCATTCCTCAGACTGAGAACTGCAACAGATGTGTCATTTACAACAACAATAAAACAATAAAAACACACCAAGAGCAACTTCGGCAGGAGCTACCACCCAGTTGAGTTTGCAATAATCCACTGTAGTTCTCCAACATGCAATAGATAGCCTGAAGGGAGGAATAACAGGAAATTACCTCCTCTGTATCATTCAATCCTGGAGAATTCCCTGTATACCAAAGCGCTGGTTTACCTTTTGGTAAAAAGAGGTGTTGGGATGTTTCCCCTAGTTTCTATTGTAATGTCACTTCCTGGATCAGGCAACCACTATGTGGCTGATGCCAATTGATCACTATGTCTCTCCTACCTGTTCATGCATAAGTTGCAAAATGAGAATGTTCATTTGGGACCGTGTGTGTGGACCATCCCAAGGCCTGTCCTCTAACTGGGGCTGCATAGAATTTGGGGTCTTTACAAATTATTATCAGGTCAGATCAAATGCTCAGTAGTAAAAAAACATTAATGTACTTATTTCTCTAATTCATATCACTGTGCTTAGATAGCCATTTGTAACTCTGAGGAAGCAAAGGAAGGAAATGCAGGACAGAGTTGGAGCCTGAACTTTCCTCAGGAGCACCCAGTCAAAGAGGTGCCATCACACAAAGAGGTCTTAGTTGTCAGGTCCAAGCCTGGGAAGCGGCTGAGTCTCCATATGACAGTCAATACCTCTTTTTACCAGACCTAGAGTTTTTCTGTAGAACTCCATGATCCCAGAACGTCAAGTCCAGTTATGTGGTTCATGGAGATGGATAGTCTGGGAGTCTCAACAAGTGCTTGTGTGAGTTACATTAATCTCACTGCATGATAACTTCTTATTTGAAACTTGATCTCAATAAATTTTTTTATTTGTAAACAAAAAGTTTTCAATTTGATTTTGAACTCATAATTATGTGCAAGCCCATCACCTTCTTTGACCATGTTTCTGCGCACTCAGACCCAGTGAGCAATGTCTGGACACTCATGATCTGTGGCTCCAAATACGTGGTCACCCAAAGTCTTGTCTTCCATTGCAGATACTCAAGTTCTTTTATTCTGTGATATCCTGAAAGTCGATTGACTTCTCCCTAAGTGTGTATTATAACATCAAAGATACTATTACTATGGCTAGATCAGAAACTGCACTTATTGAAGCTCTTCTCAAACTGTGGGTCATGACCCCTTTAGGGGTCAAATATCATATATGCTGCATATTATATGTTTTACATTAAAATTCATAAATGTAGCCTAATTAAACTTATAAAGTAGCAGTAAATTAATTTTGTGGCTGGGGTCACCACATACACTGAGATACTGTATTAAAAGTTTACATTATTAGGTATGTTGAGAACCACTCACTTAATTAAAGGTCTTGGTCATGCCTAACCTGCTGTGTACTCAATACACACTCCCCACTCTTTCATTTCTCACAGTCACATTCTAAACCAGCTGCCACCAGTTTCTGTAAATAAAATGTACTCCTTTTCACCTATATGTTCACACACTAAACATGCAGCTGTTTGTGCTATGACAGAGTTGAGTTTTTACACATATGCAGCATGGGTTTCAAAGCTAACAATAATACCTGAATGCTTATAAGAACAGTTCCGTGATCCCCAATCGAGGTCCCCCCTTTGTGTTTCTGTCGTGTCTTCTGGGAGCTTCTTTGAGGGTTCAGTTGCCACCTTATCATAGGATCCAGGAGTTTCAAGATTTCAAGCCACAGATTCAACACCACCAAAGAGCATAGTCCTGAGAATTTCTGATAAGGAGAATAGAGTTTATCCAAACCAGACCTGTGGTTTGCAGCCCTTCCTTTCTCCTACTTTGGAGCTATAAAAGCAGGAACCAGGACAGGACCACAGCAGAAGCTCACCCCAGGCTGCACCCTGGGCACAATGCAGGCCCTGCTATTCTAGATGGCTCTTCTCTTGCCTTCTGGAGCTGGAGCTGGTGAGTTTGCTCTTCACCGCCCTAACCTCTGAGCTTTCAGCAACAGACATTAATCTCTTACCTTAAAAGAGAGCCTATCATGACACCGGATCCTACACTGACAGAGTCCAGGGGAAATCTCTAGGTCAAGGAAGAATGAAAAGCTCCTTCCCCATCACACCATTTCATCAAAGTACTCTGTTCTGATGGACAGCTCTTCTCTGGCCTTGCCTTGATGTTGAGGAAGACAGGATGAGTGCAGAAACAAATTCCTAAAGGAAATAGAGCATCAGAAACACTAATGGTCATTGTGTTGTGAATGAAGGATGATGGTGGACAGGGAGGTGTGGGGAGGAAAGATCAACAGGAGAGAAAAGACCAAAGGACCTGTGGAGGGGCCTGAGCCCCATGTGAGGTGGGGTGGGCTTGGAGCAGTCACTCAGCTTTAGCCCCATATTTCTCTGGCAGTACTGTGTTGGATGTTCTGCAAACTTGTGACTGGGGACTGGGTGTTTTTTGTTCCAGAGGAGATTATTGGAGGTGTGGAGTCTATTCCTCATTCCCGCCCTTACATGGCCCTTCTGAAGATCGTCACTGAAGAAGGTCATGTGACCTTCTGTGGTGGGTTTCTCATAAGCCATCTATTTGTGATGACTGCTGCACACTGCAGAGGAAAGTAAGAGGCTTCTCTTCCTGTCAAGACATCCATGAGCCAGAGTCACAGAGCAGCAGAGACCCAGGAAAGGCTCTGAGCCATGCTCATCTCCAGATGGGCTCTCCTTACACGGAGAGGAAACGGGGACCACAGGGTCACTCACTGGACCATTCATGTGTCATCTCCATTTCAGAGGTTGGAGTTTAAGCAGGGCTGTGGTCAGGACAAGTATACAGTCCTTGACTTGTCTGGGTGTCACCAGAGCTCTGACAGGTGCTGGGGCGTAACTGAATGTCGAGTGCCCATTTGCCATGTACAAAGCCATGGGTTTGGTTGAATGCAAGTACTGGGTGTGGGGTGTGGGATGTGGGGTGTGGGATGTGGGGTGTGGGGAGAGTTCTCAGTACTTTATTTTCCTGAGCCTCATCCTTCTGGGGAGGCTGTGGTGTTGGGAGCCCCATCTCAAGTCTCAGTTACTCTGTACTGGGATAGAGAAGAAAGACCTCCGTGTCACTCTCCTTAGAAGGAATCCTCCCCCTAAGACCAGCACTTTTTACTGCTTCTTTTCTCTTTTGACAGAGAAATTACTGTCATCCTTGGAGCTCATGACATGAGCAAGAGAGAATCCACACAGCAAAAGATAAAAGTTGAAAAGCAAATCTTTTATCCAAAGTACAATTTTTTTCCAATTTCCATGACATCATGTTACTGAAGGTGCTGTTTTTTTGTTTTGTTTTGTTTTATCTTTTTCTTATTCATCTTAAATCTCCTCTGCTTTACCTTTCCTTCTGGCTCAGACCTTCAAATTCTCTCTCGTCCAATCGTTTTCCTTAGAAACTATTCCTGGTTTCTATGTCATTCGTGTCCCAGTGGGAAAGACACATGTCTGAGCATCGTTCTCTGGGTTGATATCTCTTCTCTTCTTTTCACAACAGCTTGAAGAGAAAGCAGTGTTGACTCCTACTGTGAATGTAATTCCCCTGCCTCAGTCCTCTGACTTTATCAAGCCTGGGAAAATGTGCTGGGCAGCTGGTTGGGGACGAACTGGAGTGACAGAACCGACCTCAGATACACTGAGGGAGGTGAAACTGAGAATCATGGAAAAGAAGGCATGTTGGTACTTTTGGCATTATGACAATAGATTCCAGATCTGCGTGGGGAGTCCTGAAATGTTGAAATTAACATACAAGGTGAGTGCATGCCTGCTTTCCTTCCCCACATCAGGAGACAGTGTCAGTGGAGGAAACATGGCAATCATCTCTCCATGGCAGTGACTAATGCCTGTGTCCTTAGCTCCTATCCCTGAGGTTCTGGGAACTGAAATTCTCCCTGTCCATCTCATCTCCTGGTTTCCTAGCCCTTCCTACAACCTTTCCATGAGGTTACACACTAGACAGGAAGGCAGTAAACGGAGACATGTTAGCATGGTTGCAAGGACAGAGTGGCTGGAGGGACAGAAATTAAGTTCCCAACTGATGACCCACAGGCAGCCAGGTCCTTTTACATCACTCTGGGATTAGCTATGGTGGAAGGACCTGTGTTTGGAGAAAGTATTATTTGCTCATAGTTTTATTTTTCTCACCTAAAGGAAGACTCTGGAGGACCTCTAGTGTGTGCTGGAGTAGCCCATGGTATTGTATCTCATGGCCGTGGAAGAGGGAAGCCCCCTATAATCTTCACCCGAATCTCCTCATATGTGCCTTGGATTGATACAGTTATCAAAGGAAATTAGCTGAAAAACCTGATGAACCTGAGTCAGAGTCTCCAATCCAGAGCTCTTCTGTCAAATCTCTAGTCTTAACAAAGCCTGACTCACCCTGTCCCCAAGACAATCTCAAAAATACACAAGTCTGTCATGATGGATTGTTCCCTGTAATGCCCTCAATAAAGACAAAACCTCTTGCAATGTTGTGACTTCACGCTGTGCTCTAAACACACTCTCCTCTCTGAGAACAATGAAGAATGGATTTGAGGTACTATTCTCTGGCCATGTTAACCGTCTTGACTACTGACTTCTAGGCATACGTGTACCACTGTGGATAACTGAATATTATCTACTATGCATGGCTGTGTACCGTGAGATTTCACATCCAGGCTAATGTGCACTGTTCCTCTCCTCCACTGTCCTGTCTTCTCATCTTCTCCCTCCTTGTCTCTCAGCTCTTCTGCCCACAAACCCCATGTCTTAGCCACTGCATCTTTCCACACATCATCGCAGATTACATGTCTAGGTCAGACATGGCTGTTGATCCTTGTGTCCTCACCACCTACCCTGCCATCATTGTCCTCTCAATATTGCACCTGCAGCTAGAGGACAGCCTGCCCTCCGAAGTCCTTGGACCCTGACTGTGACCAAAGCAGACAGCACAGGAGAGCACCAGAAGTTTCTGGAGCCAACACAGGGCAGAACCAGAACATGTCGGGTAGAGACACTGCAGTACTTAGCATGTTCTAGTACTTACCATGGTGGCTGTGCTTCTGAGCCACCGCCATTCAACTGCCATCTTTCTCCAAGTGCCAGCCTTTCAGAAGAATGCCTAAGTTAGTTAACCTTGTAAGTGGCCTGTTGTCCTCTTATAAGCCATTGTCCTTAGTCATGAAAAAGAATGCTTTTACTAAGGGTTCTGTGGAATCTTAAGGGGAAGAGACCTTGTGTGAGAACAATTAGGGCCCAAGGAGGAGTAATAAGCTGTGCGTGGCCCTCTGACTACTGTACCATGAAAATTGCTGCCGTGACCAGCACCAGACAAGGACCTCAGCACCTCAGCCCTCCTCACAGCCTGGCAGTCTCATGTCTAGTTTTCAGCTTCAGCATGGTACAGTAGCGATATAAGGATAGCTATCAAAGTCAAGACTGACTATAAGTTCTATTCTAACTCTATGGGGGCAGGGAGCACATATGGGATTGAACAACGTATAAAGATCTTTAATCAATAAAGAATCCATGTTGGTTTATTGTTAACTGGGTGACTGTTTTTCATTTTTTGTACCTTTTGGTTATTTTTGTATAATAAATCATAGGGTCCTTTCTCATTTTGATTTACATTGGTGTAGTTTGGGCATCGTCTCATCGTGTGGATCAGACAGACTTCCAACTCATGATCCCTCTGTCTCATCCTCCCCAGTGCTGCCACCCAAGCTGGCTCCACCATGCTCAGCATACACAATGGTTTCAAAAGGTGAAACCCAAAGCAGGGACAGTAGCTGTGCTTTTTCCTAGCAGATGTGAATACTCACTAACCTGCAGCTGAGGGCACACTGCCTCCTTACTGAACACTGCAAGGAGGACGTGGACTTGGGACAATTTTCCTCCTTGAAGCTGGGCAACTGGAGGTGAGGAGAGTGATTGCCTCACCTTGTAGCCTAGGCCATGGTAATAGGAGAGGAGGAGGAAACTCCTGACTGCTGGGCTGAGGGCACAGGATGAATGGCGTCCAGAAAGGTCAGCTCCACAGAACAAACCCCATCACACGTGCCTCTGGGGTCTAAGGAGCAGTTGGTGACCCGAAGGCTCTAAAATCAAGACAAGGACCTGATCCCCACTACAGTGTTCATTCTTATTTATGGTGAATTGTGTACAGGAGGAGCAGGCCCAATGCACTCTGGGTAAATGAGATCAGCCGTGGTCTCACAAGCTCAGCCAAAGAAACAAGCAACAGATAAGATGTTTTCCCCCACGGTTGGTGCAGTAGCATTGTTGGGCAGCCTAGTTTAATAATGGCTCTCAGTGCACTGTTAGCAGCTGACACACACTGAGTGTGTCCATAGGGAAGACCAGCACAGCCAGCAGCAGCTGAGCAAAGCATCCAGGAGGTCAGCAGGTGCTTGCCCAATCTTTGCAAAAGTGGATACAAACCCAGAAGTCAGAGTATATTGCTAAGTCTTTAGACTACAGCATTTGTGAGGAATGGAGAGGAATGTGCAGGTTTAAGTGCTAAACAATGAGTAAAGGAGATTTCCATTCAGAAAACAAGAAAACTTACAATGAGGAGAATCCAGTCTCTGGTGAGCCGGAGTTATTGATATCCTGCAGGAGCAGGATTTACCACCTGACCCCATCTGTTTTCCTACCTCCAAAGCAATGTTTTCATTAATTATTTTGTAAATAAAAAATTTAGTTGCTCTAGAATCATTTTTTCGGAAGGAATGAACATGACTTTTTGTCATATTTAAGCATAAACAACTTTTGGGTTTTGCTCCATTCTGATTTATTTTATAAAAAGGTCTTACTTGGAGACCTGGAACAAGTACCACACTCTTGCTTCAACCTCCAAGTACAGGACTGCAGAGTGCAATGTGTTTCCTTCTCAAATGCAAAATTACAAAACATTAGCATGGGGCCACCTTCGTGCACTGAATATGTCTTGAGCATCTTAATTACTTCTAGTGTCGTATTACTTAATTATTTTCTAAGAACCAAATTTTAAACATGACATAGTAGTGTGTATAGGTCACTCTAGCACAATGGGAGGCAGCCTGGAGGAGCAGGATTCTACATTTGGAGTTCAAGGCTAATTTGGCCTGCATGAGAGCCTGTCTCAAAAGAAAATGAGAGGTGAGTAGGTAGACCAGAGTGATCGATGGGGAACAACAAAAGGTAGGAAGGGAATGAAGGAAGGAAGGAAATTAACCCCTCCTTGGTGGCAGCTGTCTCTGCCAGAGCTGCATGCACTCTACAACACATTCTGTTCTGATAGTTCAGTTTCCCAGCAGCCTTACACCGTTGTAAATGATTGAAAATTTGGGCATATACTGTAGCAAGCATTGCATTGTGAAATGATCAAGCCTTTGGAATATTTTGTTGTGGTTCATGTCTTGGAACACTGGGTCCCCACCTAGTGGTCTTACATTTGGAAGATTGCAGAACCCTAAGAGGCACAGCCTCATGGGAGGAAATCGTTTGCTGCAGGCTGATGTTAAAGATTTAGAGTCCCATTTCCTGCCTGCTGATGCAGTGTGACTCATGTTTCACAATGTTCTGCTGCAATGTCTTTCCATCATGAACTTGTTCTCAAACTGTACCAACTAGAAGGGTACCTAACACCCATTCTGGAGACAACAAAAATGACAGGTGTCATCAGTGACTGCCTTTAAGTAAAGGCAGAATCTCCTACTGACTGCCACTGCTTTCTAACTAGTCACACTCCCGACTTCATGATCTTCAAACCATAATGGAACTCTGCAGTACACAACATATAAAGCAGACAAGGGAGGCAGCAGAGACAGCAGAATTCTGGGAAACTGTAGCAGACAAAGAGAATGCAGGCAAATCGTGGGGTCAGTGTTTATGAGGTTGATGTCCTGCTGGGGACTGAATCTTTTCTTCTCCCTCACCATCAGCCAAGACAAGGAACATCACCCAAGGCTGGAGGACCTGGGCCATCCTGTTGTGTAGCCGACACCCCAGTTCTATGTGACCTGCCCCTCCGCTTTCAATGACACAAGCGAAAAACCTTGTCTTGGGCTCTGGGACTTGTTCTCTCTTATGTGGAGCCACTAGATAAGACCTCTCCATCTCCAGATCCTCCTGCTCCCTGCCAGTGAAGTGATGTCAGAGGAGAGCTCTCAACATTAGCAAATGAAAGCAAGGGCTTCACTTAAATTCCCACCTATGAACCAACCTCCTGTAGGTCTCCAAGAAAAATGGCACTCCACTGTGTGGTCTTCTCTTCATCACTCCTTCCGAGTCCAGGGAAGCACCAAGCAGACACTTAAAATATGTTTAACAGTTAAGGCAGTGTGATCGTGGTCTGAGTTTCAAGTCTACATTTGTAAACAGACAGTAGTGGTATTTCCAAGGGTAGTTTTAAATAAAAAGAGGAAGTGTGAACTCTCAGACCATGGTGTAGTTTGTAGTTTAGGACCAAACCAGCCTTCTGGAGCAAATTGCTTATCTCATACCCCTAACCCTAACCCTTCCCTCACACTTACCAGGACTCTTTCTCTTGGATGGTTGAGCAGAAAGGACCCTTAATTTGTAATCAGAAAGATTTAATTCTAAACTGTAAACCCCAAAGGTCAGGTAAACACACTGAAACAGTAATAACAGTAAGAAGTACTTGATATGGTTGCTATGAAAGTATCTAAATTGCACACAGAGTCTGAGGAAATGATCGCTCCACCTCTTTACTCCCACATTGAAGTCCCTGTGCTCCTGTCCTATCCTTGGCTTTCTCCTTTACTTGCTCTCTTCTCTCTGTCTCTTCTATGGATAATAAACACTGGTTCTGAGCAAGAAAAATGGAGGTTAATGTGCAGGGTAATCAGTGGTGTGGGACAACTTGAATGAAGCAGTCTTTGACACACTGCAGGAAGTAAAGATGAGACACCTGGAACTCTAAGTCTGTGAACGTCTCAACACATTTAAACACAATTTCTGTCGCGCCCACCTCGTCCGGGAAGGAAGACGAAACTCGGTTGGATTCTTCTCAACAGCCTTTACTGCAGGACACCTTCTTTGTTGATACAGGGAGGCGGCGGCAGCCAGCCCTAAGTGTTACAGCTCCAAGTGTTACTGCTCTAAGTGTTACCGCGCCGTGCGGCAAAGCTGCTTGCCTTATATACACAACAGTATGCTAATATTCTTTCAGGGATTGGTGGGCCACGAGTCACCCCACTGTCATCCCAGCTACTCGTCCTCCAGAGATTGGCGTGGCATGAAGTTCCATTTAGCATAGTACCGCCCCAGCCAGACTGACATCAGGTGCAAAACCCCACCCATGCTCAGTACTGTTGTTAGGAGGGCGCCAGATTCACCTCATTATCATACAGCTGCCGCGCCGCTCCCTACATCTCCCCCTTTTTTGTTTAATAAAATGACTGGTCTAGATCTGGGTGTCACATCAATCTTGTCATTGTTCCTGTCTTAGGTCGTTCCTGACGAAGACTCGGCCTTACCCGTCGTTGGGTCACCCTATCGCCACCAGGCCCCGTGTGTTAGGTTGGTCCGAGCTCGAGGAAAGTTGCCCGTCCCTGGATACAATGACCCCACATGACTGTGACAAAATGATCTAGGGCGAACTCTTAATCTTTCAAAGAGGCCAGCCATATATTGGGAGAAGCACCATTGTCAATGGCGGTCATAGCCTGGTAAACAACCGCTTTGTGTCTGGCATGTTCCCTTTTTAAACGGCCAATAAGCCAGAGACATACTCCGCATCCCAGGAGGACAATAGCTCCCCAGGCAAACATGCCTGCCCACTCCTTAAAAAAGGAGAAAGCATTGGTAATCCATGAGGTAAAGTCTTCAATTGTGATGGGGTCCAGCCTAGTGCTGTTAAGGACAGCAATCTGCATTAGCAATTGTCTTGATAGTTGCTCTGCTTTCATGGACCAGTTTCCTTTCAGATAATTCGAGATTTCTTTGCTCTGTTGAGAATGCTGAGAAAAGTTAGCTTGCAAAGGAGTAATGCATAAACCTCTTAGGGAGGAAACGCAAGACAGCTGTGTCATATGATACAGTGCTTCAATTTGTTCTTGAACTAAATCTATCCTTTGATTGGCTAATAGAAGGCCAGATGCCAAATGAGTATTAAATTCTTCTTGTATCTCTAGCGCCACTGCAGTTCTTTCTACAATCTGATTGACAGTCTCAGCCGTCTGTATTTGATTGGTTATAGCGATTGCAGCTGTGGTAGCTGCGGCAGCAGACAGCACGATGGCTGAAATTATGGCTGCCGTAATTCCAAAATCTCTTTTGGTTCTCAGCAAATTAAGAATAGGAAAACTATCTGGGTTTGCCTCCACTGGGATTGGCACAAAGGAGGGAATCTTAACCATCACTGCAGTGTCATTGGTGCCATCCCAGCATTCAGCTAAATAGCAGACTACATCAGAGCTATTACAATTTAAAACATCATTGCTGACATTAGTGCTTATCAGAAAGAAAAAAGGTGATCTAACACATACTGAAGTACTAGTGGCAGTATTATGTTCCAAGAGGTTATTATATTGAATATAGGTCAACCTGGTATCATTTTTTCTGGTAGCCAAAACATTATACAGCATGAAGTTCTCACCCATCAACCTAGCAAAGGGGGTCAGGGATGTATATGCCCCTTGCTCATTGGACAGCACCCACTGAAACCAAGGCCAGAGATTATGCTTGCCAGTCTTATTTTTCCCCCAATCATACTGTACATGGCCAAGAGGAGGGGAAAATTCAAATCCCGGTAGGAATTGTTTTGTTCTATGGAATGGACTCTGACATGGGGTAAAATTAGGTGGAAACTCTTGATGCGGGGGGCAAGCGGGTAAGACTCTACGACGGGTAGAGCTATTCTGTGCATAGTTACCTTGCCCTGGGCGTGATGGAACACTACAATTATGCATCACAATTAGTGTTGTAATGTTCAGATCAGCAGAACTATCGACTGACATGTCCTCGCTGGGTGAAGAGACTCCCTGGGCAATTTGACTCAAAGCAGCCAGGATGATCCCGGTGCTCATTGCGCTGTCACTCACAGGATTCAACCAATTAGCTAATGTGGCTCTACACAACCAAATACAGGGCAGGGAAGAGTCTTTAATGGTAAAACATAGGTAGAGAAAAAGGTTGGCAAAACAGTAGAATTGCTATGAACTGGCATGGGTACTAGCCAGGATCTGGCAATAGCCCACAGGGTGATCGAATTAACCTGTATTACCATTCCCAGTAGTAATAGTAGGGTTCATAGTCTCATTTTCAGGAAGAGCAGAAGGCAATTTTCGAGTCAAGCGCTCAGGTACCCAAATTGGATTTTCTTGATTCTGCGGAAAAACACAAACAGCTCCCCTAGATCTCGAGATCACGGGATCTGGGCCACGCCATTTATCAGTTAAGACATCCTTCCACTTTACTTCTGCATTAGTTATAGGTGTAGTAGCAGCATGGCGATCCGTGGCAGAGCGGCCATGTGCATCCAAAATTAAGAAATTTAGAGTAAAAAGAGCTAAAGAAAGTTGTTCTTTTGGTGTTCGGCTGCTGCAATTCCCTCTTTTTGTTTTTTTATCAGCTCTTTTAAGGTACGATGTACTCTTTCCACAATTCCTTGACCTTGGGGATTGTATGGCAATCCTGTAGTATGTTTGACCTGCATTGTCTGGCAAAATGCCTGAAAGGACTTTGCAGTGTAGGTAGGCCCGTTTTCTGTCTTGAGACTATCAGGCTTTCCTCAGGCTGCCCATGCCTCTAAGCAATGACTAATGGCATTACGAGCTTTTTCACCAGTCATCAGAGTAGCATGTATAATACCAGAACATGTATCAACAGAAACATGAGCATATTTTAAATTTCCAAATTGAGATATGTGTGTGACATCCATCTGCCAAAGTTTTAGCGGGATCAGACCACGAGGGTTAATCCCCATATGAGGAGGGTGGTGAAATTGAACACAATTCTGTCAACTTAACACCACATCACGAGCTGCAGCTCTAGAGATTTTAAATTTTTGTTGAAGAGTAAAGACAGGTACATGAAACTTTTGATGAAATTCTCTAGCGAGGTCAACCGGAGCAGCATGAAAAATAAACTATCTACGAGTACTAACATCCACCAGGGCGTTATTACTGGTCATGGGACCAGGCAAATTAGTATGGGCTCGAATATGCTGTATAAAAATTTATTTTTTCTGGCCCAAATCAAATTTTATAATTATAAAAGAATTTGACATACAGTATTAGTCAACCGAATTGGCCCTGCAATTTCAAGTGAGCGCACCACATTAACTACATAAGCAGAGTCAGAAATTAAATTAAAAGAATCATGAAATCTTTTGAAAACTTCCAATACAATTTTACATTCTGTAATTTGGGGGTACCTGGACTATATTGAATTAATACTGGTTCTTGAGAATCAACCATATAGGCACCTACACCTGTTTTGGAGCCATCTGTATAAATATCTAACGCTCCAGACAAAGGCTCTGAGGCAGTGATCTTAGGAAAGATCACTGGATGTTCAGTAAAAAATTGTAGCAGCGGATCCTTAGGATAGTGATTGTCAAGCTCTCCATCAAAACTACAATGTAATATGGCCCAGTCATCTATCAATGCACACAATGTTTCTATCTGAGCAGTTGTATATAGTATAATAATTTTCTTTGGTGAAATACCAAAATGTTGAATGCAAGATTTAACGCCTAACACAGCAAGCTGTGCAACAGCAGAAGGGTAATATTCAAGGGTTTTATTAGGAGAAATATGGGGATAAATCCAAAGAAGTGGACCTTGTTGCCATAATACTCCTGTAGGTTGACGAAAAGTTCTCAGTATACACAAAAGCAGATCTTCCTCTTCCTTGTACCTTTTTAGTATTGCCTTTTCTAATCTTTCTTCTACTTTCCTCAAAGATAATCATGCTTTCTTGGTTAAAACACGGGGTGAAGTAAGCTGAGAATCCCCTTTCAGGATCTCATAAAGTGGCTGTAAATCTACATTCGGCATTTTAATATAGGGTCGAATCCAATTTATGCTTCCTAGTAATTTTTGAAAGTCATTTAATGTTTTTAAATGGTCTTTTCGTAATTCGATTTTTTGAGGAGAAATACTATGAGGAATGATTTTTGTTCCTAAATATTCTCCTATTTGGCCCATTTGAACCTTTTCAGGTGCTATGAACAATTGATGCTTTCAAGTGCCTTAACCACTTTCGCATAAGCTATTTCTAGGGTGCCACAATCTTTAGCAGAAAGCAAGATATCGTCCATGAAATGAATCATTCTTAATTTTGGGAATTGGTCACGTACAGGCCGTAGGGCCTGTCCTACATAAAGTTGACACATAGTAGGGCTATTTGCCATACCTTGAGGCAAGACCACCCACTGATAGCGCTTATCAGGTTCCTCATTATTCATAGATGGCAAAGTAAATGCAAATAGCACGCTATCTTGTGGAGCAAGAGGGATAGAAAAAAAGCAATCTTTAATATCAATAATAATAATAGGCCATTCAGCAGGAATGCTGGAGAGTAATGGTATACCTTTCTGTATGGGACCCATTATTTGCATTTGAGAATTAATAGCTCTTAGATCATGTAATAATCGCCATTTTCCTGACTTTTTCTTAATAACAAATATGGTCGTATTCCAAGGTGATCTGGATGGTTGAATATGTCCTAATTGTAATTGTTCGAATACTAATTCGGCAGCAGCAATTAATTTTTCAGAGGATAGAGGCCATTGAGAAACCCATAAAGGCTCCTCCATTTTCCATGTAAT
This sequence comes from Rattus norvegicus, assembly GCF_021556685.1. Lineage (NCBI taxonomy): Eukaryota > Metazoa > Chordata > Mammalia > Rodentia > Muridae > Rattus > Rattus norvegicus. The sequence goes on from NC_141548.1 coordinate 33,142,580, forward strand.
GGGTATTCCCCCCTCAACGGCCCCTAGGAAAAACCCAGACCCGTCCTGTCATGTTTTTGTTTTGACAGTACTGGGTCAACTCGTCCTTGTAAGTTCTTTCCCAGACCCTTTCTAGGCACGTAGCCCATTTTTGCCATCATATCCTGGACTTGTGGGGAATAATCATTTGTCAGACTCATGTCCAGCTCTACCAAAACATCTCTGCCCCACAGCGTTACTGGAATGTCTATAACATAGGGAGTAATCTTTCCTGATCTCCCTTCTGTGTCTCTCCATGTCAATTCTTTGGAGCTCATTAAAGGAGCCATTTCGTACCCTAAACCACGCAGGGCCTGAGATGATGTTTGTGTAGGCCATCTGGGTGGCCAGTCATGAGCAGAGATAATACTATGATCTGCTCCAGTGTCCAACAGTCCAAGGAATGAACGTCCCTCCACAGTCAATGTTAACATTGGACGATCACCCAGTTCCAATGAGATAAAGGCAAATCAGGAACCTGTAGATCCCAAGCCCCTATCCCTTCTACTCCTATTTTCAGCAGGAAAGCGCTTATGTAAGCTGGGCAGAAGCAGCATTTGAGCGATTCTGTCTCCAGGGGAAATGGCAGTGACTCCCTGGGGGGAGGCTACCAGCACTTTTACTGTACCTAAATAATCAGGATCAATTACTCCGGGTACAATCTGCAAACCTTCCAGGCCGAAGAGGAGCATCCCAACAATAGCCCAACTGTATCTTTAGGGAGGGGTCCTCTAAAATCTGTATCTACAGGCTGCACTCCCATTTGGGGAGTCAGTACGAGTCTGGTGGTGGAGTGGAGGTCCAGTCCTGCGGAGCCTTTAACGGCTCTCCTCGGTCCTTCGGGTGGCGAAGGAAAGGCCAAGGCCTCTGATTGTCCTGTCCCTGTCTGTCGCCCTGCAGAGCCCCATATATTTGAGGGCCCTGGGGATGTGGGCCCCGTTGTCCGTTTTTTGGCTGTGTACCACCATATCCTGTCACTAGGGGTCGGCCATCCAAGTCTTTCACAGATCGACACTCATTTGCCCAGTGGTTTCCCTTCTTACACCGTGGACATAGTCCAGGCTGCTTGGGTCTATTGCTAATTTTCCCCCTACTCCTTTCAGGGCACTGTTTTCGATAATGCACTTTACGGCCACATTGGAAACAGGTATCCGTGGTAGCGGTTTTCCCTAATTGCACCACAGCTGCCGCTAGACCAGCATTAGTCAATGGTCCTCCCAGTTCCCTGCAGACTTCCATCCAAATCTCTAAACCTTTATGTTTGTATGGTGTTATGGCATTCCTACATTCTTTTGTGCATTGCTCATATACCAGCTGTTTAATGAGCGGCATGGCTGCATCAGGATCTCCGAAGATCTTGGTAGCAGCCTCTACCATGCGGGCCACAAAGTCTGAAAACGGCTCTGTGGGTCCTTGCAGGACTTTGGTAAGGTTCCCGGAGACTGCGCCCCTATTAGGCAGTGCTTTCCATGCCTTGATGGCTATTCCATTAATTTGGCTATAAACTTGCTCTGGATAACCGGTCTGGTCCAGAGCGAATCTCCCTAGACCCAATAGCATGTCAGCATCCCAATGTCTCTGAGTGTCTGCTCCTGAGGCCAGATTAATGGCGGTCTGAGCATTAACATGTTCAAAAAGATAAGATTTCCAATCCAAGTATTGACCTGAGGAGAGGCAGGCCTTAGCCAGACTCCCCCAATCCCCAGGGGTGAGGCAATACCTAGCAAGAGCCTCAACTTGAGCCACAACAAAAGCTGTACTGACCCCATAAGTTCTAACCGATCCTGCCAATTGCTTTATAGTCTTAAAGTCAACGGGTTCATGATATCGTTGCCCACAGGCATCCAAAAATACTGGGAAACTTAATCCCATTTCTCTCCATACCACTGGGCAAAAGGAAGTACCTTTTGCAGGCCTCGCCATGCTTTTATGTTGAGGGTTGTATGGAGGTGCGGTTGGTATAACTGCTTTTTTGCCTAATTGTCTGCCTCCTTGCCACGTGGCGTTAGCGTGTGGCCAGTCCAGATCACATCTCTCCCCCTCATACTGAGCAGCCTCTTCCTCAAGATCAGTCTCATCATCCTCACTAAGCTCTGACTCATCTGACATTTCTAAAGTCAAGGCTTTTAAGGAGGGATATATCTTATCTATTTCCTGGTCCTGATTATCTCCTTTTTTTTTTTATCTCTGCCTCCTCTCTGTTCCTTTTGTCTTCTTTTCTTTTCCTTTCTTTCTTTGGGACCTTTTCTCCCTCTGACATACTTTCTTGATGCTCTGCAAGGATTCTCTGACCTGTCCAAACAGCTTCCTCACATCGTTTATCCTTTAAACAGGCAGGGACCATTCGCCAAAGAGGTTTTGGTCCGGGCTTAAGCTTGCTGTCTGTGGTTTCTCTATCCCACACAAAGAAAAAAAGAAACAAAATTATAAATCCTGCCCACAAAGGATCAACTTGAAACAACATTGCTGCAGACTGCAGAGCTTTTAGTTTCTAACCCAAGGCTCCCATTGTCTCTGCTCACCTCCAGAGAACTTTATCGTCCCTTACCGGGAACTTTTACGACGTCGCTCGTCCTGAAACTGAAGAGTTCTGAGATCCACGAGGATGTCCTCGTTCCCTGTACGGGCCACCACTTTGTTGCACCCACCTCGTCTGGCAAGGAAGACGCAACACGGTTGGATTCTTCTCAACAGCCTTTACTGCAGGACACCTTCTTTGTTGATACAGGGAGGCGGCGGCAACCAGCCCTAAGTGTTACAGCTCCAAGTGTTACAGCTCCAAGTGTTACAGCTTTAAGTGTTACCACGCCAGGGGCAAAGCAGCTCACCTTATATACTCAACAGTATGCTAATATTCTTTCAGGGATTGGTGGGGCACGAGTCACCCCACTGTCATCCCAGCTACTCGTCCTCCAGAGATTGGCGCGGCATGAAGTTCCATTTAGCATAGTACCGTCCCAGCCAGACTGACGTCAGGTGCAAAACCCCACACATGCTCAGTACTGTTGTTAGGAGGGCGCCAGATTCACCTCATTATAATACAGCTGCCGCGCCGCTCCCTACAAATTTCCAGCTTGTGGCCAACCCCAAGAAGATGCAAAATGTATACGAAGTGATCTTCTTACTAGAGTTCCCTGAAAGCACTCCTGGGAGCCAAAGTTCTAGAAGGGCAGAAAGTTGTCAACTATTCCCAGTTAGTTTAGGAGTCACTAAGTGAGGAAACAAAGTATCCCTCTTCCCGGGGTCACCCTGGCTTACTCAATCTGCTGTGCAGAGAACATGGGGTGATATGAGGAAGGTAAGGTGATTGCCCTCCACCAGAGAAAGATGGGGCATTAAGCTCTAGACCTAACTGCAAGCTGAAATGGGTACATAGAAGAGGGAGAGGCTCCCTCCTATCCACTCATGAGTTTCCTCTCTTCCCCACCCCCAACAGGGAGACTCTGGAGAACCTCTCCTGTGTGCTGGGATAGTCCAAGGCATTGCAAAGTCCCCTGCTGTCTTCACCAGAATCTCACATTATTGGCCTGGATCAAAAAGCTCTTGAGGGAGAATTATTAACTCTGAAACTCAGGGCCGGCCTATGAGGAAATCTGGAGCTGGAACAGTGCAGGTTTTGTGTGCCATGTGATTGGCTTGTCTGCTTCCTGCTGAAGTCCTGCCAGAGCCCTGAGCTTCCAGAGGGTCTTACAGGCCACAGAAGGTCCCTAAATGTCAATAAACCTTACTAAGGACCCAGATTCTAGACTGCAGTGTGTGTCTCCTCTCAGCTGCTTACTTCTCCCTGGGCACAGCAACCTCATTCCCAGCTTATTTGGAGGAGGCTGTGAGGGGGGCAGGGGTGGTATGAAGGAGCAGGCAGAGACAGAAGGACACTGACTGACACAGACAGAGAGATGGAAAATAACAAAGACCAAATAGGAGTTTCCTCAGAAAGGCAAGGTCTGTGCATCCAGCTTAAAGGAGAAATCATACTCAATCCTTATGTTAACGTTTATCTGTCTCTCTGTCTCTGTCTGTCTGTCTGTCCCTTTCTGTCTCTCTCTGACTCTCCTTCTCACCTCCCTTTCTCTCACTGAGTGTGTGTGTGTGTTTGTGTGTATGTGGTGTTTGCGTGTGTGTACAGTGGTGTGCGTGTCCACGCATGCAGTAGCAGGCCTGAAGGAAATGTTTACCATTTAGTTCTATCACTCTCTGCCAGAATCCTTTGAGACAGGGTCCTCAATGAGCCTGGAGCCACACTGGTGATCAGGAAGCCCCAAAGCTCCTCCTGCTCATAGTCCTGAGGCCACAGGTACACTTCACTGTACCACTTTTCCATAAGGATGTTGGGATTCAAACTCAGGTCCTTTCACATCAAGCTCTCTTAGCCACTGAACAATCTCCCATTCTCTAACTTAACTACTAAGCCTATACCAACTCTAATTTTTATTTAATAATAATTCAGAATCATTGAGAACATTCTCTTTTTATAATTAAGTTTTAAAATTTACATCCCAAATGTTCCCCTGCCAGAATTCTTCACCTTATTCCTCCTCCCCCTATCCCCTGAGAAGATGCCCCTGCCCAGTCACCTACACTCCCCCGCCCCCCTCCCCCCCCATACATGAAGTCTCTACAGGGTTAAGTGCATCCTCTTCCACTGAGGCCAGAGCAGACAGTTAGTCGTAACAGCCTGTATATGTTCTTTGGTTGGTGACTTAGTCTCTGGGAGCTCCCTGGACTCCAGGTTGGTTGACGCTGTTGGTCTTGCTATGGGGTTTCGCACCTTTAGTTCCTGCAATCCTTCCCCTAATTCTTCTACAGGGGTACCTGACCTCCATCCTATAGATAGCTATAAGTATCTGCATCTGATCTGTCTGAGTCAGCTGCTGGTAGAGCCTCTCAGAGGACAGCTATGCTAAGCTCCTGTCTGTGAGTCCAACCTAGCATTAGTAATCGTGTCAGGAATTGGTGCCCTCCCATGGGATGGATCCCAAGTTGGTCAGTGGTTCACCATTTTTTTTCTGTCTCTGCTCTATTTTTGTCCCTCCATTTCTTTTAGACAGGAATAATTCTTGGTCAAAAATTTTGAAGGTGGGTTGGTGTCCCTATCTCTCCACTGGGGACCACGACTATGTCCTCGATGTGGTCTCTTCAGGTTCTCTTTCCCCACTGTTGGACACTTCAGGTAAGGTCACATTGCATCCTGAGCATCACATCTCAGGCCTCTGGGACTTTCTGGAGGTTCCCCCAACCTCCACCCCACCCCATCCTCAGTAGTTGCATATTTCCATTCACTATCCTGGACCTCTGGGGCTAATATCCAAAATACATAAAAACTCAAGGTTATGACTAAAATATAATCCAATTTATGAATGGGATACATAGATATACAAAGAATTCTCAACAGAGGAATCCTGAATGGCCAAAAAGCACTTAAAGAAATGTTCAACATCCTCAGTCATCAGGGAAATGCAAATCAAAATGACCCTGAGATTCCACCTCACACCAACCAGACTGTCTAAGATAAAACCTCAAAGGACAGCACATCCTGGCAAGGATGTGGAGCAAGAGGAACACTCCTCCATTGCTGGTGGGATTGCAGACTGGAGCTACCCTTCTCAAAATCAATCTGGCTGTTCCTCAGAAAATTGGAAATAGTTTTACCTGAAATCCTGGCTACCCCACTCCTGGGAACATACCGAAAAATGCCAGACCATACCACAAGGACACATACTCCACCATTTTCATAGCAGCCTTCTTTGTAATAGCCACAAGCTGGAAACAACTCAGATGTGTGTCACCTGAAGAATGGATACAGAAACTGTAGCACATTTACGCAATGGAATACTATTCAGCTATTTAAAAACAAGAACATCATGAATTTTGCAGGCAAATGGATGGAACTAGAAAAAAATCATCCTGAGTGAGGTAATCCGGGCCCAAAAGGACATGCATGGTATAAACTTGCTGGTAAGTGGATATTAGCCCAAAATATAGGATTCCCATAATCCACCCCCACAGATCGAAAGAGGTTAAACCAGAAGGAAGGCCCAAGTGAGGATGCTTGAATCTCACTTAGAAGTGGGAACAAAATAATCATGGGAGACAGAGGAAGGGAGTGACTGAGTGGGAGAACTGAAGAGGAGGGGGAAAGCAGGCAGGTTCAGATATGGAGGTAGGGATAGCAGAGAGAATCTTTTTTTCCTTTTCTTTTCATTTCTTTCTTTCTTTCTTTCTTTCTTTCTTTCTTTCTTTCTTTCTTTCTTTCTTTCTTTTTTTTTTTTTTTTTTGGAGCTGGGGACCGAACCCAGGGCCTTGCGCTTGTTAGGCAAGTGCTCTACCACTGAGCTAAATCCCCAACCCCAGCAGACAGAATCTTTAAAGTATTTCTGACCTCTCTCCAGTAGATGTCACTAGTAACATCCTCTACACACCCAGACAAAATGTCTTCAGCTAGAACTTGGAGTACTGTATTGAATAGGTATGGAGAGAATGGGCCGCCTTGTGCTGTCCCCGATTTTAATTGGATTGCTTTGAGTTTCTCTCCATTTATTTGATATTGGGTATTGGTTCAGTGTATATTGCTTTTATTATACTTAGGTATAGACTTTGAATTCCTGATCCCCCCAATCCTTTTTTTTATACATTTTAATTGTTTTATTTTATCTTTTTTTAATTAAAACAATCTTAATTTTATTGTTTTATACTGGATTCCCAGAGATTAGAAAGCGATAGGACAAGGATCATTTAGAAATTCAGTTTCTTTCTATTGCTATCTCTGCCATCATCAGTTCTTTTTTTTCATCTTTATTAACTTGAGTATTTCTTTTTTTTTTTGTTTTATTAACTTGAGTATTTCTTATTTACATTTCGAGTGTTATTCACTTTCCCGGTTTACAGGCCAACATCCCCCAACCCCTCTCCTCCTCTTCTTTATGGGTGTTCCCCTCCCCATCCTCCCAATTGCCGCCCTCCCCCCAACAATCACGTTCACTGGGGGTTCAGTCTTAGCAGAACCCAGGGCTTCCCCTTCCACTGGTGCTCTTACTAGGATATTCAATGCTATCTATGAGGTCAGAGTCCAGGGTCAGTCCATGTACAGTCTTTAGGTAGTGGCTTAGTCCCTGGAAGCTCTGGTTGGTTGGCATTGTTGTTCATATGGGGTCTCGAGCCCCTTCAAGCTTTCCAGTTCTTTCTCTGATTCCTTCAACGGGGGTCCTGTTCTCAGTTCAGTGGTTTGCTGCTGGCATTTGCCTCTGTATTTGCTGTATTCTGGCTGTGTCTCTCAGGAGAGATCTATATCTGACTCCTGTCTGCCTGCACTTCTTTGCTTCATCCATCTTGTCTAATTGGGTGGCTGTATATGTATGGGCCACATGTGGGGCAGGCTCTGAAAGGGTGTTCCTTCTGTCTCTGTTTTAATCTTTGCCTCTCTCTTCCCTGCCAAGGGTATTCTTGTTCTCCTTTTAAAGAAGTAGTGAAGCATTCACATTTTGATCATCCGTCTTGAGTTTCATGCGTTCTAGGCATCTAGGGTAATTCAAGCATTTGCGCTAATATCCACTTATCAATGAGTGTATACCATGTGTGTTTCTCTGTGATTGGGTTACCTCACTCAGGATGATATTTTCCAGTTTCAACCATTTGCCTACGAATTTCATAAAGTCATTGTTTTTGATAGCTGAGTAATATTCCATTGTGTAGATGTACCACATTTTCTGTATCCATTCCTCTGATGAAGGGCATCTGGGTTCTTTCCAGCTTTTGGCTATTATAAATAAGGCTGCTATGAACATAGTGGAGCATGTGTCTTTTTTATATTTTGGGGCATCTTGTGGGTATATGCCCAAGAGAGGTATAGCTGGATCCTCAGGCAGTTAAATGTTCAATTTTCTGAGGAACCTCCAGACTGATTTCCAGAATGGTTGTACCAGTCTGCAATCCCACCAACAATGGAGGAGTGTTCCTCTTTCTCTACATCCTCCCTAGCATTTGCTGTCACCTGAGTTTTTGATCTTAGCCATTCTCACTGGTGTGAGGTGAAATCTCAGGGTTGTTTTGATTTGCATTTCCCTTATGACTAAAGATGTTGAACATTTCTTTAGGTGTTTCTCAGCCATTCAGCATTCCTCAGCTGTGAATTCTTTGTTTATCTCTGAACCCCATTTTTTAAATAGGGTTATTTGTCTCCCTGTGGTCTAACTTCTTGAGTTCTTTGTATATTTTGGATATAAGGCCTCTATCTGTTGTAGGATTGGCAAAGATTTTTTCCCAATCTGTTGGTTGCCATTTTGTCCTAACCACAGTGTCCTTTGCCTTACAGAAGCTTTGCAGTTTTATGAGATCCCATTTGTCGATTCTTGATCTTAGAGCATAAGCCATTGGTGTTTTGTTCACGAAATTTTTTCCAGTGCCCATGTGTTCGAGATGCTGCCCTCGTTTTTCTTCTATTAGTTTTAGTGTATCTGGTTTGATGTGGAGGTCCTTGATCCACTTGGACTTAAGCTTTGTACAGGGTGATAAGCATGGATCGATCTGCATTCTTCTACATGTTGCCCTCCAGTTGAACCAGCACCATTTGCTGAAAATGCTATCTTTTTTCCATTGGATGGTTTTGGCTCCTTTGTCAAAAATCAAGAGCCTATAGGTGTGTGGGTTCCTTTCTGGGTCTTCAATTCTGTTCCATTGGTCGATCTGTCTGTCTCTGTACCAATACCATGCAGTTTTTATCACTATTGCTCTGTAATACTGCTTGAATTCAGGGATAGTGATTCCCCATGAAGTCCTTTTCTTGTTGAGGGTAGTTTTAGCTATCCTGGGTTTTTTGTTATTCCAGATGAATTTGCAAATTGTTCTAACTCTTTGAAGAAATGGATTGGTATTTTGATGGGGATTGCATTGAATCTGTAGATCACTTTTGGTAAAATGGCCATTTTTACTTTATTAATCCTGCCAATCCATGAGCATGGGAGATCTTTCCATCTTCTGAGGTCTTCTTCAATTTCTTTCTTCAGAGTCTTGAAGTTCTTATTGTACAGATCTTTCACTTGCTTGGTTAAAGTCACACCGAGGTACTTTATATTATTTGGGTCTATTATGAAGGGTGTCATTTCCCTAATTCTTTCTCGGCTTGTTTCTCTTTTGTGTAGAGGAAGGCTACTGATTTATTTGAGTTAATTTTATACCCAGCCACTTTGCTGAAGTTGCTTATCAGCTTTAGTAGTTCTCTGGTGGAACTTTTGGGATCACTTAAATATACTATCATATCATCTGAAAATAGTGATATTTTGACTTCTTCTTTTCCAATCTGTATCCCCTTGACCTCCTTTTGTTGTCTGATTGCTCTGGCTAGAACTTCAAGAAGTATATTGAATAAGTAGGGAGAGAGTGGGCAGCCTTGTGTAGTCCCTGATTTTAGTGGGATTGCTTCAAGTTTCTCTCCATTTAGTTTAATGTTAGCAACTGGTTTGCTGTATGTGGCTTTTACTATGCTTAGGTATGGGCCTTGAATTCCTATTCTTTCCAGGACTTTTATCATGAAGGGGTGTTGAATTTTGTCAAATGCTTTCTCAGCATCTAATGAAATGATCATGTGGTTTTGTTCTTTCAGTTTGTTTATATAATGGATCACGTTGATGGTTTTCCGTATATTAAACCATCCCTGCATGCCTGGGATGAAGCCTACTTGATCATGGTGGATGATTGTTTTGATGTGCTCTTGAATTCGGTTTGCCAGAATTTTATTGAGTATTTTTGCGTCGATATTCATAAGGGAAATTGGTCTGAAGTTCTCTTTCTTTGTTGTGTCTTTGTGTGGTTTAGGTATAAGAGTAATTGTGGCTTCGTAGAAGGAATTCGGTAGGGCTCCATCTGTTTCAATTTTGTGGAATAGTTTGGATAATATTGGTATGAGGTCTTCTATGAAGGTTTGATAGAATTCTGCACTAAACCCGTCTGGACCTGGGCTCTTTTTGGTTGGGAGACCTGTAATGACTGCTTCTATTTCCTTAGGAGTTATGGGGTTGTTTAACTGGTTTATCTGTTCCTGATTTAACTTCGGTACCTGGTATCTGTCTAGGAAATTGTCCATTTCCTGCAGATTTTCAATTTTTGTTGAATATAGGCTTTTATAGTAAGATCTGATGATTTTTTGAATTTCCTCTGAATCTGTAGTTATGTCTCCCTTTTCATTTCTGATTTTGTTAATTTGGACACACTCTCTGTGTCCTCTCGTTAGTCTGGCTAAGGGTTTATCTATCTTGTTGATTTTCTCAAAGAACCAACTTTTGGTTCTGTTGATTCTTTGTATGGTCCTTTTTGTTTCTACTTGGTTGATTTCAGCTCTGAGATGATTATTTCCTGTCTTCTACTCCTCCTGGGTGTATTTGCTTCTGTTTATTCTAGAGCTTTTAGGTGTGCTGTCAAGCTGCTGATATATGCTCTCTCATGTTTCTTTCTGCAGGCACTCAGAGCTATGAGTTTTCCTCCTAGCACAGCTTTCATTGTGTCCCATAAGTTTGGGTATGTTGTACCTTCATTTTCATTAAATTCTAAAAAGTCTTTAATTTCTTTCTTTATTTCTTCCTTGACCAGGTTATCATTGAGTAGTGCATTGTTCAACTTCCATGTATATGTGGGCGTTCTTCCCTTATTGTTATTGAAGACCAGCTTTAGGCCGTGGTGGTCTGATAGGACGCATGGGATTATTTCTATCTTTCTGTACCTGTTGAGGCCCGTTTTCTGACCAATTATATGGTCAATTTTGGAGAAAGTACCATGAGGAGCTGAGAAGAAGGTATATCCTTTTGCTTTAGGATAGAATGTTCTATAAATATCTGTTAAGTCCATTTGGCTCATGACTTCTCTTAGTCTGTCTACGTCTCTGTTTAATTTCTGTTTCCATGATCTGTCCATTGATGAGAGTGGGGTGTTGAAATCTCCTACTATTATTGTGTGAGGTGCAATGTGTGTTTTGAGCTTTAGTAAGGTTTCCCTTATGTATGTAGGTGCCCTTGTATTTGGGGCATAGATATTTAGGATTGAGAGTTCATCTTGGTGGATTTTTCCTTTGATGAATATGAAGTGTCCTTCCTTATCTTTTTTGATGACTTTTAGTTGAAAATTGATTTTATTTGATATTAGAATGGCTACTCCAGCTTGCTTCTTCCGACCGTTTGCTTGGAAAGTTGTTTCCAGCCTTTACTCTGAGGTAGTGTCTGTCTTTGTCTCTGAGGTGTGTTTCCTGTAGGCAACAGAATGCAGGGTCCTTGTTGCGTATCCAGTTTGTTAATCTATGTCTTTTTATTGGGGAGTTGAGGCCATTGATGTTGAGAGATATTAAGGAATAGTGATTATTGCTTCCTGTTATATTCATATTTGGATGTGAGTTTATGTTTGTGTGCTTTTCTTCTCTTTATTTTGTTGCCAAGACGATTAGTTTCTTGCTTCTTCTAGGGTATAGCTTGCCTCCTTATGTTGGGTTTTACCATTTATTATCCTTTTAGTGCTGGATTTGTAGAAAGATATTGTGTAAATTTGGTTTTGTCATGGAATATCTTGGTTTCTCCATCCATGTTAATTGAGAGTTTTGCAGGATACAGTAACCTGGGCTGGCATTTGTGTTCTCTTAGGGTCTGTATGACATCTGTCCATGATCTTCTGGCTTTCAAATCTCTGGCGAAAATTCTGGTGTGATTCTGATAGGTCTGAATGTTACTTGATCTTTTTCCTTTACTGCTTTTAATATTTTTTCTTTATTTTGTGCATTTGGTGTTTTGACTATTATGTGATGGGAGGAGTTTCTTTTCTGGTCCAATATATTTGGAGTTCTGTAGGCTTCTTGTATGCTTATGGGTATCTCTTTCTTTAGGTAAGGGAAGTTTTCTTCTATGATTTTGTTGAAGATATTTACTGGTCCTTTGAGCTGGGAGTCTTCACTCTCTTCTATACCTATCATCCTTAGGTTTGATCTTCTCATTGAGTCCTGGATTTCCTGTATGTTTTGGACCAGTAGCTTTTTCTGCTTTACATCATCTTTGACAGTTGATTTGATGATTTCTATGGAATATTCTGCTCCTGAGATTCTCTCTTCCATCCCTTGTATTCTGTTGGTGAAGCTTGTATCTACGGCTCCTTGTCTCTTATTTTGGTTTTCTATATGCAGGGTTGTTTCCATGTGTTCTTTCATGATTGCTTCTATTTCCATTTTTAATTCCTTCAACTTTTTGATTGTGTTTTCCTGGAATTCTTTCAGGGATTTTGTGATTCCTCTCTGTAGGCTTCTACTTGTTTATTAATGTTTTCCTGTGTTTCTCTAAGGGAGTTCTTCACGTCTTTTTTGAAGTCCTCCAGCATCCTGATCAAATATGATTTTGAAACTAGATCTTGCTTTTCTGGTGTGTTTGGATATTCCGTGTGTGCTTTGGTGGGAGAATTGGGCTCCAATGATGCCATGTAGATTTGGTTTCTGTTGCTTGGGCTCCTGCGCTTGCCTCTCGCCATCAGATTATCTCTAGTGTTACTTTGTTCTGCTATTTCTGACCGTGGCTAGACTGTCCTATAAGCCTGTGTGTCAGGGGTGCTGTAGACCTGTTTTCCTGTTTTCTTTCAGCCAGTTATGGGAACAGAGTGTTCTGCTTTCGGGCGTGTAGTTTTTCCTATCTACAGGTCTTCAGCTGTTCCCGTGGGCCCGTGTCCTGAGTTCACTAGGCAGGTCGCTTGGAGTAGGAAGGTTTGTCTTACCTGTGGTCCCGAGCCTCAAGTTTGCTGGGGTGCTGCCTACGAGCTCTCTGCAGGGGCAGCAACCAGGAAGATCTGCGCCACCCTTTCCGGGAGCTTCCGTGTACCAGGGTTCCTGGTACCGTGTACCAGGGTGTTTGGTGTTTTCCTCTGGAATCAGTAATGTGGGCAGAGTGCCGTCTCTTCTGGTTTCCCAGGCATGTCTGCCTCTCTGAAGGTTTAGCTCTCCCTCCCACGGGATTTGTGTGCAGAGAACTGTTTATGTGGTCGGTCCCTTCAGGTTCTGGCGGTGTCTCAGACGCAGGGGACCTGCTACTGCTGTGCCCTTATCCAAGGGAACCCAGAGGCCATATACCGTTTCCTCTTGGGCCAGGGATGTGGGCAGGGGTGGGCAGTGTTGGTGGTCTCTTCCGCTCTGCAGTCTCAGGAGTGCCCACCTGTCCAGGCAGTGAGGTCTCTCTCCCACGGGGTTTGGGAGCAGCGAGCTGCTGCGGGCAGGGATCCGCGGGTTTGGGAATCCCGCTAAAAACCGGAAGTGTCCGGTCCTAGAGGAATTTTGCCTCTGTGTGTCCTGAGTTCACCAGGCAGGTCGCTTGGAGCAGGAAGATTTGTCTTACCTGTGGTCCCGAGGCTCAAGTTTGCTCTCACAGGGGCAGCAACCAGGGAAGATCTGCAGAGTATTTCTTATTTACATTTCAATTGTTATTCCCCTTCCCAGTTTCTGGGCCAACATCCCCTCCCCTTCCCCTTTTCTATGGGTGTTCCAATCCTCATCCTCCCCCCATTACACCTTCCCCCCAACAATCACATCCACTCGGGGATCAGTCTTGGCAAGACCAAAGGCTTCCCCTTCCACTGGTGCTCTTACTAGGCTATTCATTGCTACCTATGAGGTTGGAGCCCAGGGTCAGTCCAGGTATAGTCTTTGGGTAGTGGCTTACTCCCTGGAAGCCCTAGTTGGTTGGCATTGTTGTTCATATGGGGTCTCAAGCCCCTTCAAGCTCTTTCAGTTCTTTCTAAGACCCTTCAACAAGGATCCCGTTCTCAGTTCAGTGGTTTAATGATGGCATTCGCCTAAGTATTTGCTGTATTCTGGCTGTTTCTCTCAGGAGAAATCTACATCCGGTTCCTGTCAGCCTGCACTTTTTTGCTTCATCCATCTTATCTAGTTTGGTGGCTGTATTTGTATGAGCCACATGTGAGGCAGGCTCTGAATGGGTATTCCTTCTGCCTCTTTTCTAAATTTATTCTCTCTCAAGGATATTCTTGTTCCCCTTTTAAAGAAGGAGTGAAGCATCTGCATTTTGGTCATCCTTCTTGAGTTTCATGTGTTCTGTGCATCTAGGGTAATTCGAGCATTTGCACTAATATCCATTTATCAATGAGTGCATAGCATGTGTGTTTTTCTGTGATTGGGTTACCTCACTCAGGATGATATTTTCCAATTCCATCCATTTGCCTATGAATTTCATAAAGTCATTGTTTTTGATAGCTGAATAGTATTCCATCGTGTAGATGTACCACATTTTCTGTATCCATTCCTCTGTTGAGGGGCATCTGGGTTCTTTCCAGCTTCTGGCTATTATAAATAAGGCTGCTATGAACATAGTGGAGCATGTGTCTTTGCTGTATGTTGGGGCATCTTTTGGTTATATGCTCAAGAGTGGTATAGCTGGGTCCTCAGGTAGTTCAATGTCTAATTTTCTGAGGAACCTCCAGAGTGATTTCCAGAATGGTTGTACCAGTCTGCAATCCCACTAACAATGGAGGAGTGTTCCTCTTTCTCCACATCCTCACCAGCATTTGCTGTCACTTGAGTTTTTGATCTTAGCCATTCTCACTGGTGTGAGGTGAAATCTCAGGGTTGTTTTGATTGGCATTTCCCTGATGATTAACGATGTTGAACATTTCTTTAGGTGTTTCTCAGCCATTCAGCATTCCTCAGCTGTGAATTCTTTGTTTATCTCTGAACCCCATTTTTTAATAGTGTTATTTGTCTCCCTGCGGTCTAAGTTCTTGAGTTCTTTGTATATTTTGGATATAAGCCCTCTATCAGTTGTAGGACTGGTAAAGATCTTTTCCCAGTCTGTTGGTTGTCGTTTTGTCCTAACAACAGTGTCCTTTGCCTTACAGGAGCTTTGCAGTTCGATGAGATCCCATTTGTCAATTCTTGATCTTAAAGCATAAGCCATTGGTGTTTTGTTCAGGAAATTTTCTCCAGTGTCCATGTGTTTGAGATGCTTTCCCATTTTTTTCTTCTATTAGTTTGAGGGTATCTGGTTTGATGTAGAGGTCCTTGATCCACTTGGACTTAAGCTTTGTACAGGGTGATAAGCATGGATCAATTTGCATTCTTCTACATGTTGACCTCCAGTTGAACCAGCACAATTTGCTGAAAATGCTATCTTTTTACAATTGGATGGGTTTGACTCCTTTGTCAAAAATCAAGTGACCATAGGTGTGTGGTTTCATTTCTGGGTCTTCAATTCTATCCCACTGGTCTATCTGCCTGTCTCTGTACCAATACCATGCAGTTTTTATCACTATTGCTCTGTAATACTGCTTGCGTTCAGGTATAGTGATTCCCCCCAGAAGTCCTTTTATTGTTGAGGATAGTTTAGGTAAAGCTGGTCTTCAACAACAATAAGGGAAGAACACCCACATATACATGGAAGTTGAACAATGCTCTACTCAATGATAACATGGTCAAAGAAGAAATAAAGAAAGAAATTAAAGACTTAGAATTTAATGAAAATGAAGGTACAACATACCCAAACTTATGGGATACAATGAAAGCTGTGCTAAGAGGAAAACGCATAGCTCTGAGTGCCTGCAGAAAGAAATAGGAGAGAGCATATTTCAGCAGCTTGACAGCACACCTAAAAGCTCTAGAACAAAAAGAAGAAAACATACCCAGGAGGAGGAGAAGGCAAGAAATAATCAAATTCAGAGCTGAATTAAACAAAGTAGAAAAAAAAGGACTACAAAGAATCAACAGAACAAAAAGCTGGTTCTTTGAGAAAATCAACAAAATAGATAAGCCCTTAGCCAGACTAACCATAGGACGCAGAGAGTGTGTCTAAATTAACAAAATCAGAAATGAAAAGGGAGACATAACAACAGCATCAGAGGAAATTCAAAAAATCATCAGATCCTACTACAAAAGCCTCTATTTAATAAAACTTGAAAATCTGGAGGAAATGGACAATTTCCTAGACAGATACCAGGTATCAAATTTAAATCAGGATCAGATAAACCATTTAAACAACCCCATAACTCCTAACAAAATAGAAGCAGTCTTTAAAAGTCTTCCAACCAAAAGAGCCCAGGTCCATATGGGTTCAGTGTAGAATTCTATCAGAACTTCATAGAAGACCTCATACCAATACTATTCCACAAAATTGAAACAGACGGAGTGCTACCAAGTTCCTTCTATGAAGCCACCATTATTTTTATACCTAAACCACACAAAGACCCAACAAAGAAAGAGAACTTCAGACCAATTTCCCTTATGAATATTGATGCAAAAATACTCAGTAAAATTCTTGCAAACCGAATCCAAGAGCACATCCAAACAATCATCCATCATGATCAAACAGGTTTCATTCCAGGGACGCAGGGTGGTTTAATATATGGAAAATCATCAACATAATCCACTATATAAAAAAACCGAATGATAAAAGCACACGATCATTTCACTAGATGCTGAGAAAACATTTGACAAAATTCAACACCCCTTCATGATAAAAGTCCTGCAAAGAACAAGAATTCAAGGCCCATACCTTAAAAAAAAGCCATATACAGCAAACCAGTAGCTAATATTAAAGTAAATGGAGAGAAACTTGAAGCAATCCCACTTAAATCAGGGGCTAGACAAGGCTGTCCACTCTCTCCCTACTTATTCAATATAGTTCTCGAAGTCCTAGCCAGAGCAATCAGACCACAAAAGGAGATCAAAAGGATACAGATTGTAAAGGAAGTAGCCAAAATATCACTATTTGCAGATGATAGGATTGTATATTTAAGTGACCCCAAAAGTTCCACCAGAGAACTACTGAACCTGATAAACACCTTCAGCTAAGCAGCTCTGTATAAAGTTAACTCAAAAAAATCAGTAGCCTTCCTCTACACAAAAGAGAAACAAGCCGAGAAAGAAATTAGGGAAATGACACCCTTCATAATAATCCCAAATAATATAAAATACCTCGGTGTGATTTTAACCAAGCAAGTGAAAGATCTGTATGATAAGAACTTTAAGCCTCTGAAGAAAGAAATTGAAGAAGATCTAGAAGATTGAAAGATCTTCCATGCTCATGGATTGGCAGGATTAATATAGTAAAATGGTCATTTTATCAAAAACGATCTACAGATTCAAGGCAATCCCTATCAAAATACCAATCCAATTCTTCAGAGAGTTACACAGAACAGTTTGCAAATTCATCTGGAATAACAAAAAACCCAGGATAGCTAAAACTATCTTCAACAATAAAAGGCCTTCTCGGGGAATCACTATCCCTGAACTCAAGCAGTATTACAGAGCAATAGTGATAAAAACTGCATGGTATTGGTACAGAGACAGGCAGATAGACCAGTGGAATAGAATTGAAGACCCAGAAATGAACCCACACACCTATGGTCACTTGATTTTTGACAAAGGTGTCAAAACCATCCAATTGTAAAAAGATAGCATTTTCAGCAAATTGTGCTGGTTCAACTGGAGGTCAGCATGTAGAAGAATGCAGATTGATCCATGCTTATCACCCTGTACAAAGCTTAAGTCCAAGTGGATCAAGGACCTCCACATCAAACAGGATACCCTCAAACTAATAGAAGAAAAAATGGGAAAGCATCTCAAACACATGGACACTGGAGAAAATTTCCTGAACAAAACACCAATGGCTTATGCTTTAAGATCAAGAATTGACAAATGGGATCTCATCAAACTACAAAGATTCTGTAAGGCAAAAGACACTGTTGTTAGGACAAAACGACAACCAACATATTGGGAAAAGATCTTTACCAGTAGATCTTGTACCAGTCATGCAACTGATAGAAGGCTTATATTCAAAATATACAAAGAACTCATCAAGTTAGACTGCAAGGAGACAAATAACCCTATGAAAATGGGGTTCAGACCCCCAGTGAACGTGAGTGTTGGGGGGAGGGTGGTAATGGGGGGAGGATGGGGAGGGGAACACCCATACAGAAGAGGTGGGGGGTTGTAGGGGGATGTTGGCCCAGAAAACAGGAAAGGGAATAACAATCGAAATGTAAATAAGAAATATTCAAGTTAATAAAGAAAAAAATGGGGTTCAGAGCTAAACAAAGAATTCACAGCTGAGGAATGCCAAATGGCTGAGAAACACCTAAAGAAATGTTCAACATCATTAGTATTAAAGGAAATGCAAATCAAAACAACCCTGAGATTCCACCTCACACCAGTGAGAATGGCTAAGATCAAAAACTCTGGCAACAGGAGATGCTGGCGAGGATGTGGAGAAAGAGGAACATTCCTCCATTGTTGGTGGGATTGCAGACTAGTACAACCATTCTGGGAATCAGTCTGGAGGTTCCTCAGAAAATTAGACATTGCATTACCTGAGGACCCAGCTATACCTCTCTTGAGCATATAACCAAAAGATGCTCCAACATATAACAAAGACACATGCTCCACTATGTTCATAGCAGCCTTATTTATAATAGCCAGAAGCTGGAAAGAACCCAGATGCCCTTCAACAGAGGAATGGATACAGAAAATGTGGTATATCTACACAATGGAATACTACTCCGCTATCAAAAACAATGACTTTATGAAATTCATAGGCAAATGGATGGAATTGGAAAATATCATCCTGAGTGAGGTAACCCAATCACAGAAAAACACACATGGTATGCACTCATTGATAAGTGGATATTAGCGCCAATGCTTGAATTACCCTAGATGCACAGAACACATGAAACTCAAGAAGAATGACCAAAATGCAGATGCTTCACTCCTTCTTTAAAAGGGGAACAAGAATACCCTTGGGAGGGAATAGGGAGGCAATGTTTAGAACAATGACTGAAGGAACGCCCATTCAGAGCCTGCCCCACATGTGGCCCATACATATACAGCCACCAAACTAGATAAGATGGATGAAGCAAAAAAGTGCAGGCTGACAGGAGTCGGATATAGATCTCTCCTGAGAGACACAGCCAGAATACAGCAAATACATTGGCGAATGCCAGCAGCAAACCACTGAACTGAGAACGGGATCCCCGTTGAGGGAATCAGAGAAAGGACTGAAAGAGCTTGAAGGGGCTTGAGACCCCATAAGAACAACAATGCCAAGCAACCAGAGCTTCCAGGGACTAAGCCACTACCTAAAGACTATACATGGACTGACCCTGGACTCTGACCTCATAGGTAGCAATGAATAGCCTAGTAAGAGCACCAGTGGAAGGGGAAGCCCTGGGTCCTGCCAAGACTGAACCCCCAGTGAACAGGATTGTTGGGTGGAGGGTGGTAATTGTGGGAGAATGGGGAGGGGAAGGGGTTAGGGGTATGTTGACCTGGAAACCGGGAAAGGGAATAACAATTGAAATATAAATAAAAAATACCCAATTTAATAAAGATGGAAGAAAAAAATGAGATGAAAGGAATCTTATATAAGCAGGTTGTCACCAGGACCTCTCACCCATCAATAGTGTCATTCAAGGACTGTTTTGATACAAAGTCATATTTTATTCTCCTAAAGGCATTACTAGGGCTTTTAAAAAATTTACTCACAAAATAGTTGATGAAAACAT
The DNA here is from genome assembly GCF_021556685.1 of Rattus norvegicus. Lineage (NCBI taxonomy): Eukaryota > Metazoa > Chordata > Mammalia > Rodentia > Muridae > Rattus > Rattus norvegicus. The sequence continues at coordinate 33,162,110 of NC_141548.1, forward strand.
TGCTTTGGATGGCCAGAAACAGATGGGGTCATGTGGTAACACCTGCTACAGGATATCAATAACTCTGGGTCACCAGAGACCGGATTCTCCTCATTGTTCCTTGCAATTGCTGCGGTCTAAAGACTTAACAATATTCTCTGACTTTTGGCTTTGTTTCCACTTTTGCAAATCTTGGGTGACCGCCTGCTGACCTCATGGATACTTTCCTCAGCTGCAGCTGGCTGAGCTGAACTTCCCTATGGATGCCCTCAGTGTGTGTCAGCTGCTTACATTGCACCGAGAGACTATTAAACTAGGCTGCCCAACAATGCTACTTCACCCACCATGGGGAAAAACTTCTCATCTGCATGTTTCTTTTGCTGAGCTTGTGAGACCATGGCTGCTCTCTTGTACCCAGAGTGCACTGGGTCTGCTCCTCCTGTGCACAATCCACCATACATAAGAATGAACACTGTAGTGCTGTCTGAACCACACAGGGAGACCATGCCCAAAGCACAGCAATGTAAATCAAAATGAGAAAAGACCTTATGATTTATACAACTATAAACACAAGTTAGCTATCCTTACATCTCTACTGTTCTGTGCTGAAGCTGGAAACCTAGACATGAGACTGCCAGGCTGTGAGGAGGGCTGAGGTGCTGAGGTCCTGGTCTCTGGCTGCTCCTGGCACCAGTTTTTATGTACTGCAGTTGGACTGCCACACCTATCATATTAGGCCTCCCTGTGACCTAGCAGACCTCATGTGTCATCACTTCCATTTCAGACTCAACAGTACCCTGGAACTAATGTGTCATTTCCCTTCACTAAAGACAATGGAGGCTTTGGTGTGTAAGGGGTGAGCAAGTCTAACTATCCATGGCATTCTTCTGAAAGGCTGTTAAATTTGGTTGGTTCAGAAGGAGGACTAGAGCCGCCATGGGAATTAATTCTTTCTGCTAAGTACTAGAGGGTCTCTTCCCAATGATGGTGAGTTGTGTTGCGATCCAGAAAGGGCTAATATTCTCCTGTGGTGACTGCTGCAGCCACAGTTGTGGTTCACAACTTCTGAGAGCAGGCTCTCCTCTACCTGCAGGTGTCACATTCTGCAGGACAGTCTACGAGGGTGCTGGGTACCTGAAAGAGAATGGGGGACAAGAGAAGCGAAGAAGGATGCCAAGACAAGAGTCTGACCAAGGGGACAATTTTATTTTTCCCCAAGGCTGAATTTATACCATAACATGGGTAACAGAGGGAGGGGGGAAGTAAGAAACATTTATGCAGGCCAAGGACACAATATTTGTGTGTTCATGGAATCAGCTGATGTTGACAGGATGTCAGAAAGGTCACAGGTTTGTCATATCTATTAGTCAGCAGGATGTTGGTTTTTCAGACAGGTTACAGGTCATCACATTGGGTATCTTGACGTCAGATGTATTTCTCAGCAAGAGAACTTTATCATATTATTATTCATCCTGACCACCAGACTTGTATTAGTCTTCTGCAGCTGGCTGGGGATTTTCCATGAACCCAGTCACACTTAAATCTAACCATAATAATAACATCAATAATGGAGGGCTTCAAAGGCATTGTTCCCAATATGCAGGTACATTATTGAGAACTCTGATTAAGATTGAAGCATGAGTTTTGAAGACACAAGCAATCAACAGCCATGTTTAACTTATACATGGAGTTTCCTATGATGTGTAGAAAGACACAGCGGCTATTGCATAGGGTTTGTGGGGAGAAGAACTGAGAGACAGGGACAGAGAAGACAGGACAGTGGAGGACAGAAAAATGCACACCACTGTGGATGTGAAATCTTACAGTACACAGCCATACATGTTATATAGTATTCAGTAATCCACAGTGGTACACCTGTACCAGGAGGTCAGTAATCAAGATTGTTAGCAGGGTCAGGTAGTAGTAGCTCAAATAAATTTTTCATTATATTTATGGAGGGGTGTGTATTAGAGTGCAGAGTGGAGTCACACAGTTGGGGGACATTTTATCTTTATTGAGGTACATTATAGGGAAAATCAGTCGTCAGAGACTTGTATATCTTTGAGATTGTCTTGGAGACAGGCTGGGACAGGCTGGAGACAGGCCATGTTGAACCCAAAGGGTACCAAATGAGCTCAGGGTGGGAGAGTCTGACACATGCAGGTCAGGCTTTTCAACTACTTGCCCTTAAGACTGCATTAATCCAGGGCACCTATGGGGAGATTCTGGTGAAGACTGCAGGAGGCTTTGCATCTGGATGCCCATAAGATACAATATCATGGGCCACACCAGCAAACACTAGAGGTCCCCCAGAGTCTACCTGTAGGTGAGAAAAATCAGAGTATGAGCAAAGATTGCTTTCCCCCAACTTCAACACCCCCACCATAGCTACTCGCAGACTGAAATGTGTGCTGGCTCACTTTTATTTGTAAGTTAGGGATTTACTGCCTGATTCCCCTCCCTCTGTCCTTGCCCCAACGCTAAATGTCTCTTTTCATTCCCTTCCTGTCTAGTGTCTAGCCTCACGGGAAGGTTGCAGGAAGGGCTAGGGCACAGGGAGATGAGGTGGACAGGGAGAATGTCAGTTCCCAGAGCTTCAGGGATAGAAGTTAAGGACAGAGGCATTAGACACCGCCATTGAGAGCTGTTTGCACATTTCCTCCACTGATGCTGTCTCCTGATGTGGGGAGGAAACCCTAGTGTGTACTCACCTTGTCTGATGTTTTTAACATTGTGAGATTGCGCACACAGACCTGCAAGTTATAGTCATAACGCCTATAGATTTTACAGCCTCTTCATCCATGATTCTTAGTTCAACCTCACTCAGTGTATAGGACTTAGGTTCTGTCACTCCAGTTCACCCCCATTCAGCTGCCCAGCACATTGTTCCAGGCTTGATATGGTCAGAGGGCCAAGGCAGGGGAATTACATCCACAGCAGCAGTCAACTCTACTTTCTCTTCAAGCTGTTGGGGAAGGAGAGAAGAGATTTCAAACCAAAGAAGGAGGATGGGACATGGGTCCTTTCCCACTGGGAATTCAGGTGTGGGTTGTGAGGACTGAAATGAATTTGAAGGTCTGAGTCAAGGAGAGTTAAGGATGGGAGACTTAAGCAGGCCAGGAAATATAACAGATCGTTCAGTAACACGATGTCACTGAGACTGGAAGAGTAATGGGACTTTGGGCGACTGATTTGCTTTTCAACTTTCATCTTCTGCTGTGTGGATTATCTCTTGCTCCCATCATGAGCTCCAAGGGTGACAGTGATTTCTCTGTGGAAAATCTAAAGAAGCAGTGAAAAGTGCTGGACTTAGGAGGAGGACGCCTGAGGAGAGCAACACGAGGCTCTTTCTTCTCTATCCCAGGGCAGAGAGGAGAGAGACCTGAGATGGAGCTCCTAGCACCACATCTCAAGCACCACCCAGAAGGACAAGGCTCAGGCAAACCCAGGACTGAGAATTCTCTCCAGCCCCACAACAGGGACTTGGATTTGACTGAACCCATGGCTTTGCACAGAGCAAATGGCCACTCTACATTGAGTTACATCCCAGCTCATGTCTGAGCTCTGCTACCACTAGAATACGACAAGACTTGTGGTTTTAGTCCTGACCAGAGCCGTGCTTAACGCTCTGACCTCTCAAAAAGGAGAGCTCACGGGGAAATGAGGAAGGCTTGGAGTGTTTCCTCAGCTCTGTTGCTCTGTGACCATGGCTCATGCATTTCTTCAGAGGAAGTGAAGCCTCTCACCTTCCATTACAGTGTGCAGCAGTCATCACCATTTGGTGGGTTATAGAAACCCACCACAGATATCCTCTAAACCTCTCTCAGTCCAGATGGGCCCTGAAAAAGCAGGATTGTGCTCTAGACTCCACACCACCAACAATCTCCTCTGGAACAAAGAACACCCAGTCCCCAGTCACAAGCTTGCAGGGCCCCCAACACAGTACTGACAGAGAAATATGGGGCTAAAGCTGAGCGACTGCTCCAAGCCCACCCCACCTCACATGGGGCTCAGGCTCCTCCACAGGTCCTTTTTTCTTTTCTCTTTTGTTGTTCTTTCTTCTCAACACCTCCCTTTCAACTATCATCCTTTGTTTCATAAAACAATGGCTATTTGTGTTTCTGATGTTCTATTTCCTTTAGGTATTTCTTTCTACACTCATCCTGTCTTCCTCAACACTAAGGGAAGGCCATAGGAGACGTTCCCATCAGAACAGTGTATTTTGATGAAGTTTTGTGAAAGGATAGTAGTTTTTCTTTTACACACACACACACACACACACACACACACACACACACACACAAAACACACATATATATACATATATATATATAATTTAATTTTTTCCATCTTTAATAACTTGGGTATTTCTTATTTACATTTCGATTGTTATTCCCTTTCCCAGTTTCCGGGCCAACAACCTGCTAACCCCTCCCACTTCCCTTCTCTATGGGTGTTCTCCTCCCCACTCTCCCCCCATTATTGTCCTCCCCCTAACAATCACGTTCACTGGGGGTTCAGTCTTGGCAGGACCAAGGGCTTCCCCTTCCACTGGTGCCCTTACTAGACTATTCATTGCTACCTATGCAGTTGGAGCCCAGGGTCAGTCCACGTATAGTCTTTGGGTAGTGGCTTAGTCCCTGGAAGCCCTAGTTGGTTGGCATTGTTGTTCATATGGGGTCTCAAGCTCCTTCAAGCTCTTTCAGCCCTTTCTCTGATTCCTTCAACAGGGGTCCCGTTTTCAGTTTGGTGGTTTGCTGCCAGCATTAGCCTATGTATTTGCTGTATTCTGGCTGTGTCTCTTAGGAGAGATCTACATCCGGTTCCTGTCAGCCTGCACTTCTTTGCTTCATCCATCTTATCTAGTTTGGTGGCTGTATATGTATGGGACACATGTGGGGCAGGCTCTGAATGGGTGTTCCTTCTGCCTCTGTTCTATACTTTGCCTCCCTATTCCCTGCTAAGGGTATTCTTGTTCCCCTTTTAAAGAAGGAGTGAAGCATTTGCGTTTTGGTCATCCTTCTTGAGTTTCATGTGTTCTGTGCATCTAGGGTAGTTTGAGCATTTGGGCTAATATCCACTTATCAATGAGTGCATACCATGTGTGTTTTTCTGTGATTGGGTTACCTCACTCAGGATGATATTTTCCAGTTCCATCCATTTGCCTATGAATTTCTTGATGTCATTGTTTTTGACAGCTGAGTAATATTCCATTGTGTAGATGTACCACATTTTCTGTATCCATTCCTCTGTTAAAGGGCATCTGGGTTCTTTCCAGCTTCTGGTTATTATAAATAAGGCTGCTATGAACATAGTGGAGCATGTGTCTTTGTTATATGTTGGAGCATCTTTTGGTTATATGCCCAAGAGTGGTATAGCTGGGTTCTCTGATAGTTCAATGTCCAATTTTCTGAGGAACCTCCAGACTGATTTCCAGAATGGTTGTACCAGTCTGCAATCCCACAAACAATGGAGGAATGTTCCTCTTTCTCCACATATATAGTAGTTTTTCATTCTTCTTTGATCTTGGAATTTCCCCTAGACAATGTCACTTTAGGATCCTGCCTCATGTTAGCGTCTCTGCTCCTCAAGCTAAGAGATTAAGGTCGGTTGCTGAAAGCTCAGAAATTAGGGAGGATGAAGAGCAAAATCACCAGCTCCAGCCCCAGAAGGCAAGAGAAGAGCCATCAGGAATAGTAGGGCCTGCATTTTGCCAGTGGTGCAGCCTGGGGTGAGCTTCTGTGTGTTCCTGTCCTGGTTCCTACTTTTATAGCTCCAAAGTAGGAGAAAGGAAGGGCTGCAAAGCACAGGTCTGGCTTGGACAAGCTCTATTTTCCTTATCACCAATTCTCACAACTGTGCTCTTTGGTGGTGTTGAATCTGTGGCTAGATTCTGAGACTCTTGGATCTCTTGATATGGTGGTGCCTGCACCTTTCAAAGAGGCTCCAGGAGACAGGATCGCAACACAAGACTAGGGGAACCTTGATCAGGGATCATGGAGCACTTCTTATAAGCACCAGGTATTATTGTCAGTTTTGAGACCCATGCTGCATACGTGTAAAAATCTCAACTCTGTCATTGTAGCACAAACAACTGCATGTTTAGTGTATGAACATATTGGTGAAAAGGAGTACATTTTATTTATGAAAACTGGTGGCGGCTGGTTTAGTCTGAAGACTAAGGTTGTTTTTATGAGAAATTTAGAAATGGTTGTAATTTAACAGCAGAAATTAGCTAGATTGAGTTATACAGTCATAATCTCATTTGGTAACTAAGCTAAAATCACATCTTTGCTTTGCTACAGAACTTATTTGTTAAAAAAGTTTAAAAGTACAAGGTTTAGAGCCAGTCCTTCTATTGATGCCATTGCAAATTTCTGAGTTGAGTACACATAAGAGTTAAATAGCAAATTCATGGCTCTAAGTGTGTTAGAACACTTTCAAGATAATAAGATAATTAACAGACAACAGCCCAGATTACCTTATACAGATAGACGTTTTTCAAAAACATCAGAAATCCACAAAATATGAGGTTTAAAGTTATTTATCTTTTGTTTAGGCATATCTGCTCTTAACAGTTCCCCTTTGGAAGATTTAACAAAGAAATTGAGCATCCCTACCTCCAGCTGAGGTAATACTTTGTGGCTAGGCAGCCACTGGGCAGAAACTGCCTATTTCATCTACAGACTAATACTGTCCAAAAAGGACACCTTATGCAGAATAGCTGTTGACTGATAATCTCTCCCAAGCCAGAATTATTAGCCCTTCGAGGTTTCTGCGTTTCAAGAGTTTGTCAGTTGATTTTGGGCCAGAAGGCTGAAGACTTGCGCTCACATGTTACTAACAGACGACTGTGCTAGTGGAGATTTGTCTCTATAACCTCTCAGTTCTGGAAGCCGTGTAGGCTTCCTGTGTATATAGATATTTGGTCATTCTCAGATTTCTGACAGGGTTGAAGACTGATTATAGTCTCATAGCCTATCAGGCTGTTTAACTCTGAAAAAATAGATTTTATTAGATAGTTATCAGATAGTATACAAGCTAGCCAGGATATGACATAGATTTTTAAGTCTTTCTTAAGCTGAAATGGATAACTAAATGTTCTGTTTAACTGATAAAGTGTTGGACTGGGTGTTAGATATATTTTATGCTTTTAATTACAAAATGATAATAGTTGTACTCAGCTTATATTTGATAGAAAAGTTTTTTTTTAAATTAGACAAAAAGGGTGAAATGTGGGATGATGTCATCATGCAGGTGTAGGCAGGTACAAGATAGAAGGAAGCCTGTCATTGGACCAGAAGGAAGGATGGGTGGGAGAAAAGTTTGAGGGAAGAAGAGGAGACTGGAACAGGAGGAGAAGCTGCGGAGAGAACATGGAGGCTGATGTTAAGATTCCACTCTGTGTATTTACAGGTTGTTATGAATATTCTTAGGGGATGGATGTGTACAGGGATTTGTATGTTGAGGTGAGCAATTATATCTTATAAGATCACACGTTATTGTGTTGTGTGTCTTTCATGTAACAATTTAAGTTTAAGAGAGTGTGTTTAAGAGACACTGGGCTGCGATGGAGTTGGGATGTGTGTTTCTGGCAAGATATCCAGCAGATATCTTGGGGCACTGCAGTGCCAGATCTATTGGGGGGTGAAAGAAAGCCATTTTATATATTTTACAACAACAAGATGATAGAATATGCTGTGAGAAATGAAAAGGTGGGGAGTGTGTATTGAATACATAGCATGTAAGGTATGACCAAGACCTTAATTAACTCAGTGGTTCTCAACCTTCCTAACGGTGTAACCCTTTAATGCAGTATCTCAAGTTGAGGTGACCCCAGCCATAAAAACATTTTATTTCTACTTTATAACTTTAATTTTGCTATGTTTATGATTTTAATGTAAAATATCTAATATGCAGGATTCATGATATTTGATCTGTAAAGGGGTCATGACCCATATGCTAAGAACAGTTGCTGTAAGTGAATGTCCTGATTTAGTTATACTAATAGTCCCTTTGATGTTGTAATACACATTTAGGGAGAACTCAATGGTCTTTCAGGATATCACAGAATAAAGGATCTTGGGTATCTGCCATGCAAGACAAGGCTTTGGGTGACCACGTATTTATAGCCACAAATCATGAGAGTGTACAGACATTGCTCACTGGGTCTGAGTACTCAGAAACATGGCCAAAGAAGGACATTGGCTTGGACATACTTTTTGTTCAAAATAAAATTGAAAACTTTTTTAACAGAGAAAAACAATGTATTGTGATCAAATTTCAAATAAGAAGTTATTATGCAGATAGATTAATGTAACTCACACAAGCACTTGTTCAGACTCCAAGACTATCCATCTCCACGAACCACATAATTGGACTTGACATTCTGGGATCATGGAGCTTTGCAGAAAAACTCTAGGTCTGGTAAAAAGAGGTATTGACTATCATATGGAGCCTCAGCTGGTACCCAGGCTTGGACCAGACAACTCAGACCTCTTTGTATGATGGAGACTGGGTGTCCCTGAGGAAAGTTCTGGCTCCAACTCTGCCCTGCATTTCCTTTCTCTGCTTTCTGAGAGCTACAAATGACTGTCTAAGCACAGTGATATGAGTTAGAGAAATAAATATATTAAGCCTTTTTTTTTACTACTGAGCATTGGATCTGACCTGATAATACTTTGTAAAAAGCCCAAATTCTTCTGTACAGCCCCCCAGAAAGAAGACAGGCCTTGGGATGGTCCACACACACGATCCCAAATGAACCTTCATTTTGCAACTCATGAATGAAGAGGTAGGAGAGACATAGTTAGCAACTGGCATCACCGCATAGTGGTTGCCTGATCCAGGAAGTGACATTCTGATAGAAACTAGTGGGAAACTTCACAACTGCCTTTTTTTTTTTTACTGAAAAGTAAACCCGGGCCTTGGTGTACATGGAGTTCTCCAGGCATTAGTGCAAATAATGTGTTATTGAACTACACAGAGGAGGTGATTTCCAGTTATTCCTCCCTTCAGGGTATATATTGCATGTTGGAGAACTACAGTGGATTAGCCTGGTGGTGGCTCCTGTCAAAGTTGCTCTTGGTGTGTTTTTATTGTTTTATTGTTGCTGCAAATGACACATATGCTGCAGCTATCAATCTGAGGAATGCATAGACATGCATTTTTAGGGGGAGTAACATCTACTGCAGGGAGCCCAATCATGTCACACTGATGGTATCGTGCTCATTGGGATTGGAGTACAGGAGGTAGCACCTATTGTAGACACCTTGGGAAGACACTTTTGTCTCAAAGTAGGAAGAAGATCTAAGAGCATTGTCTTTAGAGAAGTATCCATGGTCAACAATCTTTCACATGTCCAATTTTCTCTTCCTAAGGAAGGTTGTTGCATCTGGCTGATCCATCTATACGGATGAGGGAAAATCCCCCCTGTGTATTTAGATGGGAGGTTGACTAAGAAGAAAAACGATCTCACAGGATGGCTCCCTCTTGTAGTGTACCTGAGTGTGCATGTTTGGAATAATACAATCCTTCATGATGATGGTGCAGAAGATGGTGATGTGCAGAAGTGAATCCAAAATAAAAGCATCCTCACACTTCTAGGAAAGACCACCGAATCTATACCCATAGTAACAAGTAGAAACTAAAACCATATTTTCTACTCCCCTTTTCTTTTTGGTAAATGCCTGTGCACTTGGGAAAAGATTGCCAGGGCATCTTCACCTTCTTCCTGTCATGAGACAATTTTTTTAAGTCTAAAATGTTTGTTTTAGAAATTTCATGCAGGAGTATTGTATTTATAGTACTATCCTGCCTCCCTTTCCCCCTCATGTCCCTTTCATGTTGTATTTTCATTGCCTTGTGGGGAAGACCACATGGTGGGGGGATGAATGGAGGCCTTCAGCTCTAAGCCCATGGCATGGGGGACTAGTTTGTGGGACACAGCTGAGATCCGCACCTATTGACTCTTCAGAATCTTACCTTTCAAAGGAGAACTAAACACCCATAACGACAGGAAAAGGTATGTCAGTCCTTAGAGACACTGAGCCTGCTGGAGAAGAAAGGGGGATGGCAGGCAGAGGATTAGAAGGAGGAGAGTAGGATGAACTTGGTGAGTATCTTCAACTTTCATTAGGAATGCAACATGGACGATGGGACAGTCCTCTCCTGAGTCACCCAAAAGCCAGAGGCAGGAGTGGGACTCACAGGGATGTGCCCTGCTCACACATGGGCAGGCTCAATAGCAGCGGCCTCCTTGCTGAGAGATGGCTTAGGAACATGATATGGTCCCCAATGAGGGCCCTGTTTAAAAAGAGCACACAGTTGTGGTAAGGTCTCTTAAGTCTGGGATGCTTCTCCTATGATCCTGTCATGCTATATGTCATTTGTCTGATTGTCTATCTGTTCTCGATATCAGTCCAGGCTCACCAGACAGTTTCACCATCTTAGCCTACAATCTATTCATGGTTTTCTCACATCTGGGAGGTGGTTGATGAGCTATACTAGCACAATCAGTCCTTTTCCCAGGACTCCGTGAAGCTCATCTAGCGAACCACTGCTGCCAGTGTAAAGGTCCCCAGCTCCTGACCCAGTGTGACAGAGTAAGAGGCCCCGACCTCAGTGAAGAGGCTGTTATCCCTCCTGTGGCATCTTTTAGGGTGGTCAATGCCTCAATGGAGGGCCACTTGGGACTCCTCCATTAGCTCTTCAGGGTCAGAAATCAAAGATTTCCCAGATATGGTTTTTCAATGTTTTGGGATTCTGTTTCATGCCCCCATTCTCTTTCTTACTTCCTTTGGATTTGGAGAAGCAAAGTGGTATGACCTCCATAACCTTATGGATTAGACCACAGGGAGGGCTGACAAACCTAGGTTTCAGCTCTGTGCTTGTGGAACGGAGGTCAATGCGCTCACTTAGTGTTTCCCATCTAACAACCCAGACCTGGGTGGGAACAGAGAAGAACAGGGATAAAATGGGTCTGGAAAGAGGTGATAAGAGGCTATTTACTAAGACTTCTCTTTTTTTTCTGTCCATAGGGAGACTCTGGGGACCATTTCGTGGTTTTTTTGGTTTGGGTTTTTTTTTTTTTTATTCTTTAAACTTTTTTTTTTTTTTTACAGTCAAGTCTTCATCCCCTTCACAGTCTGCCCGCCAACCACATACCTTCTTTCCCCCCTTCCTTCACCTCTAAGAGGATGTCCCCAACCCCCAACCATTCCCCAACCCCCAACCATACCCCACCCGATTTCCCTTGGGCCTCAAATATCTCTACGTTTGAGAGCATCTTCTCTCACTGTGGCCAGATCAGGCAGTCCTCTCCAGTATATGTGTTGAGGTCCTCATATCAAGTAGTGTATGCTGCCTGATTGGTGGTTCAGTGTCTGAGAGATCTCAGGCATCCAGATCAATTGAGACTTCTGGGCCACCTTCCTCTTCAGCTTCTTTCAGTTTTTCCCCAATTCAACCACAGGGGTCCTCTGGGGACACTTTGTGTGTGATGGAGTGGTGTAGGGTATTGTCAGTTACAGCTCGTGTCCTTGGATACCTCCTTGATATTTATGAGAATTTCTAGCTTTAACCTTTGGATTCAGAAAACAACCCTCCAGTGCCAACTCTGTGTCTGGGGCAGTGTCCTGCATCCTGGGTTACAAATATGTGAGTCTTCATAAAGAAGTCTGTCTGCAGGAAATAGATGACATTGCTTCCTTTCGTGGGTGTAGAGCTTAAAACAATCTTGTGCACCACCTTCTTCTTCACTCTTTTTTTGTCTCATGGTTTCTCTCCTCAGATACTCTCACAGAGTTCCTGCATGATGCCTGTTCACTGACCCCATCATAACAGCACATATCAAGGCTAGTAATGTCAGTTCTGGAAAGTTCTGCCTTTGTCTGGGATGCCCTCTTTCTTTCTAAATTCTTCTTCATATTTAACAAGTTACTAAGGGTGAGAAAGATCAAAAGCTTTGCCTCCCACTGTCTTCATTCCTCTAAGGACAGTGTATGGTCCTGGGAAATCCACTGTTCTCTGAGACTTCCCCAAGGTTGCCTGGTCCAGCTCCAGCAAGGCCTCTCTACCAAGCTGTCACCTCATTTTAGAACTGTAGCCAACTCTCTTCACCTTGTCCAAAGGCAGTCCGGAGATGACACAGGACAGTCCCAATATGTACATCAGAAACTTCAGAAGGGGACCAAAATATTGAATGCCCAGACCAGTATGCAGACTCATTGCTCTGCAGCAGGGTCAGGTCAGCACCTCTCATATAATATTTCTTGGCTCAGAGCCCTGGTGTGAGCTTAGAGTCATGAGCAATCCACTGACTAACTAGTGTCTTAGTCACCTTGTGCACCCAGTCATGGAGGCAGCTTGATATCTTAAAGCACACACACACACACACACACACACACACACACACACACACACACACACACACACAATTTTTCACATGTACTTCACACATAGTAAACACTGTCAACTCCTCTCAGCTCACTAACATTTCTGTACACCCTAGGCTCTCCTCACAAATATCTCTCTCGTGTTCATGTCTATGTGCTGAGTTTTGTAACCCAATAAGGTTAACAATGACCAACTGTGTAACTGAGTTTGGATTTATCCATTGGAGCCTGGTTGGCTAAGCAGAGGATACTCAACTAAAGACAGAGACTTCCTCTTCCTCACCCAGAAACTATCAATATCCAATATGTCAAGAGATAATGAGTGTGACCCCACAAGTCCCTCCCCTTCCTTGACTGGTTGTTGATTAGACTAGTCTTATGTGGGCCCAGTTCTGGGAACTAAAGTTGATGTGAACTGATGAGTATCTTAACTGTATCCAGCTAGAGAATGGAGTTTAAGCCCTTCACCCTATCTCCCAGCTCTTGCCTACTTCTCATGCTCCCTCATTAGTGTTCCCTGAGCCCTAGAAAGGGTGGGCTAAGTGATTTATTTAGGGATGGACCCACAACCACCACTTATTCCTGCACATTGGCCCACAGTGATCTCTGCATTTACCCCACTATTCATCAGAAGGAGAGGTGTCTTTGAGTAAGGCTGGGATCCACTTTTGTCTATGGGGAAAGCATGGGGATGTGGAAGGCAGTTTGCTGCTACATAGGGTCACTTCTCCGTATGTTTCTAGCTAGGCTGACAGTACCAGGCATTGGTCCCCTCCACCATGGTGTGGGTCTTGAATCAGATTACAGGGAAGTTGGTTATCAACAAAGCACAGAAGCTGACATTGCACACGTATGCACTTCTGGCTTTTCATATGGCTCCTTTATACTTTTTTATATCAGCTAACTCTTTCCTCTAGCCTACACCTTCAGCTTTCAATCCCTTGCCTTTCTTCCTGCCTAAATTTACTTTGGTACTCCCTTTCTCTACTATCTGTGTTTTACTATTCCTCTTCCTTGAAGTTAATTTCTCCTGTCTCTCTTATTTTCCAGGAGTCCACACTTCATGTTAGTTACACAAATCCATACATTCACATAGCTAGGATCCTCATATGAGAGATAACATGAGGGTTTTGTGCTTGTAGTCCTGGGTTATCTCACTCAGAAAAAATGAAAATCCCATTCCCTACATTTTCCTGAAATTTTCCTCTTTTAAATGTAGCACATCTTCACTATCTAGTCATCAGTTGATGGCCAACTAGGCAGCTTCCATTTCTTAGTTACTTTGAATACGTGGAGATATCCATGTCATAGATCACACAGTCCTTTGGATAAGTGCTCAGGAGTGTCTTAGCTGGATCATGTGGTAGTTTTATTTTGGGGGAGGGGTGTTGTTGATCTCGTTGTTGTTGTTGTTGTTGTTGATGATGATGGTGGTGATGGTGGTAGTGATGGTGGTGCTGATGGTGGTGGTGATGGTGCTGATGGTGGTGGTGATGGTGGTGGTGGTGGTGATGGTGGTGATGGTGGTGGTGGTGGTGGTGGTGGTGGTGGTGTTGGTGATGGTGGTGATGGTGGTGGTGGTGGTTGTTTTGGAGAAATCTCCAGACTGATTTCTAGTATAGCTCTACCTAGTTCACATTCCGAATACCAATGTACAGGGTTCCCTTCTATACATCCATGTTAGCTTGTGTTGTTACCATTCCTGATGATGGCCATTGCACTGGAGTAAAATGAATCTTAAGATTGCTTTAGTCTGGATTTCCCTTGTGGCTAAAGATGCTGAAAACATTTAAGGTGTTTCTTACTAGCCCTTCATACTTATTCTCTTGAGACCTTTTTTTTGGTTCTGTTGTAGCATGTTTTTAATCCTTTTAAAAATTTTTTAATTCTCCTTTACCTTAGTGAAACAGTTGTAGCTATTTTAGTATATGGAAGAGCAGACTTCAAATCAAAACTGATCAGAAAAGATAGGGAAGAACACTACATACCCATTAATAGAAAAATCTGCCAATAGGACAACTCCATTTTTGATATTTGTGTGTCAAACACAAGGACACTTATGAATTAGAAATTATTATTAGAAAATATTACAGCTAAAATCGCAATTGATCATACAGCATTATAGTTTTTAACTTGTGTACCATACCCTTGCACAGAGACAGGTTATTAAGACAAAAACTAAAGAAAGAAATGTTGGAGTTACTTAATATCACAAATTAAATAGACCTAATAGACATCTACAGAACATTCTACCCAAACACTACAGAATGTGCTCTCTTCTCAGTGACCTGTGGAACATCATTTCTACAAGCAAGACTTTTCTGGATGATTGCATTGGTGCATGATAAAAGTGGGAAGGGGGGATCTTTGGGTATACTATATGTGGCTACATTTCTTCTGAAAAGTATGATGACTCTCACACTGGGCAGGGGTTTTTGGATAAGTGGTGCTTCTACACAACTAAGACCTTCATTACACAAGCTTGGAGATGAAGCCTTGGTTTATCAGCTCTCCCTGTGGTCTAATACATAAAGATCTGAAAGTTATACCACTTTGTTTCTCGTCGTCCATATTTGAAGATTCATTGATTTCAGATCCTGAAGAGGTAACAGAGGAGTCCACAGTGGGCCTTCCATTGAGGATGTATCCATTCTACTTGCTTCTACAAGAGGGAGTAGGGAGCATATACATGAATTCCAGGGTCTCCAATTCAGTCACTCTGGTTTAAGACAGCATAGGTTCCACTGGCAGCAATGGTATGTTCAATGAGCTTTATGGAGGCATGTGAAAATGACTGTTTGTGGTACTATAGCTCCTCAACAGCTTACCAGATATGAGAAAACCATTAGTAGATTGGAGGCTAAGATGTCTGATGGGGCCTGGGCTGCTGTTGAGAACTGATAGACAGACAGACAGATAGTATCACAGGATCATAAAAGACATACGTAAGAGACCTTACCCAAACAATGAAGGCTTCTCTTCAACATGACCATCATTGACTAACATACTATGATCTTCAGCAGGCTCTCAATAAGTTGGCAGCCATTTTGGAACCTGACAATATGTGAGCAGTGCACATCCCTGAGATTCTCATTCCAGTCTCTGGTTGTTGGGTACCTCAGGAAAAGACTGCCATCATGAAGGTGGCATTCATAATGAAAGTGGAAGATAGTCACCAAGTTCATCCTAATCTCCTCCTTCCAATCCTTTGGCTGCTCTCTCCCTTTCTTCTAGAGCAGTTTCAGTGTCTCTAAAGATTGAGACACCTTTTCCTGTCATTATGGGTGTTTAGTTTTCCATAGAAGAGCAACATTTCCAAAAGACTAGAGGTGGAGAGCACTCCTGTGTTTCAACAGACTAGGACCCCATTCCATGGATTTAAGAATGAAGGCCTCCATTGATCTCACCACCATGTGGTATTCCCTACAAGGCTGTCGATAATAATTTAGGAGATTGTGGAAGTTGAGCCTCTCCTGATAAGTAGTGGGCACCTAATCAAGTATATTGTCTTATTGGTTCTCCTCAGCATGTGAAAAGAAGCACAAGGACCGTTGTTGAGCGGCTCCTGTAATAAAATTTAGACCTGTAATACAATTTAGAATTCCCAATTGTAAACAACTACTCCAGAAAGTTCACCCACTGTGTTTGTCTAACAATAGAATGGGGGGAGGGTAACTTCAGACACTGCAGACACAATGTCTGCAGCAGTAAATGGCTGCTACAATAGCAGCGAAAATAACGTATAGCCAGGACAGTTCAGGATCAGCCATTCTTCTCTGAACAACCAGCAGGCAAGGGAACCATGTCTGAGATCTGTACAAACAGGGCAGAGTTCCCCAGTCTATAGCAGCTTCACGCAGATGGCATTCTTGTGAAGCTATAGACTGTAAGATGACAACACCAGTTAAGGCAGCAAGAGTCACCAGGGGAGTGAGGGGGGATCTTCTATCTTCCTCTCAGGGCAGAGGAATGACTCCAGGGACCCGAATCACGAGAGCTGAATCTTCTTGTAACCAGGATCAGCAAGTCTCAGCAACCACCTCTGGCAGCTGGCACACTCTTGTAGCATCCTGTAGAAAAAACACAAACATTCCCTCTTCCCCATAAAAATACCTGAACAGGATCATGCCAATATGTGAATCTTTCTATTTTACCTAGTCAGAAATATGTCTAGTTGTAGGGTGTCATAAACACTCAAGAGTGTTCCTTGGCACCCAAATTTTAAAATTGGAAATAAAAGGAGTATTATTAAATAATTGTATAGCATACAGGGATAACTCCCCCTTTTTATTTATTAAGATATAAACTGTCTAGTATCAATGTCCTCCCTTGTTAAGGGGTCTAGGCAATCTAGTTTGAGTTCTTAAATGTGTTATAAAGTAACAGCTTAGTGTTTTTAACCACTAAGCCATCTCTCTAGCACCTCACAAACTTTATTTACCTAAACATAAGTATTAATTAGAAATGTCAAATCTTGTAAATATCGTCCAAATTTAGTCCTATTAGAAATCTCTGAGCTGGCAGGGCGAGGCTGGGAATTGAAAGTAAGCAAATGGAGTCTTTCTCTTTTCATATCAACTCTATTATCATTTTCAAAGAGCTGGGTCTATGGTTTTGTTTAGTTGTCTGAGCCAGAGCACTGAAAGGACAGTGAGTTGTCAGACAATTTACACTGAAATCACTCACTGATTTCATGTAGAAAACTTGCTCTAATAAAGCATTAAGTAATTGAAATCAATTGTAAAACACAAGCCACACATTGGCTATCAGTATGTGAATAGAAAGCTTGATTTAAAAACAGTGGCTACAGGACGTAATCTAATAATCTGTGCTGAAGCAACAGAAACTCAAGAGAATAAACAAGTGATCTAATCATACATGTAGCCTTTTCATTAGATGAACCACCTATAAATACAGTAAGCGCATTTCCAAAGAGTAAAATTATCAACTTTGTCTGAAAAATTTGTATATGTGATAGGCCAAATATCAGTTATTTTGTAATAACCAATTAATTGCTGTTTGGAATAAGGTATGTTTTACCAGGTTTCTTTTTTAAAATACTTCCATGACTCTAGTCTACAGTTCTGTATTAACACATCTGAAGCTTTATCTCCAATGAGGATAACAAAGGAAGGCTTAAGTCCTCTGGTAAGGTGAGGTACTTAGCCAACTAACATATCCTTAGAAGCTTAAAATTAGCTTTAAATATTCTTTTTTGGAGTAGTGTAACAGCTACTCCCCAAATATTAAAGCTCATTTTGAGAGCAAAGGTTTGTAGTAAAAATTTCTATATACACTTAAAGATTTAAAGTTCTAACTTCTTACATTGAAGAAACAACAAAATTACATAATATAAGGCTATTAGCCATTCTTTGGTAAAAATTTTAATGATATCACTTTATGGGCTCTCTAAAATTATAAGCAAGCTCACGAAATGAAAACTCACAATCACCAGGATGTAAACAAATTGTATAAAAATAATCCTCTAAATCTATCTTGGAATGGCCGTTGGAGTAAGCAAACTGGCTGTAATGTTCTCACAAGTTCTAAAACCTCATCAATCTTTCATAAATCTTGTAACAATCTCTACCTGTTTGATTTTTTTTTAAATTATAAATAAGTTTGAGTTAGTCAACGTAACACTGGCAATCTTTAATCACAATCTTTAAGTTCTCCTTGTAACACCAGAGCACAGTCACAACTTTGGAAAGTCACCTGAATTCTGAGTATGTGACTAGGCAGCTGTTCTTGGGGCAGTGGAATTATCATCAGAATATAGATACAAAGTTTGACTGTCAATTCTTATATATGAATTCTTATATATGAATAGACAATGTCCTAAATTCTTTTAGAAGCCTGGTTTCTAGGATAAGAATTCCATAAAAATATTACCTCAATTTAGACCTGTTTCCCTAGGTTGGCTCATATCACATGTTATCTAGAATGACTTCATCCAAATTACAGTTTTAAGCCAACTTTCTTTTACCAATGTTACACCTTTTAACCATATCTAATAACTTAAAAGCCAATAGTACATAACCAAGGCATGTACAGCATATTTATACATTTAAAACCAATCAGAAACAAAATTGAAGTGGCTACACATGTCTTTAATATTTACACCAAGCACCATGTCACCTGTTGATTCCAATAATCACAGTCAAAGATTTTTCAGTTTTATTATCATAGAAGCTGTGAAGCTCCTAGTGCCTTTAGGATAGGCTAGTATAAACATTTAGCCAGCCCCTGGGGAGCTTGTCCAGCAGACTTAGGCTTCTAGCTACAGATGTAGGCTCCAAAAGCCAGTTGAAACTGTTTTTTACTTATTGTTCTCTTCTTGAAATGAGTTAAAACCAAGTCAAGGTGTGAACGACTGGCAGATAAAGTTTTTACCATTTTTTTCTTTTGACCACGAAACATAAAACATTTAAGCAACGAGAAACAAAAACCACAGACATAAACTGACAGACATGGACAGCCTGGTGCACCAGGGACAGACAATAGACAAAGAGGGAAAATTCTAGATGGTGTCCCTCCGAAGGGACCCACATATCCTACCTATGGAACCCAGAACCAGAAATAAGCATTTCTCCAATAGGAGCCAGCAGAGAGGCAGGACGTCTCCTGCCTTTCTTCTGTTCCCAGGAGAGCTCTGAAAAGTTTTTCTCTTTCTCCAAAGCATCTGCGAAGAGTCCGGTAGGACTGTTTTTCTAAGCCCATTCTCTCTCATGTCTAGGGTGTAAACTATCTCTAGTCGGGGTCCAAAGACTAAAACATAACTCTAAAAGAACGCATATGTAAAAACGCTTTACTATTACCTTGTCCCATTTATATGACAAGTTTTACTCAGGCTAGCCCAAATCATCCAGGCCTTTTCTGGCCCATCTTACCCCAATCCGTCCCTGCTTCTATGCCGGCCGGGCTCCCGGGACGTCCCAACAGTACTCCTTTCTTCTCCGATCTCGGTGGGACCTCCATTTGTCGGCGCCTGCACCGACACGGTACCGAGAATCGGGCGAAAGCCTGTGGGATGAAAGAAGCACACACACACAGGTTATTCGTGTCAAGCCAGAAGAGGAAAAAGGCTCCTGGTTACTTTATTGACCAAACTATATATCCAAAGAACACCACTTAGCAGGTATCTGTCAAGCACAGTGGGGAGCCCTGGCTGAGACTTCGGTAACAAAGGACCGACTATGTGGCCTGAATAAATTAGGGAAATAACCAGGAAGGCCAGCCTAATTCTGACTCAGGTGAGAAGTACCTGGCCAGACTGTTCCCAGTTGGGGACAAAAGGCTTCCACATGCAAGGGCAGGGCTCAGCAGGGGTCAAACCTTGCTGGAGACCCAGAAGGGTCTTGTTCAGGCTGAAAACATTCCGTGAATGCAAACTACTTGTGCCGAAAATATCAGGGAGAGGCTTTTGATCCTACAATCTAAGACTAAGGCCACACAGTGACAAAGCAACCAGGCCCAAATCCAATACAGCTCCCACACAAGGCAATGAAAAATATAGCAAGAAAGGAGTTTGAGGGGGGAAGAGAGGCAAGATAGTGTTATAAATATAACATTCTTTCATGAATTTTCTAAAAACAAACATTTTAAACTTAAAAAATTGTTTCTTTACAAGGTGAAGGTAAAGATGGCTCTGGTTACTTTTTACAAGTGAGTAAGCAATCTAACAAAAGAAAAAGGAAGTCAATAAATATAATTTTGACTTTGATTTGCTACTCCAATTATAGATTAGGTGGTCTTTCTCTAGAAATTTGTGGGCAATTTCATTCTGGGTTTGAGATTCTATACATCCCTGTCTTCCATAGCCCCAACAAGTAGGATTGTATTATTCCAAGCATCCACACTCCAAGTATGCTACTTGTATGCTACTTAGGGAACCATCCTGCATGATCATTTTTTTTCTCAGACAAATTCACTTCCAAATAACCAGGGGAGATTTTACCTCTTAGATTAGGATGAGGCAGATGCAACAACCTTACTTATGAAGAGATAATTGAACATGAGAAAGATCACTGATCATGGATACTTCTCTAAAGACAGTGCTCTTAGACTTTTTTCTTACTTTGAGACAAAAATGTCTTCCCAAGGTGTCTATAGTAGGTGCTACTCCCTGCACTCTAATTCCAATGAACATGATACCTTCAGTGTGACATGATTGGGTTCCCTGCAATAGACATTACTGCCCCTAAAGATTCATGTCTATGCATTCCGCAGATTGATAGCTGCAACAGATGTGTCATTTGCAGCAACAATAAAACAATAAAAACACACCAAGAGAAACTTTGGCAGGAGTCACCACCCAGTTCATTTTACAATAATCCACTGTAGTTCTCCAACATGCAATAGATGTACTGAAGGGAGGTATAACAGAAATCATCTTGTCTGTATCGTTCAATAATGCATTATTTGCACTGACTCCTGGAGAACTCTATGTATACCAAGGCCATGGTTTACTTTTTGGAAAAAAGAGGCAGTTGTGAAGTTTCCCACTAGTTTCTATCATAATGTCACTTCCTGAATCAGGCAATCACTATGGAAATAATGCTAATTGATAACTGTATCTCTCCTACCTCTTAATTCATGAGTTGCAAAATGAGAATGTTCATTTGAGACCGTGTGTGTGGACCATCCCAAGGCCTGTCTTCTAACTGGGGCTGCATAGAAGAATTTGGGGTTTTTACAAAGTATTATCAGGTCAGATAGACTGTTGGGGGGAGGGCGGCAATGGGGGGAGGGTTGGGAGGGGAACACCCACAAGGAAGGGGAGGGGGGAGGGGGATGTTTGCCCGGAAACCGGGAAAGGGAATAACACTCAAAATGTATATAAGAAATACTCAAGTTAATAAAAAAATACACTAATTATATTTATTTCTCTAATTCATACCGCTGTGCTTAGACAGCCATTTGTAGGTCTGAGGAAGAAAAGGATGGAAATGCAGGACAGAGTTTGAGCAAGAACTTTCCTCAGGGGAACCCAGTCTCCATCATACAAAGAGGTCTGAGTTGTCTGGTCCAAGCCTGGGAACCATCTGAGGCTCCATCTGATAGTCAGTACCTCTTTTTACCAGACCTAGAGTTTTGCCGCAAGGCTCCATGTTTCCAGAAGGTCAAGTCCAATTATATGGTTAATTCGATGGACAGTCTTGGAGTCCTGAACAAGTGCTTGTATGAGTCATACTAATCTAGCTACATGGTAACTTTGTCTTTGAAATTTCATCACAGTAAATTATTTTTAATCTCTTAAAAAGTTTTCAATTCTATTTTGAATAAAAATTATGTCCAAGGCCATCATCTTCTTTGACCATGTTTCTGAGTATTCAGACCCAGTGAGCAATGTCTGATCTGTGGCTAAAAATAATTGGTCACCTGAAGCCTTGTGAAGCATTGCAGATGCTCAGACTTTTCTTCTGGGGTATCCTAAAAGTTCATTGAGTTCTCCCTAAATGTGTATGACAATGTCTAACAAAGAGACTGCTAGTATAATTAAATCAAGACATACACTTACAGCTGTCCTCATCCTGTGGCTCATGATCCCTGTAGGGGTCAAATATCATATATCCTTCATATTAGATATTTGACAGTAAAATTCATAACTGTACTAAAATTATAGTTATAAAGTAGTTTTGAAATAATTTTGTGACAGGCTTCACTGCAGTATGAGGTATTATATTAAAAGTTCAAATCATTAGGAATGTTGAGAACCAGTGGCTTAGGCATGCCTTACATGCTATGCATTCAATACATTCTCTACATACTTTCATCTTTCAAAGTTACATTCTAATTATTTTAATAAATATGAGAAATCCTCACACTGGTCTACACAAGCAAGAGTCTTCAGACTAAAGCAGCCCACCACCAGTTCTTGTAAATAAAATGTACTCCCTCTCACCCATATGTTCAGACACTACAGACACAGGTGCTTGTGTGACAGTGACAGAGGTGAGATTTTACACGTATGCAGCATGGGTCTCTCTGTATTGTTCCATTTTTTAGTATATGTGCTGCTGAAGCGAGCACAGCAGCAATGGTCTGAATACCTGGATGCTTACAAGAACAGTTCCATGATCCCCAATCGAGGTCCCCCTCCCTTTGGGTTGCTGTCCTGTCTTCTGGGAGCTTCTTTGAAGGGTGTGGTTGCCACCTTATCATGGGATCCAGGAATCCAAAGATTTAGCCACAGATTCAGCACCACCAAAGAACAGAGTCGTGAGAATTTCTGATAAGGAGAATAGAGTTTATCCAAACCAGACCTGTGGTTTCCAGCCCTTCTTTTCTCCTACTTTGAAGCTATAAAAGCAGGAACCAGGGCAGGACCACAGCAGAAGCTCACCCCAGGCTGCACCACTGGCAAAATGCAGGCCCTACTATTCCTGATGGCTCTTCTCTTGCCTTCTGGAGCTGGAGCTGGTGAGTTTGCTCTTCATCCTTCCTAACTTCTTAGTTTTCAGTAACCAACCTTAATCTCTTAGTTAGAGGAACAGAGACCTTAACATGAGGCAGGATCCTCAACTGACATAGTCTAGGGGAAATCTCTAGGTCAAGGAAGAATGAAAATCTACTTCCCCATCATACCATTTCATCAAATGCTCTGTTCTGATGGGCACCTCTCTCTGGTCTTCCCTTAATGTTGAGGAAGACAGGATGAGTGTAGAAAGAAATGACTAAAGGAAATAGAGCATCAGAAACATGAATGGCCATTGTGTTCTGAATGAAGGATGATGGTGGACAGGGAGGTGTGGGGAGGATAGATCAACAGGAGAGAAAAGACCAAAGGACATGCAAAGGGGCCTGAGCCCCATGCGAGGTGGGGTGGTCTTGGAGCAGTTACTCAGCTTTAGCCCCATTTTCCTCTCAGTGATGTGTTGGGGGGCCCTGCAAGATTGTGACTGGGGACTGGGTGTTCTTTGTTCCAGAGGAGATTATTGGTGGTGTGGAGTCTATTCCACACTCCCGCCCTTACATGGCCCATCTGGACATCATCACTGAGAGAGGTTTAAAGGACAGCTGTGGTGGGTTTCTCATAACCCGCCAATTTGTGCTGACTGCTGCACACTGCAGAGGAAGGTAAGAGGCTTCTCTTGTTGTGAAAAAAAATGCATGAGCCAGAGTCACAGAGCAGCAAAGCCTCAGGAAAGGCTCTCCTTACACAGAGAGGAAAAGGGAGCGCAGGGCCACTCAGTGGTGCATTCGTGTGTCACCTCCATTTTCAGAGGTCAGAGCTTTAAGCAGGAACCTGGTCAGGACTAAAACCATAGTTCTTGTCTTGTCCAAGTGGGACCAGAGCTCAGACATGAGCTGGGGTATAACTCAATGTAGAGTGTCCATTTTCCATGTACAAAGACATGGTTCTGCAAGTCCTGGGTGTGGGGTGTGGGGTGTGGGGTGTGGGAAGAGTTCTCAGTCCTGTGTTCTCCTGAGCCCTTTGGCAGGGGTCCTCAGAGCTCCATCTCAAGTCTGTCTATGGGCTCTTCCCAGGGATAGAGAAGAAAGAGTCTGGTGCCCCTCTTCTTGGAAGGAGTTCTCCTCATATGCCTTTTCATTGCTTCTTTCTCTATTCACAGAGAAATCACAGTCACCCTTGGAGCCCATGACGTGAGCAAGCGAGAATACACACAGCAGAAGATAAAAGTAGAAAAACAATTCATTCATAAAAATTACAACTTCCTTCCCAATCTTCATGACATCATGTTACTGAAGGTGCCCTCATTTATCTGGTCTTGCTTTATTTAAGTCTCCCCTCTTTAACTCTCCCCCTGGTCTAGGCCATTGAATTCTCTCTTGTGCATTCCTTTTCCTCAGAACCCACTCTTGAATTCTATGTCACTATGGACCTGCTGTGGAAGGACCCATGTCTAAGCATCCTTCTCTGATTTGCCATCCCTTCTCTCCTTTCCCCAACAGCTTGAAAAACAAGTTGAGTTGACTCCTGCTGTGGATGTAGTTCCCCTGCCTAGTCCTTCTGACTTTATTCACCCTGGGACATTGTGTTGGACTGCTGGATGGGGGCGAACTGGAGTGAAAGATCCTACCTCAGATACACTGAGAGAGGTTGCACTGAGAATCATGGATGAAGAGGCCTGTAAAATCTATAGACATTATGACAACAACTTCCAGGTCTGCGTGGGCCTTTCCACAAGGTTACAAACAGCATACACTGTGAGTACACACTTACATTTCTTCCCCACATCAGGAGACAGTGTTAGTGGAGGAAATGTGCCAAACAGCTCTTCCTGGCAGTGGTTAATGCCTGTGTCCTTAGCACCAATCCCCGAGGCTCTGGAAACTGAAATTCTCCCTCCCAGTTTCATCTCTCTATGCCTAAGCCCTTCCTGCATGGGAGTTTCCCATGACGCTAGACATTAGACAGGAAAGGAGTAAAAGGAGACATGTTAGCACTGGAGCAAGGACAGAGGGAGGGGAATCAGGCATTAAATTCCTAATTTATGACCCATAGGCAGTCAGGATCTAGTACCTAATTCCAGGATTAGCTATCTTGAGCTTTTGTTTAGGGAATGTGATATTTGCTCATTCTTTGATTTTTCTTACTTAAAGGGAGACTCTGGTGGGCCGCTACTGTGTGCTGGTGTGGTCCATGGTATTGTATCTTATGGGCATCCAGATGCAACGCCCCCTGCAGTCTTCACCCGAATCGCCCCCTATGTGCCCTGGATTAATACAGTCTTAAGGGAAAGTAGCTGAAAAGCTTGACCTGCCTGCGACAGACTCTCCAAGCCTGAGGTCTTATAGTATCCTTTGGGTTCAACATAGTTTGTCCCCAACCTGTCCCCAGCTCTCTCTTTGAGGCTCTCAAAGATACACAAGTCTGTGATGATGGATTGTTCCCTGTAAAGCACCTCAATAAAGACATAATTTCCAACAGTTGTGTGACTCCATTCTGTGCTCTAATTACTCTTCCCCTCTCTATGCTCTATAGAGAATTGATTTGAGCTACTATCTTGTCTCGTTAATCATTTTGACTACTGACTTCCAGGAACATGTGTACCATGGTGGATTCCTGAATATTGTCTTACATGCATGGCTGTGTACCGTAAGATTTCACATCCAGGGTAATGGTCACTGTTCTGTTCCTCTCCTCCACTGTCCTGTCTTCTCATCTTCTCCCTCCTTGTCTCAGCTCTTCTCACTACAAACCCCATGCCTTAGCCACTGGATCTTTCTACACATTCCATGTGTACACAGATTCCATGTCTAGGTCAGACATGGCTGTCAATCCTTGTGTCCTCACCACCTACCCTGCCACCATCATCCTCTCAATATTGCACCTTCAGCTAGAGGACAGCCTGCCCTCAGAAGTCCTTGGACCATGACTTGGCTGCAGCAGCCACAAGAGGAGAGAATCAGCAGTTTTTGGAGTCAACCCAAGGTAGAACTAGACTGTGTTGGGAAGAGACACTCCAGTACTTAGCATGCTCTAGTATTTCTCATGGTTGCTCTGCTTCTGAGCCACCCCCATTCAACTGCCATTTTCCCCAAAGATCCAACCTTTCAGAAGAATGCCCAAGTTGGGTGAACTTCTATATGACCTGTTGTCCTCTTACAAGGCAAAGCCCCCATTGTCCTTAGTCAAGTGAAAGAATGCTTTAACTACAGGGTTCTGTGGAATCTGAAGGGGAAGAGATCACACATGAGCTTTGCTACCCCCCTCCCCCAGGAGGAGTAATATGATGGGCGTGGCCCTCTGACTACTGTACCATGAAAAATTATTGCCAGCACCAGCCTCAGACTAGAAACTCAGCACCTCCACTCTTCTCCTGACCTGCTGGCTTCTCCTCTGTGTTTCCAGCCCCAGCGTGGTTCAGTAGAGATGTAAAGAGAACTGTCAAAGTTCAGGATTGACTATAAACTCTATTCTAACTCAGGAGGAAGGGATCACTAAAGAAATCTAAAAGGATCTTTTACAATTAAAAAATCTGAGTTGGGTGACTGTTTTGGGTGACTCTTTTGTTTTGTTTTACTAACTGTTGTTTATACCTGTGCAACTAAATGGGTCTTTCCACATTTTGAATTAGATTGATGTGGTTTGGGCACAGTTTCACAGTATAGTTCATACAGACTCTCAACTTATGATCCTTCTGCCTCTGCCTCCCTCCTCCTAGGACTCTGAAGCACATTTGATAACCCTTGGCTTATAGAAAAGGCTGAAAGGTGAAACACAAAGCAGACAATAGCTGTGTCTTTTCGTAACAGATGTAAATACCCACTAATCTGTCGCTGAGTGCACACTGCCTCTTTACCCCACACTCTAGGAGGACATGCCCTTGGGACAATCTTTCTCTCTGAAGCTGTGCAACTGATGGTGAGGAGAGAGTGAGGTCCTCACCATGCAGCCTGGTACACAGTAATAGGGGAACAGGAGAAAACCCCTGAGAGCTGGGTGGAGACTACAAGGCTGAATGGCTTCCAGAAAGGTCAAAACAACAGAGCAAAGCCCATCACATGGTCCCCTGGTGTGAAAGCACCAGTTGATGAAACATAGGCTCCAAAATCAAGACAAAAGCCTGATTCCTACCACTTGATCCATTCTTAGGCATGGTGGAAGGGAGGCAAAAGCAGCAGGCTCAGTGTATACTGGAAAGAGAGAACAGCCACTATCTCATGAGGTCAGCAAGGCAAACATGCAGGTAAGAATGATTTTCCTATGGTAAGTGCAGTAGTAGTGGTGAGCAGTCTAGCTTAATAAGGAATCTCAGTGAACCTAGCAGCAGACACACACTGAGGTTGTCCAAAGAGAGGATCCGCTCAGCCAACAGCAGCTGAAGAAAGCGTCCAGGAAGTCACCAGGTGCTCACCTAACTTTGCCATAGTGGAAATATAACCCAGAAGTCAGCAAAACCAAGTATATTTTTAGAACAAAATTGCAGTTGAGAGGGATGTGCAGATTTAAGCGCTAAACAATGACTAAAGGAGATTTACCTTCAGAAAACAAAAAGTCTTCCAATGAGCAGAGTCCTGTCTATCTATGGTGTAGCGGGAGAAGAAAAAGTAAATCCAGGGTCACAACTATCCTGCAGTAGGTGTTACCATCTGTTCTCCTGCCATCCAAAGGAATATTTTTTAATAAATTCTTTTGCAAATGAAAGCTTTTAGTAGCTATAGAAACATTTTGAGGAAGGAATGTAACATTGTATCACTTTTAAACATTAACCTATTTTGAATTTTGCTTTGTATTGAGTTATTTTATGTAAGAACTTGCTTGGAGACCTGGAACAAGGACCATCCTCTTATGTCAGCCTCCAACTGAGGCTTGCAGTTTGCACCACTGAAGTGGAAACTTAAGGGTTCTTTGGAAAGTCAGTTTTGTTGGATGGTGTTTTATTGGGCAAACTGAAGGAACATTTTTCTGAAGCAGGGCAGGTGAAAGGATGTTCTGATAAAGCAAGCACCTGAAAGGACATGCGATGAAGGAATTTTCGCTAATGACATGTATGTATTGGTCTGCTGTACATTATATAGTTGATTTGCATTTGTCAGGACTCCACAGAGAGAAACATACCAAAAAACCTTCTGGAGTGCTGTGTCTTCTTGCTGTATCTGCACACCCAGGCTGATGGACAGAATGATGTCAGCTGAGACAGACTCATGTGGAGGTTTGCTAAGCCAGACTCACATGGTGAGGCAAGATCTGTGGAGCACACATGATTCTTGGAGGAAGTATACAAAGGACCTAACGGAGTGAAGGGAGCTGGAGGCTTGGCTTGGCAAGCTTGGCTTGCCTATAGAGCTAGTTGTGGAGTGGTTGTTGGTTTCGAGTCTTCACTGATCTTTGCTTCCCTGAGAGAGGTATAGCTGAGAACTTTTCCGGGAGTTTCTCTTGGTCATGGTCTCTCCTGCTGACTCACGCCAATTCAGCTGAGGCCTGGTTGTTTCTGTTAGGTCATGCCACCACTGGTGCTATCCTGATTCTACAGAACTGAACAGCTGGTGTATCCATGATGTGTTTGTGAGGGTTTCCTCTCATGGCTGTCTTTTGAAATGAACTGCTGATTTCTTGGCAGTGAAGATGGGATCTCCTCCAAAGAATTAATTCTAAACAGGTCCACTTTCCCTGTATCCTTTCTTTCTAATTCCCTCTAGTGGCTACAAGGGAGGATAAAGTGTTTAAGAACCATCATTAAAAGTAGGTCTTGAAAAACATGAAAGTTACACACCACTATGCCCTGCTTTTCATACTATAATGCAAAGCTACCAAATGTTAGCTTGGAGTCACATTTGTGCACAGAATATAGCTGAACATTCAATTACTTCTAATATCACAATACTAAGCTGTCTCCCAAGAGACAGACCCTAAATGGACACAATAGTATATACCTGTAACCCTTCCTTTTAGGAGACACAGGCAAGAGGAGCAGGATTCATAGTCTTATCTACATATGGAGTTCAAGGCTATCCTGGACTACATAAAATCATGTCTCAAATAAAAAATGAAAGGGGAGGGAGCAGGGTCAAAGGGAAAGAGGACTAAAAGAAGGAAAGGTGGAGAAAGAGAGGAAATTAATCCCTCCTGGGTGGCAGCTCTCCCGGACACAGCTGCATGCTTTGTATAATATATTCTGTTGTGATAGCCTGGCTTTCCCAGCAGCCTTACAATGTTGTAGATGATCAATATTTTGAGGATATACTGTATAAAATATTATGTTGTGATCAAACCTTCTGAACAGTTTGTTATGGCTCATGTCTTTGAACACTGGGTCCCTACATTTGGAAGGTTGTAGAACCCTAAGAGGTGCAGCATCCTGGAAGGAAGTTGTTTGCTGCAGGCTGGTTGTGAAGTTTTGTGTTAGAGTCCCACTTCCTGTCTGCTGATGCAGTGCGACTCATCTTTCACAGTCCTGCTGCAATGTCTTTCCATCATGAACTTGTCCTCAAACTTTAGCCATGAGAAGGGGACCTAACAGGCCTTCCTTGACACAACAAAATTGGCAGGTTTCATCAGTCACTGCCTTTATGTAAAGGCAGGATCTCCTCCCGACCTCCATTCCTTTGTAACTAGTCATACTCCCTGCTTCGTGTTCTCTGCAGTACACAACATGTAAAACAGGCGAGGGAGGCAGCAGAGACAGTAGAATTCTGGGAAACTGTAGCCTACAAAGAGAATGCAGGAAAATTATGGGGTCAGTGTTTATGAGGTTGATGCCCTTCTGGGGACTGAATCTCATCTTCTCCCTCATCTTTAGCCAAGACAAGAAAAATAACCCAAGGCTAGAGGACCTGAGCCATGATGTTATGGCGTCGGCACCCTAGTTCTCTATGATCTACCCCTCCATTTTCTTTCTTTCATTTTTTTTACTAATCATCCCTTTCCTTTATATCTCAAATGATATCTCACTTCCCAGTTACCCCTCCTTCATCTCCCCAGCCCTCACCCACCCTCCACACTCCACTGCCTGTATGGAGTGTGCTCCCCGACCTAACCACACTCCTGTCTCACTGCTCCAGCATCCCTACACTGGGGCATCAATCCTTCCAGAACCAAAAGCCTCGCATCCCATTGCTGTCAGGCAAGGTCATCCTCTGCTACATATGCATCTGGAGCCATGGGTCCCTCCAGGTACATTGGTTGGTGGCTTAGGCTCTGTTCTACTTTTTGTTTCTATTCTTCCTTTGAACAGGAGGAACATTTCTGGGTTAAAACCTTTGAGATGGTTGGGTATCGCTATCCCTCAACTGGAACCATGCCCTTCCTTTGGAGGAGGTGTCTACTGGAATTATTTCCCCCTTCTCTGCGCATTTTGCCTAAAGTCATCCCCATTGAGTCTTGGAAACCTCACGTTTCCCTATTGTTTGGGACCCTCTGTTGGCACTCCCCACGTCCTCATTCCCTCTGCTATATAGTTTTGTTCAATTTCCTACCCTCTGTATCTCTCTCACATCTCCTCCAGTTCCTGATTCTGTCACCCTTATTTCCTCCCCCTCCTTTCTCCCTCCCTGTTAACCCTTTTTCTTCCACCTCCAACAATTGTCCTGCTCTCCCATCAATGCAGGACTAAAGAACTCACACCCTGGTCTTCCTTCTATGCTTCATATGTTCTATGGGTTCTTTTATCGGCATTGTGGACTTTTGGGCCAATAGTGAGTGCATACCATGTGTGTTCTTTTATGACTTGGTTACCTCACTCAGGATTATATTTTCTAGTTTGATCCATTTGCCTAAGAAGTTCATGTAGTCATTGTTTTAATCATTGCTAGTACTCCAAGAGTAGATGTACCATATTTTCTGTAACCACTCATCTGTTGAAGGACATCTGGGTTCTTTCCAGCTTCTGTCTATTATAAATAAGGCAGCTATGAACATAGTGGAGCATGTGTCCTTGTTATATGTTAGAGCATCTTTTGCTATCCCTCCATTTTCAATGGCACAGGAGAAAAACAGTGCCTTGGGCTCTGGGGCTTGGTCTTACTGATGCAGAGCCACCAGACCAGACCTCTCCAGCTCCTCCTCCTCCCTGCTAGTGATGTGATGTCAGAGGAGCGATCTCAACATCAGCAAATGAAAGCAAGGACTTCACTTAACTTCCCACCTATGAACCAACCTCCTGTAGGTCTCCAAGAGAAATGGCACTCCACTGTGTGACCTTCTCTTCATTACACTCCTTCCCCCGAGTCCAGGGAAGCACTGAGCAGACACTTAAAATGTGTTTAACAGTTAAAGGCAGTGTGATCATGGTCTCAGTTTCAAGTCTACATTTGTAAACAGACAGTAGTGGTATTTCCTAGGGTGGTTTTTAACAAAAAAGAAAAACCGTTAACTCTCAGACATTGATGTTGTAGTTTGTAGTTTAGGACCATCCCAATCTTCTGGAGCAAATTGCTTACCTCATAGCCCTAACCCTAACCCTCCCCTCACACTTACCAAGACTCTTTCTTTTGGATGGTAGAGCAGAAAGGACCCTTAGTTTGAAATCAGAAAGATCTAATTCTAAACCCTAAAGGCCAGGTCATCATATTGAAACAGTAATAACTATTTGATAAGGTTGCTATGAGAGCAAAAAACTATCTAATGGAATGACACTAAATTGCACACACAGTCTGAGGAAATGGTCTTTTCACCTCTTTGCTCTCACCTTGAAGTCCCTGGGCTCCTATCCTAGTTGGCTTCCTCCATTGCTTGTTCTCTTTTCTCTCTGTCTCTTCCTCAGACAATAAACACTGGTTCCAAGAAAGAAAAATGCAGGTTGAAGTGCAGGGCAGTTGTCTGGGGCAGAACAAATGTGAATGAACCAGCCTCTGACACGCTGCAGGAAGTAAAGATGAGATTCCTGGAGCCCCAAGCCTGCCAACACTTCACCAGTTTTCAACACAACTCTCAGCTGTGTGTGGGCAATGCCAAGAAGATGCAAAATGTATACAAGGTGGTACTCTTACTAGGTGTTTCTAAAAGCACTCCTGGGAGCTAGAGTTCTAGAAGGGGGTGGGGTGTAGGATTCATAGTAGATGCCACAAGGCTTGGGCTGCTGGAAGAGGCAGGATGCAGGAAGTTGACTGTACTTTCCCCACACAGAGAGACTTGAAATGGGACTCCCAGCACCACAGTCTTCCCAGAAGGATGAGGCTCAGGAAAATAAAGGACTGAGAACTCTCCCCACACGCCACACCCAGTACTTGGATTGAACTGAACCCATGGCTTTGCACATGGCAAATGGGCACTCTACGTTCAGTTACACCCCAGCACATGTCAGAGCTCTGGTGACACCTGGACAAGTCAAGAGCTGTACTTTTGTCCTGACTAGAGCCCTCCTTAAAGATCCAACCTCTAAAATGGACATGACACATGAATGGTCCAGTGAGTGGCCCTGTGGTCTCTTTTTCCTCTCAGTGTAAGGAGCACCCATCTGGAGATGAGCAGGGCTTTCCTATTTCTCTGTGCCTATGTGACTTTGGTTCCTGGATGTCTTCACAGGATGTGAAGTCTCTTACCTTCCGTTACAGTATGCAGCAGTCATCACCATTTGGTGAGTCATGAGAAACCCACCACAGATATCCTCTAAACCTCTCTCAGTCCAGATGGGCCTTGACATAGCAGGAGTGTGGTCTAGACTCCACACCACCAACAATCTCCTCTGGAACAAAGAACAACCACAAGCTTGCAGGGCCCCCCAACACAGTACTGCCAGAGAAATATGGGGCTAAAGCTGAGCAACTGCTCCAAGCCCACCCCACTGCGCATGGGGCTCAGGCACCTCCACAGGTCCTTTGGTCTTTTCTCTCCTGTTGATCTTTCCACTCCACACCTTCCTGTCCACCATCATCCTTCATTCAGAACACAATGACCATTAGTGTTTCTGATGCTCTATTTTCTTTAGGCATTTCTTTCTACACTCATCCTGGCTTCTGCAACATCAAGGAAAGGCCAGAGTAGAGCTGTCTATCAGAACAGAGTATTTTGATAAAATGATGTAAGGAAGTAGTTTTTCATTCTTTCTTTTTTTCCTCCATCTTTATTAACTTGATTATTTCTTATTTACATTACAATTGTTATTCCCTTTCCCGGTTTCCAGGCCAACATCCCCCTAACCCCTCCCTCTCCCCTTCTATGTGGGTGTTCCCCTCCCATCCTCCCCCCCATTACCGCCCTCCCCCAACAATCACGTTCACTGGGGGTTCAGTCTTGGCAGAACCAAGGGCTTCCCCTTCCACTGGTGCCCTTACTAGGCTATTCATTGCTACCTATGCAGTTGGAGCCCAGAGTCAGCCCCTCTATAGTCTTTGGGTAGTGGCTTAGTCCTTGGAAGCCCTGGTTGGTTGGCATTGTTGTTCATATGGGGTCTCAAGCCCCTTCAAGCTCTTTCAACCCTTTCTCTGATTCCTTCAATGGGGGTCCCGTCCTCAGTTCAGTGGATTGCTGCTGGAATTTGCCTATGTATTTGCCGTATTCTGGCTGTGTCTCTCAGGAGAGATCTACATCCAGTTCCTGTCAGCCTGCACTTCTTTGCTTCATCCATCTTATCTAGTTTGCTGGCTGTATATGTATGGGACACATGTGGGGCAGGTTCTGAATGGGTGTTCCTTCTGCCTCTGTTCTAAACTTTGCCTCCTTATCCCTTCTCAAGGGTATTCTTCTTCCCGTTTTAAAGAAGGAGTGAAGCATCCGCATTTTGGTCATCCTTCTTGAGTTTCATGTGTTCTGTACATTTCAGGTAATTTGAGCATTTGGGCTAATAGCCACTTATCAATGAGTGCATACCATGTGTGTTTTTCTGTGATTGAGTTACCTCACTCAGAATGATATTTTCCAGTTCTATCCATTTTCCTATAAATTTCATAAAGTCATTGTTTTTGATAGCTGAGTAATATTCCATTGTGTAGATGTACCACATTTTCTGTATCCATTCCTCTGTTGAGGGGCATCTGGGTTGTTTCCAGCTTCTGGCTATTATAAGGCTGCTATGAACATAGTGGAGCATGTGTCTTTGTTATATGTTGGGGCATCTTGTGGGTATATACCCAAGAGAGGGATAGCTGGGTCCTCAGGTAGTTCAATGTCCAATTTTCTGAGGAACCTCCAGACTGATTTCCAGAATGGTTGTACCAGTCTGCAATCCCACCAACAATGGAGGAGTGTTCCTCTTCCTTCACATCCTCGCCAGCATCTGCTGTCGCCTGAGTTTTTGATCTTAGCCATTCTGACTGGTGTGAGGTGGAATCTCAGGGCTGTTTTGATTTGCATTTCCCTTATGACTAAAGATGTTGAACAGTTCTTTAGGTGTTTCTCAGCCATTCGGCATTCCTCAGCTGTGAATTCTTTGTTTATCTCTGAACCCCATTTTTAATAGGGTTATTTGTCTCCCTGCAGTCTAACTTCATGAGTTCTTTGTATATTTTGGATATGAGCCCTGTATTGGTTGCAGGACTGGTAAAGATCTTTTCCCAATCTGTTGGTTGCCATTTTGTCCTAACATCAGTGTCCTTTGCCTTACAGAAGCTTTGTAGTTTTATGAGATCCCATTTGTCAATAATTCTTGACCTTAGAGCATAAGCTATTGGTGTTTTGTTCAGGAAATTTTCTCCAGTGCCCATGTGTTCAAGATTCTTCCCAACTTTTTCTTCTATTAGTTTGAGTGTATATGGTTTGATGTGGAGGTCCTTGATCCACTTGGACTTAAGCTTTGGACAGGGTGATAAGAATGGATCAATTTGCATTCTTCTACATGCTGACCTCCAGTTGAACCAACACTATTTGTTGAAAATGCTATCTTTTTTCCATTGGATGGTTTTCGCTCTTTTGTCAAAGATCAAGTGACAATAGGTGTGTGGGTTCATTTCTGGGTCCTCAATCAATTTTATTCCACTGGTCTATCTGCCTGTCTCTGTACCAATACCATACAGTTTTTATCACTATTGCTCTGTAATACTGCTTGAAGTCAGGGATGGTGATTCCCCCAGAAGTTCTTTTGTTGTTGAGTATAGTTTTCGCTATCCTGGGTTTTTTTTATTCCAAATGAATTTGCCAATTGCATTTTTTATCTCTATAAAGAATTGAGTAGGAATTTTGATGGGGATTGCATTGAATCTGTAGATTGCTTTTGGCAAAATGGCCATCTTTACTTTATTAATTCTGCCAATCCATGAGCATGGAAGATCTTTCCATCTTCTGAGATCTTCCTCAATTTTCTTTCTTCAGAGACTTAAAGTTCTTGTCATACAGATCTTTCACTTCTGATTTTGTTAATTTGGATACACTCTCTGTGTCCTCTTGTTAGTCTGGCTAAGGGTTTATCTATCTTGTTAATTTTCTCAATGAACCAACTTTTGGCTTGGTTGATTCTTTGTATGCTCCTTTTTGTTTCTACTTGGTTGATTTCAGCCCTGAGTTTGATTATTTCCTGCCTTCTACTCCTCGTGGGTGTATTTGCTTCTTTTTGTTCTAGAGCTTTTAGGTGTGCTGTCAAGCTGGTGATATATGCTCTCTCCTGTTTCTTTCTGCAGTTACTCAGAGCTATGAGTTTTCCTCTTAGCA
Organism: Rattus norvegicus; assembly: GCF_021556685.1. Lineage (NCBI taxonomy): Eukaryota > Metazoa > Chordata > Mammalia > Rodentia > Muridae > Rattus > Rattus norvegicus. The sequence goes on from NC_141548.1 coordinate 33,197,474, forward strand.
CAACTTTCATTGTGTCCCAAAAGTTTGGGTATGTTGTACCTTCATTTCATTAAATTCTAGGAAGTCTTTAATTTCTTTATTTGTTCCTTGACCAGGTTATCATTGAGTAGAGCATTGTTCAACTTCCATGTATATGTGGGCATTCTTCCCTTATTGTTATTGAAGACCAGCTTGAGTCAATGGTGGTCTGATAGGATGCATGGGATTATTTCTATCTTTCTGTATCTGTTGAGGCCTGTTTTATGACCTATTATATGGTCAATTTTGAAGAATGTACCATGAGGTGGTGAGAAGAAGGTATATCCTTTTGTTTTAGGGTAGAATGTTCTATAAATATCTGTATAGTCCATTTGGTTCATGACTTCTCTTAGTCTGTCTATGTCTCTGTTTAATTTCTGTTTCCATGATCTGTCCATTGAAAGTGGGGTGTTGAAATCTCCTACTATTATTGTGTGAGGTGCAATGTGTGCTTTGAGCTTTAGTAAGGTTTCTTTTATGTATGTAGGTGCCCTTGTATTTGGAGCATAGATATTTAGGATTGAGAGTTCATCGTGGTGGATTTTTCTTTTGATGAATATGAAGTATCCTTCCTTATCTTTTTTGATGACTTTGGTTGAAAATCGATTTTATTTGATATTAGAATGGCTACTCCAGCTTGCTTCTTCAGACCATTTGTTTGGAAAGTTGTTCTCCAGCCTTTCACTCTGAGGTAGTGTCTTTCTTTGTTTCTGAGGTGTGTTTCCTGTAGGCAGCAAAATGTAGGGTTCTCTTTGTGTATCCAGTTTGTTAATCTATGTATTTTTATTGGGTAGTTGACTCCATTGATGTTGAGAGATATTAAGGAATAGTGATTGTTGCTTCCTGTTACATTCGTATTTGGATGTGAGATTATGTTTGTGCGCTTTTCTTCTCTTTGTTTTGTTGGTAAGACGATTAGTTTCTTGCTTTTTCTAGGGTATAGCTTGCCCTCTTATGTTGGGCTTTACCATTTATTATCCTTTGTAGGGCTGGATTTGTAGAAAGATATTGTGCAAATTTGGTTTTGTCATGGAATATCTTGGTTTCTCCATCTATGTTAATTGAGAGTTTTTCTGGATACAGTAACCTGGACTGGCATTTGTGTTCTCTTAGGGTCTGTATGACATCTGTCCAGGATCTTCTGGCTTTCATAGTCTCTGGTGAGAATGTAGTGTAATTCTGATAGGTCTGCCTTTATATGTTACTTGGTCTTTTTCCCTTACTGCTTTTAATATTCTTTCTTTGTTTTGTGCATTTGGTGTTTTTACTATTATGTGATGGGAGGAGTTTCTTTTCTGGTCCAATCTATTTGGAGTTCTGTAGGCTTCTTGTATGTTTATGGGCATTTTTTTCCTTTTGGTTAAGGAAGTTTACTTCTATGATTTTGTTGAAGATATTTACTGGTCCTTTGTGCTGGGAGTCTTCACTCTCTTCTATACCTATTATCCTTAGGTTTGATCTTCTCATTGAGTCCTGGATTTCCTGTATGTTTTGGACCAGTAGCTTTTTCCGCGTTACATTATCTTTGACAGTTGTGTCGATGATTTTTATGGAATCTTCTGCTCCTGAGGTTCTCTCTTCTATCTCTTGTATTCTGTTTGTGATGCTTGTATCTACGGCTCTTTGTCTCTTCCTTTGGTTTTCTATATCCAGGGTTGTTTCCCTGTGTTCTTTCTTGATTGCTTCTATTTCCAATTTTAATTCCTTCACCTATTTGATTGTGTTTTCCTGGACTTCTTTCAGGGATTTTTGTGATTCCTCTCTATAGGCTTCTACTTCTTTATTTATGTTTTCCTGCGTTTCTCTAAGGGAGTTCTTTATGTCTTTCTTGAAGTCCTCCATCATCATGATCAAATGTGATTTAAAACCAAGATCTTGTTTTTCTGGTGTGTTTGGATATTCAGTGTTTGCTTTGGTTGGAGTATTGGGCTCCGATGATGCCACGTATTCTTGGTTTCTGTTGCTTGGGTTCCTGTGCTTGCCTCTCGCCATCAGGTTGTCTCTGGTGTTACCTTGTTCTGCTATTTCTGACAGTGGTTAGACCATCCTATAGGCCTGTGTGTCAGGAGAGCTGTAGACCTGTTTTCCTGTTTTCTTTCAGCCAGTTATGGGAACAGAGTGTTCTGCTTTCAGGCATGTAGTCTTTCCTCTCTATTGGCCTTCATCTGTTTCTGTGGACATGTGTCCTGAGTCTACAAGTCAGGTCACTTGGATTAGAAAAGTTGGTCTGACCCTGGTCCCAGGGCTGAAGTTGCTCCTGAGTGGCTGCTTTTGAGCTCTCTGTGAGTGCGGCTACCAGAAGGGCCTACCCCGCTTTTTCCCGGGGCCCTGTGCATCGGGGTACTAGATGGTGTTAGTTGTTTTCCTCTGGAGTCTGAAATGTGGGCTGAGTGTAGTCTCTCCTGGCTTCCCACGCATGTCTGGCCCTCTGAAGGTTTAACTCTCCCTCCCATGGGATTTGGGTGCAGGGAGCTGTTGACTGGGTCCCTTCAGGTTCAGGTGGTGTCTGGATGCAGGGGACCTACTGCTTGAATGCCCCTATCTTCCTGTTCCTAGAGGCCCTATATAGTTTCCTCTTGGGCCAGCGATGTGGGCAGGCATGGACAGTATTGGTAGTCTCTCCCGCTCTGCAGTCTCAGGAGTGCCCACCTGTCTGGGCGGTGAGCTCTCTCTCCTAAGGGGTTCGGGAGCAGGGTGCTGTGGACCAGGATAAGCGAGGTTCGGGCTCCAGCTAAAAACCAGAAGTTTCCGGTCCCAGAGGAATTTTGCCTCTGTGTGTCCTGAGTCCACCAGGCAGGTCACTTGGAGCAGAAAAGTTGGTCTTACCTCTCGTTCCGGGGCTGAAGTTGTTCCTGAGGGGTCGCTTTAGAGCTCTCCAAGGGCGGCAACCAGAAGGGCCTGTGCCACCTTTTCCCGGGGCCCCTGTGCACTGGGCTCCCAAATGGCGTTAGGTGTTTTCCTCTGGAGTCCTATTTCTCTAATTCTTATTGCTGTGCTTGAACAGCGCACTGTAGCTGTTATGAAGCAATGGAAGGAAATGCAGGACAGAATTGGAGCCAGAACTTTCCTCAGGGACACCCAGTCTCCATCATATAAAGAGGTGTGAGTTGTCTGGTCCAAGCCTGGGAATCAGCGGAGGCCCCACATGATAGTCAATACCTCTTTTTACCAGACCTAGAATTTTCCTGCAAAGCTCCATGATTCCAGAACATCACGTTCAATTATGTGGTTCATCGAGATGCATAGTCTTAGAGTCAGAAAGTGTTTGTTTCAGTTACACTAACCTATATGCATTATACCTTTTTCTTTACAATTTCACCAGAACAAATTATTTTTATCTGTAAAAAAGAGTTTTCAATTTTCTTTTGAATACAAAAGTTATTTCTACGCCCATCCATCACCTTCTTTGACCATGTTTCTGAGTACTCAGACCCAGTGAGCAATGTCTGTACACTCTTATGATCTGCAGCTATGATTACATGGTCACCCAAATCCTTGTCTTGCATTGCAAATACTCAAGATATTTGATTCTGTGATATCCTTAAAAATCCATGAAGTTCTCCCTAAATGTGTATTGCAATGCCTAACAAAGAGATCATTAGTATAATTATAACAGGATATTCACTTATAGCAGCCGTTCTCAACCTGTGGGTTATGACACCTGTAGGGGTCAACTATATATTCTGCATGTTAGATATTTTACATGAAAATTCACAACTGTAGCAAAATTATAGTTACAAAGTAGCAACAAAAACAGTTTTGTGAAAGGTTTACCACAATGAGGTACTATATTAAAGGTTCACACCATTAGGAATATTGAGAACCACTGACTTAATTAAGGTATTGGTCATGCCTTCCACGCTGTGTGTTTAATACACTGTCTACACACCTTCATCTCTCACAGTCACATTCTATTATCTCTTAATTATTTTATAAATATGAGAAATCCTCACACTGCTCAACAGAAACAGGATTCTTCAGACTAAACCAGCCTACCACCAGTTCTTGTAAATAAAATGTCCTCCCTCTCACCCATATGTTCATATACTACAGATACAGGTGCTTGTGTGACAGTGACAGAGGTGAGATTTTACTCATGTGCAGCATGGGCCTCTCTATATTGTTCCAATTTTTAGTATATGTGCTGCTGAAGTGAGCACAGCAGCAATGGTCTTAAAGTTGACAGTAATACCTGGATGCTTACAAGAACAGTTCCATGATTCCCAGTTGAGGTCCCCCTCCCTCTGTGTTTCTGTTCTGTCTCGTGCGAGCTTCTTTGAAGGGTGCACTTGCTACCTTGTCATGGGATCCAGGAGTCTCAAGATCTAGGCACAGATTCAACTCCACCAAAGAGCAGAGTCGTGAGAATTTCAGATAAGCAAAATAGAGCTTGTCCAAGCCATACCTGTGGTTTCCAGCCCTTCCTTTTCCTGCTTTGAAGCTATAAAAGCAGGAACCAGGACAGGAACACACCAGAAGCTCACCCCAGGTTGCACCACTGGCACAATGCAGGCCCTACTATTCCTGATGGCTCTTCTCTTGCCTTCTGGAGCTGGAGCTGGAGCTGGAGCTGGAGCTGGTGAGTTTGGTCTTCATCTCCCTAACCTCTGAGCTTTCAGCAACCGATCTTAATCTCTTAGCTTGAGGAACAGAGACCCTAACATGAGGCAGGATCCTAAAGTGACATAGTCTAGGGGAAATCTCTAGGTCAAGGAAGAATGAAAAACTACTTCCCCATTACACCGTTTCATCAAATGCTCTGTTCTGATGGGCACCTCTCTCTGGTCTTCCCTTAATGTTGAGGAAGACAGGATGAGTGTAGAAAGAAATGACTAAAGGAAATAGAGCATCAGAAACATGAATGGACATTGTGTTCTGAATGAATGATGAGGGTGGACAGGGAGGTGTGGGGAGGAAAGATCAACAGGAGAGAAAAGACCAAAGGACCTGTGGAGGGGCCTGAGCCCCATGTGAGGTGGGGTGGGCTTGGAGCAGTCGCTCAGCTTTAGCCCCATATTTCTCTGGCAGTACTGTGTTGGGGGGCCCTGCATGCTTGTGACTGGGGACCGGGTGTTCTTTGTTCCAGAGGATATTGTTGGTGGTGTGGAGTCTATTCCTCACTCCCGCCCTTACATGGCCCATCTGGAGATCACCACTGAGGAAGGTCATGTGACCCTCTGTGGTGGGTTTCTCATAAGCCGTCAACTTGTGCTGACTGCTGCACACTGTAATAGACGGTAAGAGGCTTCTCTTCTTGTGAAGACATGCATGAGCCAGAGTCACAGAGCAGCAGAGCCCCAAGAAAGTCTCCAAGCCTTGTTCATTTCCAGATGGACTCTCCTTACACAGAGAGGAAAAGGGAGCAGAAGGCCACTCAGTGGAGCATTTGTCTGTCATCTCCATGTTCAGAGGTTAGAGCTTTAAGCAGGGACCTGGTCAGAACTAAAACCACAGTTCTTGTCTTGTCCAAGTGGGACCAGAGCTCAGCCATGAGCTGGGGTGTAATTCAATGTACAGTGACCATTTTCCATGTACAAAGACATGGTTCTGGTTCAATGCAAGTCCTGGGTGTGGGGTGTGGGGTGTGGGGTGTGGGGTGTGGGGTGTGGGGTGTGGGGTGTGGGGTGTGGGGTGTGGGGTGTGGGGTGTGGGGTGTGGGGTGTGGGGTGTGGGGTGTGGGGTGTGGGGTGTGGGGTGTGGGGTGTGGGGTGTGGGGTGTGGGGTGTGGGGTGTGGGGTGTGGGGTGTGGGGTGTGGGAAGTGTTCTCAGTTCTATGTTTTCCTGAGCCCTGTGGCAGGGGTCCTCAGAGCTCCATGTCAAGTGTGTCTAGGGCTCTGCCCAGGGATAGAGAAGAAAGAACCTGGTGCCCCTCTCCTTGGAAGGAGTTCTCCTCATACGACTTTTCATTGCTTCTTTCTCTATCTACAGAGAAATCACAGTCACCCTTGGAGCCCATGACGTGAGCAAGCGAGAATCCACACAACAGAAAAAAAAGTCAAAAAACAATTTGTTCACAAAAATTACAACTTCTTTTCCAATCTTCATGACATCATGTTACTGAAGGTGCCCTCATTTATCCACCCTTGCTTTATTTAGGTCTCCCCTCCTTAACTCTCCCCCTGGCTTAGTCCATTGAATTCTCTCTTGTCCAATCCTCTTCCTCAGAACCCACTCTTGAATTCTATGTCACTATGGACCTGCTGTGATAGGACCCATGTCTCAGCATCCTTCTCTGGTTTGCCATCCCTTCTCTCCCTTCCCCAACAGCTTGAAAAACAAGTTGAGTTGACACCTGCAGTGGATGTAGTTCCCCTGCCTAGTCCTTCTGACTTTATCCACTCTGGGACAATGTGCTGGGCTGCTGGATGGGGGCGAATTGGAGTGACAGTTCATACCTCAAGTATACTGAGAGAGGTTGAACTGAGAATCATGGATGAAGATGCCTGTAAACTCTACAGTCGTTATGACTATAATTTCCAGATGTGTGTGGGCAGTCCTACAATGTTAAAAGCCGCAGACCATGTGAGTACACATCTGCTTTTCCTCCTCACATCAGGAGACAGTATAAGTGAAGGAAATGTGCCAAACAGCTCCCCGTGACAGTGACTAATGCCTGTGTCCTTAGCTCCTATCCCTGAGGCTCTGGAAACTGACATTGTCCCTGTCCATCTCATCTTCCTGTGCCCAAGCCCTTCCTACATCCTTCCCACACAGCTAGACACTAGACAGGAAGGGAGTAAAGGGAGACATGTTAGCACTGGGGCAAGGACAGAGGGAGGGGAATCAGGCATTAAATTCCTAACTTATGACCCATAGCCAGCCAGGATCCCATACCTCATTCCAGGATTACCTATATTTGAACTTGTATTTACTTATACTTTGGTTTTTATTACTTATAGGGAGACTCTGGCGGACTGCTACTGTGTGCTGGTGTGGCCCATGGTATTGTATCTTATGGACATAAAGATGCAAAGCCCCCTGCAATCTTCACCCGAATCTCCACACATGTGCCCTGGATTAATACAGTCCTAAGGGCAAGTAGCTGAAAAGCCTGACCTGCATGAGTCAGACTCTCCAAGCCTAAGCTCATCTGGTACCCTTTGACTTCAACATAGCCTGTCCCTACCTGTCCCCAGCCTGTCCCTAGCCTGTCCCCAACTGTCTCTAAGATGCTGTCAAAGATACACCAGTTTGTGATGATGGATTGTTCCCTGTAATGCTCCTCAATAAAGACATAACTTACAGCAGCTGTGTGACTCCACTCTGTGCTCTAATCACTCTGCCCCTCTCTAAACACAATGAAGAATTGATTTGAGCTACTATCTTGCTATGCTAACCATCTTGACTACTGACTTCCAGGCACATGTGTACCACTGTGGATTACTGAATATTATCTAACATACATGACTGTGTACAGTAAGCTTTTACAGCCAGGATAATGTGCACTGTTCTGTTCTTCTCTACATCTTCTCATCATCTCCCTCCCCCAATTCCTTGGTTAATAATCACACTCCCAGCTTCGTGATCTTCACACCATATTTGAACTCTGCAGTACACAACATATAAAGCAGACAAGGGAGGCAGCAGAGACAGCAGAATTCTGGGAAGCTGTAGCAAAGAGAATGCAGGTAAATCATGGGGTCAATGTTTATGTGGTTGATGTCCTGCTGGGGACTGAATCTTATCTTCTTCCTCATCTTCAGCCAAGAAAAGAAACATCACCCAAGGCTGGAGGACCTGGGCCATGGTGTTGTGGCACTGGCACCCTAGTTCTCTACTACCTATCCCTCCATCCCCCTTTTCTTTCTTCCTTCCTTTCCCTTTCTTTCTTTCTTTCTTTCTTTCTTTCTTTCTTTCTTTCTTTCTTTCTTTCTTTCTTTCCTTTCTTCCTTCTTTTCTTTCTTTCTTTCCTTTCTTCCTTTCTTTCTTTTTTCTTTCTTTCTAACTAATCATTCCATTTGTTTTCATCTCAAATGATATCCCACTACCCAGTTACTTCTCCCTCAGCTCCCCAGCCCACAACCACCATCCCCACTCCACTCTACTTGTATAGAGTGTACTCCTCCAGACACCCACACTCTCCTGCCCCACTGCTCTGTCATCCCCCTACACTGGGGCATCAAGCCTCTCGGGACCAAGAGCTTCCCCTCCCATTGCTGTCAGGCAAGGCCATCCTCTGCTACATATGTATCTGGAGCCATGGATCCCTCCAGGTACTTTGGTTGGTGGCTTAAACTCTGGGAGAACTGGGTGGTCAGGGCAGCCTATGTTGTTCTTCCAATGGGGTTGCAACCCACCTCAGCTCCTCCAGTCCTTCTGTCAACTCCCCCACCAGGTTCCCTGAGCTCTGTCTGATGGTTTGCTCCAAGCATCCATGTCTGCATTGGTCAGTTGCTGGCCAGACTTCCTCGGGAACTGCCCCACTAGGTTCCTGTCACCAAGCACCTCTTGACTACAGCAACAGTGTTGGGTTTGGTGTCTGCAGACATGATGGATCCCCAGGTGGAGCAGTCCCTGGTTGGCCCTTCCTTCAGTCTCTGTTCCACTTTTTGTCCCTGTTCTTCCTTTGAACAGGAGGAACATTTCTAGGTTAAAACTTTGAGATGGGTGGGTGTCACCATCCCTCAACCAGAGCCCTGCCTATCTCCTGGAGGAGGTCTCTACTGGATTTGTTTCCCCCTTTTCTGCTCATTTTGGCTAAAGTCATCCCCATTGGGTGCTGGGAGCCTCATGTTTCCCTGGTATCTGGGACACTATGATGGCACTCCCCAGGTGCCCATTCCCCCTGCTACATATTTTTGTTCAGTTTCCTGACCCTCTATACCTCTCTCACATCTCCTCCAGTACTTGATACTGCCACCCTTAATTTCCTCCCCCCTCTTTTCTCCCTACCTGGTCCCCCTTTCCCTCCACCTCCCACAATCGTCTTATTCACCCATCAATGCAGGACTAAAGCATCCACACCCTGGTCTTCCTTCCTTCTATGCTCCATATGTTCTGTGGGTCATTTTATTGGCATTGTGGACTTTTGAGCTAATATCCACGTATCAGTGAGTGCATACTATGTGTGTTCTTTTATGACTGGGTTACCTCACTCAGGATGATATTTTCTAGTTCCATTCATTTGCCTAAGAATTTCATGAAGTCATTGTTTTTAATAACTGAATAGTACTTCATTGTGTAAATGTACCACATTTTCTGTATCCACTCCTATGCTGAAGGGCATCTGGGTTCTTTCCACCTTCTGGCTATTATAAATAAGGCTGCTATGAGCATAGTGGATCATGTGTCCTTGTTATATATTGGAGAATCTTTTGCTACCCCTCCATATTCAATGACACAGGAGAAAAACCATGCCTTTGGCTCTGGGGCTTGGTCTCACTCATGCAGAGGCACCAGACAAGACCTCTCCAGTTCCAAATCCTCCTCCTCCCTGCTAGTGATGTGATGTCAGAGGACAGCTCTCAACATTAGCAAATGAAAACACAGGACTTCACTTAACTTCCCACCTGTGAACCAAACTCCTGTAGGTCTCCAAGAGAAATGGCACTCCACTGTGTGACCTTCTCTTCATTACTCCTTCTTCTGAGTCCAGGGAAGCACCAAGCAGATATTTAAAATGTATTTAACAGTTAAAGGCAGTGTGATCGTGGTCTCAGTTTCAAGTCAACATTTGTTTTTTTTTTTTTTTTATTAACTTGAGTATTTCTTATATACATTTCGAGTGTTATTCCCTTTCCCAGTTTCCGGGCAAACAGCCCCCTCCCCCCTCCCCTTCCTTATGGGTATTCCCCTCCCAACCCTCCCCCCATTGCCGCCCTCCCCCCAACAGTCTAGTTCACTGGGGCTTCAGTCTTGGCAGGACCCAGGGCTTCCCCTTCCACTGGTGCTCTTACTAGGCTATTCATTGCTACCTAAGAGGTCAGAGTCCAGGGTCAGTCCATGTATAGTCTTTAGGTAGTGGCTTAGTCCCTGGAAGCTCTGGTTGCTTGGCATTGTTGTACATATGGGGTCTCGAGCCCCTTCAAGCTCTTCCAGTTCTTTCTCTGATTCCTTCAACGGGGGTTCTATTCTCAGTTCAGTGGTTTGCTGCTGGCATTCGCCTCTGTATTTGCTGTATTCTGGCTGTGTCTCTCAGGAGCGATATACATCCGGCTCCTGTCTGCCTGCACTTCTTTGCTTCATCCATCTTGTCTAATTGGGTAGCTGTATATGTATGGGCCACATGTGGAGCAGGCTCTGAATGGGTGTTCCTTCAGTCTCTGTTTTAATCTTTGCCTCTCTCTTCCCTGCCAAGGGTATTCTTGTTCCCCTTTTAAAGAAGGCGTGAAACATTCACATTTTGATCATCCGTCTTGAGTTTCAATTGTTCTAGGCATCTAGGGTAATTCAAGCATTTGGGCTAATAGCCACTTATCAGTGAGTGCATACCATGTATGTCTTTCTGTGATTGGGTTAGCTCACTCAGGATGATATTTTCCAGTTCCAACCATTTGCCTACGAATTTCATAAACTCGTTGTTTTTGATAGCTGAGTAATATTCCATTGTGTAGATGTACCACATTTTCTGTATCCATTCCTCTGTTGAAGGGCATCTGGGTTCTTTCCAGCTTCTGGCTATTATAAATAAGGCTGCGATGAACATAGTGGAGCACGTGTCTTTTTTATATGTTGGGGCATCTTTTGGGTATATGCCCGAGAGAGGTATAGCTGGATCCTCAGGCAGTTCAATGTCCAATTTTCTGAGGAACCTCCAGAGTGATTTCCAGAATGGTTGTACAAGTCTGCAATCCCACCAACAATGGAGGAGTGTTCCTCTTTCTCCGCATCCTCGCCAGCATCTGCTGTCACTTGAGTTTTTGATCTTAGCCATTCTCACTGGTGTGAGGTGAAATCTCAGGGTTGTTTTGATTTGCATTTCCCTGATGATTAAAGATGTTGAACTTTTTTTAGGTGTTTCTCAGCCATTCGGCATTCCTCAGCTGTGAATTCTTTGTTTATCTCTGAACCCCGTTTTTTAATAGGGTTATTTGTCTCCCTGCGGTCTAACTTCTTGAGTTCTTTGTATATTTTGGATATAAGGCCTCTATCTGTTGTAGGATTGGTAAAGATCTTTTCCCAATCTGTTGGTTGCCGTTTTGTCCTAACCACAGTGTCCTTTGCCTTACAGAAGCTTTGCAGTTTTATGAGATCCCATTTGTTGATTCTTGATCTTAGAGTATAAGCCATTGGTGTTTTGTTCAGGAAATTTTTTCCAGTGCCCATATGTTCCAGATGCTTCCCTAGTTTTTCTTCTGTTAGTTTGAGTGTGTCTGGTTTGATGTGGAGGTCCTTGATCCACTTGGACTTAAGCTTTGTACAGGGTGATAAGCATGGATCGATCTGCATTTTTCTACATATTGACCTCCAGTTGAACCAGCACCATTTGCTGAAAATGCTATCTTTTTTCCATTGGATGGTTTTGGCTCCTTTGTCAAAAATCAAGAGCCCATAGGTGTGTGGGTTCATTTCTGGGTCTTCAATTCTATTCCATTGGTCTATCTGTCTGTCTCTGTACCAATACCATGCAGTTTTTATCACTATTGCTCTGTAATACTGCTTGAGTTCAGGGATAGTGATTCCCCCTGAAGTCCTTTTATTGTTGAGGATAGTTTTAGCTATCCTGGGTTTTTTGTTATTCCAGATGAATATGCAAATTGTTCTGTCTAACTCTTTGAAGAATTGGATTGGTATTTTGATGGGGATTGCATTGAATCTGTAGATCGCTTTTGGTAAAATGGCCATTTTTACTATATTAATCCTGCCAATCCATGAGCATGGGAGATCTTTCCATCTTCTGAGGTCTTCTTCAATTTCTTTCTTCAGAGTCTTGAAGTTCTTATTGTACAGATCTTTTACTTGCTTGGTTAAAGTCACACCGAGATACTTTATATTATTTGGGTCTATTATGAAGGGTGTCGTTTCCCTAATTTCTTTCTCGGCTTGTTTCTCTTTTGTGTAGAGGAAGGCTACTGATTTATTTGAGTTAATTTTATACCCAGCCACTTTGCTGAAGTTGCTTATCAGCTTTAGTAGTTCTCTGGTGGAACTTTTGGGATCACTTAAATATACTATCATATCATCTGCAAATAGTGATATTTTGACTTCTTCTTTTCCGATCTGTATCCCCTTGATCTCCTTTTGTTGTCTGATTGCTCTGGCTAGAACTTCAAGAACTATATTGAATAAGTAGGGAGAGAGTGGGCAGCCTTGTCTAGTCCCTGATTTTAGTGGGATTGCTTCAAGTTTCTCTCCATTTAGTTTAATGTTAGCAACTGGTTTGCTGTATATGGCTTTTACTATGTTTAGGTATGGGCCTTGAATTCCTATTCTTTCCAGGACTTTTATCATGAAGGGGTGTTGAATTTTGTCAAATGCTTTCTCAGCATCTAATGAAATGATCATGTGGTTTTGTTCTTTCAGTTTGTTTATATAATGGATCACGTTGATGGTTTTCCGTATATTAAACCATCCCTGCATGCCTGGGAAGAAGCCTACTTGATCATGGTGGATGATTGTTTTGATGTGCTCTTGGATTCGGTTTGCCAGAATTTTATTGAGTATTTTTGCGTCGATATTCATAAGGGAAATTGGTCTGAAGTTCTCTTTCTTTGTTGGGTCTTTGTGTGGTTTAGGTATAACAGTAATTGTGGCTTCATAGAAGGAATTCGGTAGTGCTCCATCTGTTTCAATTTTGTGGAATAGTTTGGATAATATTGGTATGAGGTCTTCTATGAAGGTCTGATAGAATTCTGCACTAACCCGTCTGGACCTGGGCTCTTTTTGGTTGGGAGACCTATAATGACTGCTTCTATTTCCTTAGGAGTTATGGGGTTGTTTAACTGGTTTATCTGTTCCTGATTTAACTTCGGTACCTGTTATCTGTCTAGGAAATTGTCCATTTCCTGCAGATTTTCAAGTTTTGTTGAATATAGGCTTTTATAGTAAGATCTGATGATTTTTTGAATTTCCTCTGAATCTGTAGTTATGTCTCCCTTTTCATTTCTGATTTTGTTAATTTGGACACACTCTCTGTGTCTTCTTGTTAGTCTGGCTAAGGGTTTATCTATCTTGTTGATTTTCTCAAGGAACCAACTTTTGGTTCTGTTGATTCTTTCTATGGTCCTTTTTGTTTCTACTTGGTTGATTTCAGCTCTGAGTTTGATTATTTCCTGCCTTCTACTCCTCCTGGGTGTATTTGCTTCTTTTTGTTCTAGAGCTTTTAGGTGTGCTGTTAAGCTGCTGACATATGCTTACATATGCTCTTTCCTGTTTTTTTCTGCAGGTATGAGTTTTCCTCTTAGCACAGCTTTCATTGTGTCCCATAAGTTTGGGTATGTTGTACCTTCATTTTCATTAAATTCTAAAAAGTCTTTAATTTCTTTCTTTATTTCTTCCTTGACCAGGTTATCATTGAGTAGAGCATTGTTCAATTTCCACGTATATGTGGGCATTCTTCCCTTATTGTTATTGAAGAGCAGTTTTAGGCCATGGTGGTCTGATAGCACGCATGGGATTATTTCTATCTTTCTGTACCTGTTGAGGCTCGTTATTTGACCAATTATATGGTCAATTTAGGAGAAAGTACCATGAGGAGCTGAGAAGAAGGTATATCCTTTTGCTTTAGGATAGAATGTTCTATAAATATCTGTTAAGTCCATTTGGCTCATGACTTCTCTTAGTCTGTCTACGTCTCTGTTTAATTTCTGTTTCCATGATCTGTCCATTGATGAGAGTGGGGTGTTGAAATCTCCTACTATTATTGTGTGAGGTGCAATGTGTGTTTTGAGCTTTAGTAAGGTTTCCCTTATGTATGTAGGTGCCCTTGTATTTGGGGCATAGATATTTAGGATTGAGAGTTCATCTTGGTGGATTTTTCCTTTGATGAATATGAAGTGTCTTTCCTTATCTTTTTTGATGACTTTTAGTTGAAAATTGATTTTATCTGATATTAGAATGGCTACTCCAGCTTGCTTCTTCAGACCATTTGCTTGGAAAGTTGTTTTCCATCCTTTCACTCTGAGGTAGTGTCTGTCTTTGTCTCTGAGGTGTGTTTCCTGTAGGCAGCAGAATGCAGGGTCCTCGTTGCGTATCCAGTTTGTTAATCTATGTCTTTTTATTGGGGAGTTGAGGCCATTGATGTTGAGAGAAATTAAGGAATAGTGATTATTGCTTCCTGTTATATTCATATTTGGATGTGAGGTTATGTTTGTGTGCTTTTCTTCTCTTTGTTTTGGTGCCAAGACGATTAGTTTCTTGCTTCTTCTAGGGTATAGCTTGCCTCCTTATGTTGGGCTTTACCATTTATTATCCTTTGTAGTGCTGGATTTGTAGAAAGATATTGTGTAAATTTGGTTTTGTCATGGAATATCTTGGTTTCTCCATCTCTGTTAATTGAGAGTTTTGCAGGATACAGTAACCTGGGCTGGCATTAGTGTTCTCTTAGGGTCTGTATGACATCAGTCCAGGATCTTCTGGCCTTCATAGTTTCTGGCGAAAAGTCTGGTGTGATTCTGATAGGTCTGCCTTTATATGTTACTTGACCCTTTTCCCTTACTTCTTTTAATATTCTTTCTTTATTTTGTGCGTTTGGTGTTTTGACAATTATGTGACGGGAGGTGTTTCTTTTCTGGTCCAATCTATTTGGAGTTCTGTAGGCTTCTTGTATGCCTATGGGTATCTCTTTTTTTAGGTTAGGGAAGTTTTCTTCTATGATTTTGTTGAAGATATTTACTGGTCCTTTGAGCTGGGAGTCTTCGCTCTCTTCTATACCTATTATCCTTAGGTTTGATCTTCTCATTGAGTCCTGGATTTCCTGTATGTTTTGGACCAGTAGCTTTTTCTGCTTTACATTATCTTTGACAGTTGAGTCAATGATTTCTATGGAATGTTCTGCTCCTGAGATTCTCTCTTCCATCTCCTGTATTCTGTTGGTGAAGCTTGTATCTACAGCTTCTTGTCTCTTCTTTTGGTTTTCTATATCCAGGGTTGTTTCCATGTGTTCTTTCTTGATTGCTTCTATGTCCATTTTTAATTCCTTCAACTGTTTGATTTTGTTTTCCTGGAATTCTTTCAGGGATTTTTGTGACTCCTCTCTATGGTCTTCTACTTGTTTATTTATGATTTCCTGGAATTCTTTCAGGGATTTTTGTGACTCCTCTCTATGGGCTTCTACTTGTTTAATTATATTTTCCTGGAATTCTTTCAGGCATTTTTGTGATTCCTCTCTGTAGGCTTCTACTTGTTCTCTAAGGAAGTTCTTCACGTCTTTCTTGAAGTCCTCCAGCATCATGATCAAATAAGATTTTGAAACTAGATCTTGCTTTTCTGGTGTGTTTGTATATTCCATGTTTGTTTTGGTGGGAGAATTGGGCTCCGATGGTGCCATCTAGTCTTGGTTTCTGTTGCTTGGGTTCCTGTGCTTGCCTCTCGCCATCAGATTATCTCTAGTGTTACTTTGTTCTGCTATTTCTGACAGTGGCTAGACTGCCCTATAAGCCTGTGTGTCAGGAGTGCTGTAGACCTGTTTTCCTGTTTTCCTTCAGCCTGTTATGGCGACAGAGTGTTCTGCTTTCGGGCGTGTAGTTTTTCCTCTCTACAGGTCTTCAGCTGTTCCTGTGGGCCTGTGTCTTCAGTTCACCAGACAGGTCACTTGCAGCAGAAAAGTTGGTCTTACCTGTGGTCCCGAGGCTCAAGTTCGCTCCCGGGGTGCTGCCCTCGAGCTCTCTGCGGCGGCAGCAACCAGGAAGATCTGCGCTGCCGTTTCCGGGAGCTTCAGTGCACCAGGGTTCCAGATGGCGTTTGGTGTTTTCCTCTGGCGTCCGAGATGTGTGTGCAGAGTGCAGTCTCTTCTGGTTTCCCAGGCGTGTCTGCCTCTCTGAGGGTTTAGCTCTCCTTCCCACGGGATTTGGGTGCAGAGAACTGTTTATCCGGTCTGTTTCCTTCAGGTTCCGGTGGTGTCTCAGACACATTGGTCCTGCCGCTCCTGAGCCCTCCCCCACGGGAACCCAGAGGCCTTATACAGTTTCCTCTTGGGCCAGGGATGTGGGCAGGGGTGGGCAGTGTTGGTGGTCTCTTCCGCTCTGCAGCCTCAGGAGTGACCACCTGACCAGGCGGTTGGGTCTCTCTCTCACGGTGTCTGGGAGCAAAGAGCTGCTGCGGGTTGGGATCCGCGGGTGTGGGACTCCCGGTAAACACAGGAGGTGCCCGGTCCTAAAGGAATTCTGCTTCTGTGTGTCCCGAGATCACCAGGCAGGTCTCTTTCAGCAGAAAAGTTGGTCTTACCTGTGGTCCTGAGGCTCAAGTTTGCTCACGGGGTGCTGCCCAAGAGCTCTCCGCCGGCGGCAGCAACCAGGAAGCTCAAGTCTACATTTGTAAACAGAGAGTAGTGGTATTTCCCAGGGTAGTTTTAACAAAAAAGAGAAAGTGTTAACTCTCAGACATTGATCTTGTAGTTTGGAGTTTAGAACCATCCCAGCCTTCTGGAGCAAATTGCTTACTTCATAACCCTAACACTAACCTTCCCCTCACACTTACCAAGACTCTTTCCCCTGGATGGTTGAACATAAAGTACCCTTAGTTTGAAATCAGAAAGATCTAATTCTAAACTCTATGCTCTAAAGATCAGGTCATCATATTGAAACAGTAATAACTATTTGATGGGGTTGCTATGAAAGCAAAAAGGTATCTAATGTAATGACACTAAATTGCACACACAGTCTGAGGAAATGGTCTTCTCACCTCTTTGCTCTCACCTTGAAGTCCATGGGCTCCTATCCTAGCTGGCTTCCTCCATTGCTTGTTCTCTTTTCTCTCTGTCTCTTCCTCAGACAATAAACACTGGTTCCAAGAAAGAAAAATGCAGGTTAAAGTGCAGGGCAGTTGTCTGGGGCAGAATAAATGTGAATGAACCAGCCTCTGCCATGCTGGAGGAAGTAAAGATGAGATTCCTGGAGCCCCAAGCCTGTCAACACTTCACCAGTTTTCAACACAACTCTCAGCTGTGTGTGGGCAATGCCAAAAAGATGCAAAATGTATACAAGGTGATCCTCTTACTAGGTGTTTCTAAAAGCACTCCTGGGAGCTAGAGTTCTAGAAGGGGGTGGGTTGTAGGATTCAGGGTGGATGCCATAAGACTTGGGCTGCTAGGAGAGGCAGGATGCAGAGAAGGTGCCCCCACCCAGGCACCCCCCACTGGTACATGAAGTCTCTACAGGATTAGGTGCATCCTCTACCACTGAGGCCGGACAAGGCAGTCAGTCCTCTGCTGCATATGTGCTGGGGGCCTTGGACCAGCCTGTGTATGTTCCTTGGTTTGCAGCTTAGTTTCTGGGAGCTCCCTGGAGTCCAGGTTGGTTGACATTGTTGGTCTTCCTATGGGGTTTCCACCCCTTTAGTTCCTTTAATCCTTCCCCTAACTCTTCCATAGGGTACCTTACCTCCATCCTATAGATAGCTGTAAGTATCTGCATCTGTGTCAGTCAGCTGCTGATAGAGTCTGTCAGAGGACAGCCATGTTAGGCTCCTGTTTGTAAGTACAACCTAGCATCAGTAATAGTGTCAGGATTTGGTGCCCTCCCACGGGATGGATCCCAAGTTGGGCTGGTCAGTGGTTCACCATTTTTTCTGTCTCTGTTCCTCTTTTGCCCCTCCATTTCTTTTAGACAGGTATAATTGTCAGTCAAAAATTTTGAAGGTGGGTTGTTGTCCCCATTTCTTTACTGGGGACTAAGTCTAACTACTAGATGTGGTCTCTTCAGGTTCCATTTCCCCACTGTTGGACACTTCAGCTAAGGTCACAATGAGTCCTGGGCATCCCATCTCAGGCCTCTGGGACATTCTAGAGGTTCTCCCAACCTCCAGCCACCCCACCCCCAGTGGCTGCATATTTCCATTCATTATTCTGACCTCTGGGGCTAATAACCAAAATATATAAAAAACCCTAAAGATTTTAGACTAAAATAAAAGCCAATTAAAAAAAGAGGTATGCAGCTAAACAAAGAATTCTCAACAGAGGAATCTTGAATGGTCAAAAATACTTAAAGAAATGTTGAACATTATTAGTCATCAGGGAAGTGCAAATCAAAATGACCCTGAGATTCCACCTCACACCAACCAGACTGTCTAAGATAAAAACTCAAGGGACAGCACATACTGCCAAGGATGTGGAGCAAGAGGAACACTCCTCCATTGTTGGTGGGATTGCAAACTGGAACTACCCTTCTGGAAATCAATCTGGCTGTTCCTCAGAAAATTGGAAATAGTTCTACCTGAAAACGTGGCTATACCACTCCTGGACATATACCCAAAAGATGCCCCACCATACGACAAGGACACATGCTCCGCTATGTCAATAGCAGCCTTATTTATAATAGCAATGAGCTGGAAACAACTCATATGTGCCTCACCTGAAGAATGGATATAGAAAATGTGGTAAATGTACACAGTGGAATACTATTCAGATATTAAAAAAACGAGGACATCATGAATTTTGCAGGCAAATGGATGGAACTAGAAAAAATCATCCTGAGTGAGGTAATCCAGCTCCAATAGGACATGCATGGTATGTACTTGCTGTTAAGTGGATATTAGTCAAAAAGTATAGGATACCTATAATCCACCCCCACAGATTGAAAGAGGTTAAACAAGAAGGAAGGCTCAAGTGAGGATGTTTGAGTCCCACTTTGAAGGGGGAACAAAATATTCATGGGAGACAGAGGAAGGGAGGGACCTGAGTGGGAGAAGTGAAGAGGAGGGGAAAAGGGGGCAGAATCAGATATAGGGGGAGATAGGAAAGAACATATAGGAAACAGGATCTTTAAAGTATTTCTGACCTCTCTCCAGTAGGTGTCACTAGCAACATCCTCTCCACACCCAGACAAAATCTCTTTAGCTAGAACTTGGAGTACTGTATTGAATACATAGGGAGAGAATGGGCCGCCTTGTGTTGTTCCCGATTTTAATGGGATTGCTTTCAGTTTCTCTCCATTTAGTTTGATGTTGGCTATTGGTTTGGTGTACATTGCTTTTATTATGTTTAGGTATAGACCTTGAATTCCTGATCCCTCCAATATTATTAACATGCAGGAGTATTGTATTTTGTCAAAGGCTTTTTCAATATCTAATGAGATGGTCATGTGTTTTTTTTTCCTTTGAGTTTGTTTATATGGTGGACTACAAATAGCAACCCACAGATTGGGAAAAGATCTTTACCAATGGCATAAATCTGAGAGAGGGTCAGTATCCAAAACATACAAAGAACTCATGAAGTTAGACTCCAGAGAATCAAATAACTATTAAAAATGTGGCACAGAGCGAAACCAAGTATTCTCAGCTGTGGAATATCGAATGGCAGAGAAATACCTGTGTATGTATGACTGCAAGCTTGTAAAACCACTGTTGAAATCAATATGGTGGTTCCTGGAAAATTGGAAATAGATCTACCTGCAGACCCAGCTATACCACTATTGGGAATATGCCCAAAAGATGCCCCAGGCCACGGGGGTATGTGCTCCAGTATGTTCATAGAAGCCTTATTTGTGACAGCCAGAAGCTGGAAACAACCCAATGTCTCACAAAAGAAGAATGGATACAGAAAATGTGGTTCATTACATAATGGAGTACTACTTAACTATTAAGAAGAAAGATGAGAGTTTTCAGGCAAATGGATGGAACTGGAAAATATCATCCTGAGTGAGGTAACCCAATCACAGAAAAATACACATGGTATGCACTCATGGATAAGTGGCTATTAGCCCAAATGCTCGAATTACCCTAGATACACAGAACACATGAAACTCAAGAAGGATGCTCAAAATGCGAATGCTTCACTCCTTCTTTAAAAGGGGAACAAGAATACCCTTGGCAGGGAATAGGGAGGCAAAGTTTAGAACAGAGGCAGAAGGAACACCCATTCAGAGCCTGTCCCACATGTGGCCCATACATATAGAACCACCAAACTAGATAAGATGGATGAAGCAAAGAAGTGCAGGCCGACAGGAACCGGATGTAGATCTCTCCTGAGAGACACAGCCAGAATACAGCAAATACAGAGGCGAATGCCAGCAGCAAACCACTGAACTGAGAACGGGACCCCCGTTGAAGGAATCAGAGAAAGAACTGGAAGAGCTTGAAGGGGCTTGAGACCCCATATGAACAACAATGCCAACCAACCAGAGCTTCCAGGGACTAAGCCACTACCCAAAGACCATACATGGGCTGACCCTGGGCTCCAACCTCACAGGTAGCAATGAATATCCTAGTAAGGTCACCAGTGGAAGGGGAAGCCCTTGATCCTGCCAAGACTGAACCCCCAGTGAACGTGATTGTTGGGGGGAGGGGGGTAATTGGGGGAGAATGGGGAGGGGAAGCCCATATAGAAGGGGAGGGGAGGGGTTAGGGGGATGTTGGCCTGGAAACCGGGAAGGGGAATAACAATCGAAATGTAAATAAGAAATACTCAAGTTAATAAAGATAAAACAAAACAAAACAAAAAAACCCCAATAAACCAATGTGGATTCTTTATTGTTTAAAGATCCTTTTAGGTGGTTTAATCCCACATATGCTCCCTGCCCCCATAGAGTTAGAATAGAACTTACAGTCAGTCTTGTACTTTGATAGCTATCCTTACATCATCTCTACTGTTCTGTGCTGAACCTGGCAACCTAGACATGAGACTTCCAGGCTGTGAGGAGGGCTGAGGTGCTGAGGTCCTGGTGTGGGGCTGCTCCTGGCATCAGTGTTTATGGCACAGCAGTTGGATTGCCACGCCTATCATATTAGGCCTCCTTGTGGCCTAGCAGACTTCATGTGTAGTCTCTTCCATTTCAGACTCCCCAGTACCCTGGAACTAATGTGTCATTTCCCCTCACTAAAGACAGTGGGGGCTTTGGGTTGTAAGGGGAGAGCAAGCCACTTAAAAGTTCAACTACCCATGGCATTCTTCTGAAAGGCTGTTGAATTTGGGTGGTTCTGAAGCAGGTCTAGAGCCACCATGGGAAGTACTTCTTCATGCTAAGTCCTAGAGGGTCTCTTCCCAGTGATGGCGAGGTCTGAGTTGTGTTTCGATCCAGAAAGGGCTGATCCTCTCCTGTAGTAACTGTTGTAGCCACATGGACTTCTGAGGGCAGGCTCTCCTCTAGCAGCAGGTACATTATTGAGAGCTCCAATTAAGAGGTAGCATGAGTGTTGAGGACACAAGCGATCAACAACCATGTTTAACCTACACATGGAGTTTTCTATAATGTGTGGAAAGACACAATGGCTATGGCATAGGGTTTGTGGGGAGAAGAGCTGAGACACAGGGATAGAGAAGACAGGACAGTGGAGGACAGAAAAGTGCACACTACTCTGGATATGAAATCTTACAGAACACAGCCATGCATGTTACATAGTACTCAGTAATCCACAGTGGTACACCTGTGCTAGGAGGTCAGTAGTCAAGATTGTTGATGTGGCCAGTTAGTAGTAGCTCAAATCAATTCTTCATTGTGCTTAGAGAGGGGCTGAGTGTTTAGAGCACAGTGTGGAGTCACACTGTTGTGAGAGATTATGTCTTTATCGAGGTGCATTACAGGAAACAATCAATCATTAGAGATTTGTGTATCTTTGAGATTGTCTTGGGGACAGGCTAGGGCAGACTGGGGACAGGCTGGGACATGCTGGGGCCTGGCTGTGTTGAACACAAAGGGTACCAGATGAGCTCAGGCTTGGAGAGTCTGACTAATGCTGGTCAGGCTTTTTAGCTACTTGCCCTTTAAGACTGCATTAATCCAGGGCACATATGGGGAAATTTGAGTGAAGACTGTGGGGGCTGGGGTGGCTTTGCATCTGGATACCCATAAGATACAATACCATGGGCTACTCTACCACACACTAGAGGTCCCCCAGAGTCTACCTATAGTTGAGAAAAATTAAAATATAAGCAAAGATTGCTTTCCCCCAACTTCAACCCCCCACCATAGCTAGCCCCAGACTGAAATATGTGCTGGCTCACTTTCATTTGTAAGTTAAGGATTTGCTGCCTGATTCCCCTCCCTCTGTCCTTGCCCCAACGCTAACTTGTCTCTCTTTATTCCCTTCCTGTCTAGTGTCTAGCCTCATGGGAAGGTTGCAGGAAGGGCTAGGGCACAGGGAGATGTGATGGACAGGGAGAATGTCAGTTCCCAGAGCTCAGGGATAGGAGCTTAGGACACAGGCATTAGTCACTGCCATTGAGAGCTGTTTGCACATTTCCTCCACTGATGCTGTCTCCTGATGTTGGGAGGAAATGCAAGTGTGTACTCACCTTGTCTGCTCTTTTTAACATTGTGGGATTGACCACACAGGCCTGGAAGCTATCGTCATAACGCCTATATATTTTACAGTCCTCTTCATCTATTCCCAGTTCAACCCCCCTCGTGTATTGGACTTAGGTTCTGTCACTCCAGTTCACCCCCATCCGGCTGCCTAGCACATTGTTCCAGGCTTGATTAGGTCAGGGGGCTGTGGCAGGGGAATTATATCCACAGTAGGAGTCAACTCTGCTTTCTTTTCAAGCTGTTGTGGGAAGGAGAAAAGAGATGTCAAACCAAAGAAGGAGACTGGGGCATGGGTCCTTTCCCACTGGGAATTCAGGAGTGGGTTGTGAGGACAGGAAAGAATTCCAATTCCTGAGTCAAGGAGAGTTAAGGATAGGAGACCTAAGCAGGGCAAGAAACATAACTGAACCTTCAGTAACACGATGTCATTGAGACCAGAAGAGTAATGGGACTTTGGGTGACCGATTTG
This sequence comes from Rattus norvegicus, assembly GCF_021556685.1. Classification (NCBI taxonomy): domain Eukaryota; kingdom Metazoa; phylum Chordata; class Mammalia; order Rodentia; family Muridae; genus Rattus; species Rattus norvegicus. The sequence continues at coordinate 33,220,298 of NC_141548.1, forward strand.
CTTTTCAACTTTCATCTTCTGCTGTGTGGATTATCTCTTGCTCACATCATGAGCTCCAAGGGTGACAGTGATTTCTCGGTGGATAATAAAAGAATCAGTGAAAAGTGCTGGACTTAGGAGGAGGACTCCTGAGGAGAGCAACACCAGGCTTTTTCTCCTCTATCTCTGGGCAGAGAGGATCAAGACTTGAGATGGAGCTCCCAGCACCACAACCTTCCTGACAAGGCTCAGGGAAACACAGGCTGAGAACTCTCCCCACACACCACAACAAGTACTAGGATTCGACTGAACCCATGGCTTTGCACATAGCAAATGGCCACAATACATTCAATTACACCTCAGTTCATGTCTAAGTACTGGTAGCACTAAAAAAAAAAAAGAAAAGAATTGTAGTTTTGTCCTGACTTAAAGCTCTGACTTCTGAAAAAAAAAAGAGCCAATCTGGAGATAAGCAGGGCTCAGAGTCTTTCCTGGGTCTCTGCTGCTCTGTGACTCTGGCTCATGGATGTCTTCACAGGAAGAGAAGCCTCTTATCTTCCATTATAGTGTGCAGCAGTCATCATCACTTGGTGGGTTATGAGAAACCCACCACAGAATGTCACATGATCTTCTTCAGTGACGATGTCCAGATGGGCCATGTAAGGGCGGGAGTGAGGAATAGACTCCACACCACCGATAATCTCCTCTGGAACAAAGAACACCCAGTCCCCAGTCACAAGCCTGCAGGCCCCCAACACAGTACTGCCAGAGAAATATGGGGCTAAAGCTGAGCGACTGCTCCAAGCCCACCCCACCTCACATGGGGCTCAGGCCCCTCCACAGGTCCTTTGGTCTTTTCTCTCCTGTTGATCTTTCCACCCACACCTCCCTGTCCACCCTCATCATTCATTCACAACACAATGACCATTAGTGTTTCTGATGCTCTATTTCCTTTAGGCATATCTTTGTACATTCATTGTGTCTTCCTCAACATTAAGGGAAGGCAAGAGAAGAGCTGCCTTTCAGAACAGAGCATTTTTGATGAAGTGATGTGAAGGGGAAGTAGTTTTTCATTCTTCCTTGTCCTAGAGATTTCCCCTAGACTATGTCAGTTTAGGATCCTGCCTCATATTCCAGGGTCTCTTTATCAAAGATGAGAGATTAATGTCGGTTGCTGAAAGCTCAGAGGGTAGGGAAATGAAGATCAAACTCACCAGCTCCAGCCCCAGAAGGCAAGAGAAGAGCCATCAGGAATAGTAGGGCCTGCATCGTGCCAGTGGTGCAGGCTGGGGTCAGCTTCTGGTGTGTTCCTGTCCTGGTTCCTGCTTTTATAGCTCCATAGTAGGAGGAAAGAAGGGCTGCAAACCACAGGTATGGCTTGGACAAGCTCTATTTTCCTTATCAGAAATTCTCATGGCTCTGCTCTTTGGTAGTGTTGAATCTGTGGCTAGAACCTGAGACTCTTGGATCCCTTGATGAGGTGGTGACAGCACCCTTGAAAGCTGCCCCTGGGAGACAGGACAGCAACACAAAAGGAGGGGAACCTTGACCAGGGATCATGGAACACTTCTTGTAAGCCCCAGGTTTTATCATCTGCTTTCAGACCCATGCTGCATATGTGTAAAATCTCACCTGTCACTGTCACAGAAACACCTGTATCTGTAGTCTATGAACATAAGGGTGAAAAGGAGTACATTTTATTCGCAAAAACTGGTGGCAGCCTGGTTTAGCCTGAAGTCTCTTGTTTGTGTTGACCAGAGTGTGGGCATCATGTCTTTACTAAAATAAATAGGAGATGATACAATGTGACAGTGAAAAATGAGTGTGTACTGAATACACAGCATGTAAGGCATGACCATGAACTTAATTAAGTCAGTGGTTCTCAACCTTCCTAATGATGTGACCCTTTAATACAGTATCTCAAGTTGTGGTGACTCCAGGCATTAAAACATTTTATTGTTACTTTATAACTTTAAATTGGCTATGTTTATGAATTCTAATGTAAAATATCTACTATTCAGGATATATATTTGACCCTTAAAGGGGTCATGACCCACAGTTTGAGAACAGCTTCGGTAAGTGCGTGTTCTGATCTCGTCATAGTAATAGTCCCTTAGATGTTGTAATACACATTTAGGCTGAAGTCAATTGACTCTCCAGGTATCACAGAACAAAAGATCGTGAGTATCTGCCATGCAAGACAAGGCACAGATCATAAGAGTGTACAGACATTGCTCACTGGGTCTGAGTACTCAGAAACATGGTCAAAGAAGGTGATGGGCTTGGACATAATATTGAGTTCAAAATAAAATTGAAAACTTTTGTTTACAGATAAAAACAACTCATTGTGGCCAAATTTCAAAGAAAAAGGTATAGTGTGTATAGATGAGTGTAACTCACACAAGCACTCCAAGACTATCCATCTCGATGAACCACATAATTAGACTTGGCGTTCTGGAATCATGGAATCTGCAGAAAAATTCTAGGTCTTGTAAAAAGAGGTATTGACTGTCATATGGAGCCTCAGAGTTTCCCAGGCTTGGATCTGACAACTCAGACCTCTGTATAATGGAGACTGGGTGTCCCTGAGGAAAGACCACATGGCAGAGGGATGAATGGAGGCCTTCAGCTCTAAGCCATGGCATGAGGGACTAGTTTGTGGGACACAGCTGAGATCCACACCTATTGACTCTTCAGAATCTTACCTTTCAAAGGAGAACTTAATACCCATGATAACGGGAAAAGGTTTGTCAGTCCTTAGAGACACTGAAACTGCTGGAGAAGAAAGGGGGATGGCAGGCAGAGAATTAGAAGGAGGAGAGTAGAATATAGTAAAAATGGCCATTTTACCAAAAGCGATCTACAGATTCAATGCAATCCCCATCAAAATACCAATCCAATTCTTCAAAGAGTTAGACAGAATAATTTGCAAATTCATCTGGAATAACAAAAAACCCAGGATAGCTAAAACTATCCTCAACAATATAGGACTTCAGGGGGAATCACTATCCCTGAACTCAAGCAGTAGTACAGAGCAATAGTGATAAAATCTGCATGGTATTGGTACAGAGACAGACAGATAGACCAATGGAATAGAATTGAAGACCCAGAAATGAACCCGCACACCTATGGGCACTTGATTTTTGACAAAGGAACCAAAACCATCCGATGGAAAAAAGATAGCATTTTCAGCAAATGGTGCTGGTTCAACTGGAGGTCAACATGTAGAAGAATGCAGATTGATCCATGCTTATCACCCTGTACAAAGCTTAAGTCCAAGTGGATCAAGGACCTCCACATCAAACCAGACACACTCAAACTAATAGAAGAAAAACTAGGGAACCATCTGGAACACATGGGCACTGGAAAAAATTTCCTGAACAAAACACCAATGGCTTATGCTCTAAGATCAAGAATCGACAAATGGGATCTCATAAAACTGCAAAGCTTCTGTAAGGCAAAGGACACTGTGGTTAGGACAAAATGGCAACCAACAGATTGGGAAAAGATCTTTACCAATCCTACAACAGATAGAGTCCTTATATCCAAAATATACAAAGACCTCAAGAAGTTAGACCGCAGGGAGACAAATAACCCTATTAAAAATGGGGTTCAGAGCTAAACAAAGAATTCACAGCTGAGGAATGCTGAATGGTTGAGAAACACCTAAAGAAATGTTCAACATCTTTAGTCATAAGGGAAATGCAAATCAAAACAACCCTGAGATTTCACCTCACACCAGTGAGAATGGCTAAGATCAAAAACTCAGGTGACAGCAATGCTGGCGAGGACGCGGAGAAAGAGGAACACTCCTCCATTGTTGGTGGGGTTGCAGACTGGTACAACCATTCTGGAAATCAGTCTGGAGGTTTCTCAGAAAATTGGACATTGAACTGCCTGAGGATCCAGTTATACCTCTCTTGGTCATATACCCAAAAGATGCCCCAATATATAAAAAAGACACATGCTCCACTATGTTCATTGCAGCCTTATTTATAATAGACAGAAGTTGGAAAGAACCCAGATGCCCTTCAACAGAGGAATGGATACAGAAAATGTGGTACATCTACACAATGGAATATTACTCAGCTATCAAAAACAACGAGTTTATGAAATTCGTAGGCAAATGGTTGGAACTGGAAAATATCATCCTGAGTGAGCTAACCCTATCACAGAAAGACATACATGGTATGCACTCATTGATAAATGGCTATTAGCCAAAATGCTTGAATTACCCTAGATGACTAGAACAAATGAAACTCAAGACAGATGATCAAAATGTGAATGCTTCACTCCTTCTTTAAAAGGGGAACAAGAATATCCTTGGCAGGGAATAGAGAGGGAAAGATTAAAACAGAGACTGAAGGAACACCCATTCAGAGCCTGCCCCACATGTGGCCCATACATATACAGCCACCCAATTAGACAAGATGGATGAAGCAAAGAAGTGCAGACCGACAGGAGCCGGATGTAGATCTCTCCTGAGAGACACAGCCAGAATACAGCAAATACAGAGGCGAATGCCAGCAGCAAACCACTGAACTGAGAATAGGACCCCCGTTGAAGGAATCAGAGGAAGAACTGGAAGAGCTTGAAGGGGCTCGAGACCCCATATGAACAACAATGCCAAGCAACCAGAGCTTCCAGGGACTAAGCCACTACCTAAAGACTATACATGGACTGACCCTGGACTCTGACCTCATAGGTAGCAATGAATATCCTAGTAAGAGCACCAGTGGAAGGGGAAGCCCTGGGTCCTGCTAAGTCTGAACCCCCAGTGAACTAGACTATGGGGGGAGGGCGGCAATGGGGGGAGGGTTGGGAGGGGAACACCCATAAGGAAGGGGAGGGGGGAGGGGGATGTTTGCCCGAAAACTGGGAAAGGGAATAACACTGAAAATGTACATAAGAAATACTCAAGTTAATAAAAAAAACCTGAAAAAAAAAGAAATTTCATGCAGGAGTATATTATTTATAGCACTATCATGCCTCTCTTTCCCCATCACACTCCTTTCATGTTGTATTTTCATTGCCTTGTGGGGAAGACCACATGGCGGAGGGATGAATGGAGGCCTTCAGCTCTAAGCCATGGCATGGGGGACTAGTTTGTGGGACACAGCTGAGATCCACACCTATTGACTCTTCAGAATCTTACCTTTCAAAGGAGAACTTAATACCCATAATAACGGGAAAAGGTTTGTCAGTCCTTAGAGACACTGAAACTGCTGGAGAAGAAAGGGGGATGGCAGGCAGAGAATTAGAAGGAGGAGAGTAGAATGAACTTGGTGAGTGTCTTCAACTTTCATTAGGAATGCAACATGGACGATGGGAGAGTCCTCTCCTGAGTCACCCAAAAGCCAGAGGCAGGAGTGGGACTCACAGGGATGTACCCTGCTCACACATGGGCAGGCTCAATAGCAGCTGCCTCCTTGCTGAGAGATGGCTTAGGAACATGATATGGTCCCCAATGAGGGCCCCGTTTTAAAAGAGCACACAGTTGTGGTAAGGTCTCTTAAGTCTGGGCTGCTTCTCATATGATTGTGTCATGCTATCTGTCATTTGTCTGATTGTCTATCAGTTCTCAGTATCAGTCCATGCTTACCAGACAGTTTCATCATCTTATCCTACAATCTATTCATGGTTTTGTCATTTCTTGGAGGGGGTTAAGGAGCTACACTAGCACAATCAGTCCTTTTCCCAGGACTCTGTGAAGCTCATTTAGCAAACCACTGTGTGACAGGGTCAGAGACCCAGACCTCAGTGAATATGCTTTTATCTCTCCTCTGGTTTCTTTTACGGTGGGTACTGCCTCAATGGAGGGGCATTTGGGACTCCTCCATTAGCTCTTCAGGATCAGAAATCGAAGATTTCCCAGATAGGTTTTTCAGTGTTTTGGGATTCTGTTTCAAGCCCTTGTTCTCTTTCCTCATTCATTTGAGTTTGGATACGTAAAGTGGTATGACCTTCATCACCGTATGGATTAGACCGCAGGGAGGGCTGATATACTGAGGTTTCAACTCTACACTTCCAGAACAGAGGTCAGTGCGCTCACTTAGTGTTTCCCATCTGACAACCCAGACCTGAGTGTGTACAGAGAAGAACAGGGATAAAATAGGTCTGGAAAGAGGTGATAAGAAGCTTTTTACTAAGACTTCTCTTTTTTTCTGTCAACAGGGAGACTCTGGGGGGGATCTTTTGGTGTTTTTGTGGTTTGGTTTGGTTTTTTTTAATTCTTTTTTTTTTTTACATTTTCAAAATAATATTTACTTTTGAACTCATAATACAATTACATGATTTCCCCTTTTCCTATTTTTTCTTTCAAAACCTCCTATTTTCCCAATCTACTTTTTTTTTATTAACTTGAGTATTTCTTATATACATTTCAAGTGTTATTCCCTTTCCCGGTTTCCAGGCAAACATCCCCCTCCCCCCTCCCCTTCCTTATGGGTGTTCCCCTCCCAACCCTCCCCCCATTGCCGCCCTCCCCCCATAGTCTAGTTCACTGGGGGTTCAGACTTAGCAGGACCCAGGGCTTCCCCTTCCACTGGTGCTCTTACTAGGATATTCATTGCTACCTATGGGGTCAGAGTCCAGGGTCAGTCCATGTATAGTCTTTAGGTAGTGGCTTAGTCCCTGGAAGCTCTGGTTGCTTGACATTGTTGTACTTTTGGGGTCTCGAGCTCTTTCAAGCTCTTCCAGTTCTTTCTCTGATTTCTTCAATGGGGGACCTATTCTCAGTTCAGTGGTTTGCTGCTGGCATTCGCCTCTGTATTTGCTGTATTCTGGCTGTGTCTCTCAGGAGCGATCTACATCCGGCTCCTGTCGGTCTGCACTTCTTTGCTTCATCCATCTTGTCTAATTGGGTGGCTGTATATGTATGGGCCACATGTGGGGCAGGCTCTGAATGGGTGTTCCTTCAGTCTCTGTTTTAATCTTTGCCTCTCCCTTCCCTGCCAAGGGTATTCTTTTTCCTCATTTAAAGAAGGAGTGAAGCATTCACCTTTTGATCCTCCGTCTTGAGTTTCGTTTGTTCTAGGGATCTAGGGTAATTCAAGCATTTGGGCTAATAGCCACTTATCAATGAGTGCATACCATGTATGTCTTTCTGTGATTGGGTTAGCTCACTCAGGATGATATTTTCCAGTTCCAACCATTTGCCTACGAATTTCATAAACTCGTTGTTTTTGATAGCTGAGTAATATTCCATTGTGTAGATGTACCACATTTTCTGTATCCATTCCTCTGTTGAAGGGCATTTGGGTTCTTTCCATTTTCTGGCTATTATAAATAAGGCTGCGATGAACATAGTGGAGCACGTGTCTCTTTTATATGTTGAGGCATCTTTTGGGTATATGCCCAAGAGAGGTATAGCTGGATCCTCAGGCAGTTCAATGTCCAATTTTCTGAGGAACCTCCAGACTGATTTCCAGAATGGTTTTACCAGTCTGCAACCCCACCAACAATGGAGGAGTGTTCCTCTTTCTCCACATCCTCGCCAGCATGTGCTGTCACCTGAGTTTTTGATCTTAGCCATTCTCACTGGTGTGAGGTGAAATCTCAGGGTTGTTTTGATTTGCATTTCCCTTATGACTAAAGATGTTGAACATTTCTTTAGGTGTTTCTCAGCCATTCGGCATTCCTCAGCTGTGAATTCTTTGTTCAGCTCTGAACCCCATTTTTTAATAGGGTTATTTGTTTCCCTGCGGTCTAACTTCTTGAGTTCTTTGTATATTTTGGAAATAAGGCCTCTATCTGTTGTAGGATTGGTAAAGATCTTTTCCCAATCTGTTGGTTGCCGTTTTGTCCTAACCACAGTGTCCTTTGCCTTACAGAAGCTTTGCAGTTTTATGAGATCCCATTTGTCGATTCTTGATCTTAGAGCATAAGCCATTGGTGTTTTGTTCAGGAAATTTTTTCCAGTGCCCATGTGTTCCAGATGGTTCCATAGTTTTTCTTCTATTAGTTTGAGTGTGTCTGGTTTGATGTGGAGGTCCTTGATCCACTTGGACTTAAGCTTTGTACAGGGTGATAAGGATGGATCAATCTGCATTCTTCTACATGTTGCCCTCCAGTTGAACCAGCACCATTTGCTGAAAATGCTATATTTTTTCCATTGGATTGTTTTGGCTCCTTTTTCAAAAATAAAGTGCCCATAGGTGTGTGGGTTCATTTCTGGGTCTTCAATTCTATTCCATTGGTCTATCTGTCTGTCTCTGTACCAATACCATGCAGTTTTTATCACTATTGCTCTGTAATACTGCTTGAGTTCAGGGATAGTGATTCCCCCTGAAGTCCTTTTATTGTTGAGCATAGCTTTAGCTATCCTGGGTTTTTTGTTATTCCAGATGAATTTGCAAATTGTTCTGTCTAACTCTTTGAAGAATTGGATTGGTATTTTGATGGGGATTGCATTGAATCTGTAGATTGCTTTTGGTAAAATGGCCATTTTTACTATATTAATCCTGCCTATCCATGAGCATGGGAGATCTTTCCATCTTCTGAGGTCTTCTTCAATTTCTTTCCTCAGTGTCTTGAAGTTCTTATTGTACAGATCTTTTACTTTCTTGGTTAAAGTCACACCGAGGTACTTTATATTATTTGGGTCTATTATGAAGGGTGTCGTTTCCCTAATTTCTTTCTCGGCTTGTTTCTCTTTTGTATAGAGGAAGGCAACTGATTTATTTGAGTTAATTTTATACCCAGCCACTTTGCTGAAGTTGTTTATCAGCTTTAGTAGTTCTCTGGTGGAACTTTTGGGATCACTTAATATACTTAAATATACTATCATGTCATCCGCAAATAGTGATATTTTGACTTCTTCTTTTCCGATCTGTATCCCCTTGATCTCCTTTTGTTGTCTGATTGCTCTGGCTAGAACTTCAAGAACTATATTGAATAAGTAGGGAGAGAGTGGGCAGCCTTGTCTAGTCCCTGATTTTAGTGGGATTGCGTCACGTTTCTCTCCATTTAGTTTAATGTTAGCAACTGGTTTGCTGTATATGGCTTTTACTATGTTTAGGTATGGGCTTTGAATTCCTATTCTTTCCAGGACTTTTATCATGAAGGGGTGTTGAATTTTGTCAAATGCTTTCTCAGCATCTAATGAAATGATCATGTGGTTCTGTTCTTTCAGTTTGTTTATATGATGGATCACGTTGATGGTTTTCCGTATATTAAACCATCCCTGCATGCCTGGGATGAAGCCTACTTGATCATGGTGGATGATTGTTTTGATGTGCTCTTGAATTCGGTTTGCCAGAATTTTATTGAGTATTTTTGCGTCGATATTCATAAGGGAAATTGGTCTGAAGTTCTCTTTCTTTGTTGTGTCTTTGTGTGGTTTAGGTATAAGAGTAATTGTGGCTTCGTAGAAGGAATTCGGTAGTGCTCCATCTGTTTCAATTTTGTGGAATAGTTTGGATAATATTGGTATGAGGTCTTCTATGAAGGTTTGATAGAATTGTGCACTAAACCCGTCTGGACCTGGGCTCTTTTTGGTTGGGAGACCTTTAATGATTGCTTCTATTTCCTTAGGAGTTATGGAGTTGTTTAACTGGTTTATGTGTTCCTGATTTAACTTCAATACCTGGTATCTGTCTAGGAAATTGTCCATTTCCTGAAGATTTTCAAGTTTTGTTGAATATAGGTTTTTATTGTAAGATCTGATGATTTTTTGAATTTCCTCTGAATCTGTAGTTATGTCTCCCTTTTCATTTCTGAATTTGTTAATTTGGACGCACTCTCTGTGTCCTCTCGTTAGTCTGGCTAAGGGTTTATCTATCTTGTTGATTTTCTCAAAGAACCAACTTTTGGTTCTGTTGATTCTTTCTATGGTCCTTTTTGTTTCTACTTGGTTGATTTCAGCTCTGAGTTTGATTATTTCCTGCCTTCTACTCCTCCTGGGTGTATTTGCTTCTTTTTGTTCTAGAGCTTTTAGGTGTGCTGTCAAGCTGCTGACATATGCTCTTTCCTTTTTCTTTCTGCAGGCACTCAGCGCTATGAGTTTTCCTCTTAGCACAGCTTTCATTGTGTCCCATAAGTTTGGGTATGTTGTATCTTCATTTTCATTAAATTCTAAAAAGTTTTTAATTTCTTTCTTTATTTCTTCCTTGACCAGGTTATCATTGAGTAGAGCATTGTTCAATTTCCACGTATATGTGGGCATTCTTCCCTTATTGTTATTGAAGACCAGTTTTAGGCCGTGGTGGTCCGATAGCACGCATGGGATTATTTCTATCTTTCTGTACCTGTTGAGGCCCGTTTTTTGACCAATTATATGGTCAATTTTGGAGAAAGTACCATGAGGAGCTGAGAAGAAGTTATATCCTTTTGCTTTAGGATAGAATGTTTTATAAATATCCGTTAAGTCCATTTGGCTCATGACTTCTCTTAGTCTGTCGACATCACTGTTTAATTTCTGTTTCCATGATCTGTCCATTGATGAGAGTGGGGTGTTGAAATCTCCCACTATTATTGTGTGAGGTGCAATGTGTGTTTTGAGCTTTAGTAAGGTTTCTTTTACGTATGTAGGTGCCCTTGTATTTGGGGCATAGATATTTAGGATTGAGAGTTCATCTTGGTGGATTTTTCCTTTGATGAATATGAAGTGTCCTTCCTTATCTTTTTTGATGACTTTTAGTTGGAAATTGATTTTATTTGATATTAGAATGGCTACTCTAGCTTGCTTCTTCTGACCATTTGCTTGGAAAGTTGTTTTCCAGCCTTTCACTCTGAGGTAGTGTCTGTCTTTGTCTCTGAGGTGTGTTTCCTGTAGGCAGCAGAATGCAGGGTCCTCGTTGCGTATCCAGTTTGTTATTCTATGTCTTTTTATTGGGGAGTTGAGGCCATTGATATTGAGAGATATTAAGGAATAGTGATTATTGCTTCCCGTTATATTCATATTTGGATGTGAGGTTATGTTTGTGTGCTTTCATTCTCTTTGTTTTGTTGCCAAGACGATTAGTTTCTTGCTTCTTCTAGGGTATAGCTTGCCTCCTTATGTTGGGCTTTACCATTTATTATCCTTTGTAGTGCTGGATTTGTAGAAAGATATTGTGTAAATTTGGTTTTGTCATGGAATATCTTGGTTTCTCCATCAATGTTAATTGAGAGTTTTGCTGGATACAGTAACCTGGGCTGGCATTTGTGTTCTCTTAGGGTCTGTATGACATCAGTCCAGGATCTTCTGGCCTTCATAATTTCTGGCGAGAAGTCTGGTGTGATTCTGATAGGTCTGCCTTTATATGTTACTTGACCTTTTTCCCTTACTGCTTTTAATATTCTTTCTTTATTTTGTGCGTTTGGTGTTTTGACAATTATGTGACGGAAGGTGTTTCTTTTCTGGTCCAATCTATTTGGAGTTCTGTAGGCTTCTTGTATGTCTATGGGTATCTCTTTTTTTAGGTTAGGGAAGTTTTCTTCTATGATTTTGTTGAAGATATTTACTGGTCCTTTGAGCTGGGAGTCTTCACTCTCTTCTATACCTATTATCCTTAGGTTTGATCTTCTCATTGAGTCCTGGATTTCCTGTATGTTTTGGACCAGTAGCTTTTTCCACTTTACATTATCTTTGACAGTTGAGTCAATGATTTCTATGGAATCTTCTGCTCCTGAGATTCTCTCTTCTATTTCTTGTATTCTGTTGGCGAAGCTTGTATCTACAGCTCCTTGTCTCTTCTTTTGGTTTTCTATATCCAGGGTTGTTTCCATGTGTTCTTTCTTGATTGCTTCTATTTCCATTTTTAATTCCTTCAACTGTTTGATTGTGTTTTCCTGGACTTCTTTCAGGGATTTTTGTGTCTCCTCTCTATGTGCTTCTATTTGTTTATTTATGTTTTCCTGGAATTCTTTCAGGGATTTTTGTGTCTCCTCTCTATGGGCTTCTACTTGTTTATTTATGTTTTCCTGGAATTCTTTCAGGGATTTTTGCGATTCTTTCAGGCATTTTTGCGATTCCTCTCTGTAGGCTTCTACTTGTTCTCTAAGGGAGTTCTTCACGTCTTTCTTGAAGTCCTCCAGCATCATGATCAAATATGATATTGAAACTAGATCTTGCTTTTCTGGTGTGTTTGGATATTCCATGTTTGTTTTGATGGGAGAATTGGGCTCCGATGGTGCCATGTAGTCTTGGTTTCTGTTGCTTGGGTTCCTGTGATTGCCTCTCGCCATCAGATTATCTCTAGTGTTACTTTGTTCTGCTATTTCTGACAGTGGCTAGACTGTCCTATAAGCCTGTGTGTCAGGAGTGCTGTAGACCTGTTTTCCTCTCTTTCAGTCAGTTATGGGGACAGAGTGTTCTGCTTTCCGGCGTGTAGTTTTTCCTCTCTACAGGTCTTCAGCTGTTCCTGTGGGCCTGTGTCTTGAGTTCACCAGGCAGGTCACTTGCAGCAGAAAAGTTGGTCTTACCTGTGGTCCCGGGGCTCAAGTTCGCTCGTGGGGTGCTGCCCACGGGCTCTCTGCAGCGGCAGCAACCAGGAAGACCTGTGCCGCCCCTTCCGGGAGCTTCAGTGCACCAGGGTTCCAGATGGTCTTTGGCTTTTTCCTCTGGCGTCCGAGATGTGTGTGTAGAGAGCAGTCTCTTCTGGTTTCCCAGGCTTGTCTGCCTCTCTGAAGGTTCAGCTCTCCCTCCCACGGGATTTGGGTGCAGAGAACTGTTTATCCGGTCTGTTTCCTTCAGGTTCTGGTGGTGTCTCAGGCAGGGGTCCTGCCCCTCCTTGGCCCTCCCCCACGGGAGCTCAGAGGCCTTATACAGTTTCCTCTTGGGCCAGGGATGTGGGCAGGGGTGAGCAGTGTTGGTGGTCTCTTCCGCTCTGCAGCCTCAGGAGTGCCCACCTGACCAGGCGGTTGGGTCTCTCTCTCACAGGGTCTGGGGGCAGAGAGCTGCTGCGGGCCGGGATCCGCGGGTGTGGGACTTCTGGTAAACACAGAACGTGCCCGGTCCTAGAGGAATTCTGCTTCCCTGTGTCCCAAGCTCACCAGGCAGCTTTCTTGCAGCAGAAAAGTTGGTCTTACCTATGGTCCCGGGGCTCAAGTTCGCTCGTGGGGTGCTGCCCACGGGCTCTCTGCAGCGGCAGCAACCAGGAAGACCTGTGCCGCCCCTTCCGGGAGCTTCAGTGCACCAGGGTTCCAGATGGTCTTTGGCTTTTTCCTCTGGCGTCCGAGATGTGTGTGCAGAGAGCAGTCTCTTCTGGTTTCCCAGGCTTGTCTGCCTCTCTGAAGGTTCAGCTCTCCCTCCCACGGGATTTGGGTGCAGAGAACTGTTTATCCGGTCTGTTTCCTTCAGGTTCTGGTGGTGTCTCCGTTTTTTTTTAATTCTTTAATCTGTTTTTACAGTCCAGTCTTCATCCCCCTCCCGGTCCTCCCAGTGAATGCTCCGTGCCATACATTCTCTCCCTGCAACTTCCACCTTCAAGATGTCTCCAACCCCCACCTCCACCCTACCAGATTTCCCCATTTTCTGAGGCCTCAAATCTCTCCAGGTTTAGGTTCATCTTCTGTCACTGAGGCCAGAACAGGCAGTACTCTGCTGTATATGTGTTCAGGGTCTCATATCAGCTCGTGTATGCTGCCTGGTTGGTGGTTCCGTGTCTGAGAGATCTTGGGCATCAAGGTCAGTTGAGACTTCTAGGCCACCCTCCTCATCAGCTTCTTACAATTTTTCCCTAATTCAACCACAGGGGTCCTCTAGGGGACCTTTTTGTGATGGAGTGTTCTAGGGGCTTGTTAGTTATAGCTAATATCCTTGGACACCTCCTCGATATTCACCAGAGCCTCCAGCTTTAATAGTTTGTATTCAGAAAACAGTGGAATTTCTTAAACAATCCTCGAATGCCAACACTGTGTCTGGGCCAGTGTTCTGCATCCTGTGTTACAAATATTTGAGTCTTCATAAAGAAATCTGTTTGCAGGAAAGGGATGACATTGCTTCTTTTCATGGGTGTGGAGCTTACAACAATCTTGTACACCACCTTCTGTTCACCCTTTTATGTCTCATAGTTTCTCTTGCCAGATATTCTCAGAAAGTTACTGTATGATGTCTGTTCACTAACCCCATCATAAAAGCACATATCAAGGCTAGTCATGTCAGTCCTGGAAAGTCTTGCCTTTGTCTGGGATGCCCTCTTTCTTTCTAAATTCTTCTTCTATTTAACCAGTTACTAAGGGTGAGAAAGATGAAAAGCTTTTGCCTCCCACTCTCTTCCTTCCTCTAAGGACTGTCTATGAGCTTGGGAAATTCACTGTTCTTTGATACCTCACCCCAGGTCGCCTGGTCCAGCTCCAGCAAGGCCTCTCTACCTCATCTTAGAACTGTAGCCAACTCTCTTCACCTTGTCCAAAGGCAGTCCGGAGATGACACAGGACAGTCCCAATATGTACATCAGAAACTTCAGAAGGGGACTAAATTGTTGAATGCCCAGGCCAGTATGTAGACTCATTCCTCTGCAGCAGGGCCAGGTCAGCACCTCTCATAATATTTCTTGGCTCAGAGCCCTGGTGTGAGTTTAGAGTCACGAGCAATCCACTGACTAACTAGTGTCTTAGTCACTTTGTGTGTACCTAGTCATGGAGGCAGCATGAAACCTTTTAAAACAGACACACACACACACACACACACACACACACACACACAATTTTTCATATGTTCTCCACACAGAGTAAACACTGTCATCTCCTCTCAGCTCCCTAACATCTCTGTACACCCTAGGCTCTCCTCACAAATATCTCTCTCATGTTCATGTCTATGTGCTGAGTTTTGTAACTCACTAAGGTTAACAATGACCAACTGTGTAACTGAGTTTGGATTTATCCATTGGAGCCTGGTTGGCTCAGCAGAGGATACTCAACTAAAGACAGAGACTTCCTCTTCCTCACCCAGAAACTATCAATATCCAATATGGCAAGAGATAACGAGTGTGACTCCACAAGTCCCTCCCCTTCCTTGACTGGTTGTTGATTAGACTAGTCTTATGTGGGCCCAGTACTGGGAACTACAGTTGGTGTGAACTGATGATTATCATCACCATATCCAGTCTAGAGAATGGAGTTTGAGCCCTTCACCCTGACTTCCAGCTCTTGCCTTCTTCTCATGCTCCCACATTAGTGTTCCCTAAGCCCTTGGAAGTGTAGGCTAAGTGACTTGTTTAGGGATGGACCCACAACCACCACTCATTCCTGCACATTGGCTCACAGTGATCTCTGCATTCACCCCACTATTCATCAGAAGGAGAAGTGTCTTTTAGTAAGGCTGGGATCCACTTTTGTCTATGGGGAATGCATGGGGATTTGGAAGGCAGTTTGCTGCTACATAGGCTCACTTCCCTGTATGTTTCTAGCCAGGCTGACAGTACCAGGCATTGGTCTACTCCACCATGGTGTGCGTCTTGGATCTGATTACAGGGCAGTTGGTTATATCAAACACAGAAGCTGATATTGCACATGTGGGCACATCCGGCTTTTCATATATTTCCTTTATACTTTTTAATATCAGCTAATTCTTCCCTTCATTCTACACCCTCAGCTTTCAACCCCTTACCTCTCTTACTGCCTAAATCTAGTTCAGTACTCCCTTTCCCCACTATCTATGTTTTACTATTCCTCCTCCTTGAAGACAATTTCTCCTGTCTCTCTTGTTTTATCCAGGCTTCCACACTTCATGTTAGACATAAAAACATAGGTAGAATCCTCATAGGAGAGAGAACATGAGGGCTTTGTGCTTGGAGTCCTGGATTATCTCAGTCCTAAAAAAATAAAATTCCCAACCAGGAAAGGGAACATTTGAAATGTAAATAAGAAGTACTCAATAAAGATGAAAGAAAAAATCCCATTCCATACATTTTCCTGAAATTTTCCTCTTTTAAATGTAGTCCATCTTCACTATCTAGTCATCAGTCGTTGGCCAACTAAGCAGCTTCCATTTCTTAGTTACTTTGAACATATGGAGCTATCCATGCCATAGATTACACAGTCCTTTGGATAAGGGCTCAGCAGTGTGTCAGCTGGATCACGTGGTAGTTTTATTTTGGGGGTGGAGTGTTGTTGTTGTTGGTTATAGTTGTGATATCAGTGGTGGTGGTAGTGATGGTGGTAGTGGTGGTGGTGGTGGAAGTGGTGGTGGTTGTTGTGGTGGTGATTGGTGGTGATGGTTTTTGAGAAATTTCCAGACTTTTTCCAGTGTAGTTAAACCTAGTTTACATTCTGGAGACCAATATACAGAGTTCCCCTTCTACACATCCATCCTACATGTGTTATAAACTTTACCGACGATGGCCATTGCACTGGAGTAAAATGAATCTTCAAGTGGCTTTAGTCTGGATTTCACTTGGGCTATAGATGCTGAAGACACTTAAAGTATTTCTTACTAGCCCTTAATATTTATTCTCTTCAGACATTTTGTTCAGTTCTGTTGTAGCACATTTCTAATCCTTTTTTATTTTTAATTCTCCTTTATCTTTGTGAATTTCTTTGAGAATTTATCTTGTATACAATATGATCAGTTGTATTCCCCATTCCCTCTATGTAACTCCCACCATGTACTCTTTGACAAACCCTTCCCAACTTCATGACAGAGAAGACAGAGAAGAACTCCAGGCCAAACCCATGGGTAATGTTCTCAATAAACTCATAGAAGAAAAATTCCCAAACACAAAGAAAGATCGATTTCCTTGTTTCCAAGTAAACAGGCCATGGGAACATGAAAGAAGAGAAATTTTATGTTGTGTATTATGGTCAAAATTCTAAAACTAAAAAGGCTAAAGGTGCTGAAAGCTTCAAGAGAGAAGGACCAAGTGTCAACACAGGCACACACTACACTAATAGCTAATTACTTGATGGAGACATTTAAAGCCAAAGTGGATTTCTTCTTATAACCTAAAAGTCTAGTTAGTGCGTTACATATGTGCATGGGTGGGCTCCATCCACTGGAGGAGGAGTTCTCAGCCTTCCTAGTGCTGTTACCCTTTATACCAGTTCCTCAGGTTGTGGTGGCCACAATCCATAAAATTACTTCATTGCTACTGCAGAACTGAATTTTTGCTATGGTTATGAATCATAATGTAAATATCTGACATATAGGACTCTGATAGGTGACCCCGTGAAACAGCCATTTGACTCCTAGAGGGGTCGGGATCCTCACATTGAGAACCAATGCAGTAGAGTATGGGCCACTAGTGATTATGTCTCTCTCAGAAACCATCTACTGTCAATAGTTCTTTTGAGGTCACCTATCACATCTCAGGCACAGAAGCTGTCCCATAATAGTTAATCATTGTTGGGATTAATTAAGATATGTTTAACACGGTTTCCTCAAACTCTGGTGAGTTCTCCCACACAGGCAAAATCTTTGCTTGCCGTTGCTGACCTCTAGTTCCATAATGCAATGCTACACTGAGCCCTGTATTTTCCCCTAGAAATCTAAGCATGGTCCAATTCCGATTTCATATCACATTGCTCCTCTACCCCAGTGAATTTTCTTACCCCATCATGATCCCAGCCTGACCCACCTCTAGTACAATGTCACAACCCTCTTCTAATCCCAAACTTACTACTCTACAACATTTCTTTGGGCCTAGATCAGACTTGGATCTGGTAGGACACCTTGCTCTAGTCCACATATTCCAAGCCAGGGCTTCATCCTTTGAGATACCCTGAGATGAACAGTTTAAGGCTATCTTGGGATTCCAGACTAGCAGGGTAAAATTTCACCAAATAACAGACAACATCTAAATGAAAATCCTTACTTCCTATCACAACAATAAAAACAATGTGAAAAACCCTTATGATGTGCCCACCTACTAAACAACAAATTCTATACAAATGTCCCCTAAGGAGAGAAACTCAGATGAAATCCAAGACACAGAGCTCTGAGAGTCTAAGAAAAGACAAACTTATAAATTACAGGCAAGGGCCAACTCAGAATTTTATACCCCACAAAGTTTACTAAAATTGAAGATGACATAAGAACTTTTGATGATAACAATTCATTAAAATAATACTGACTTCTCACTGGAAACTCTGAAAGCCAGAGAACTTGCCTAGATAGATGTTCTACAAGCTGTAAGAGACCACAAATGCAAATCCAGATTTTTATACCCAGCAAAACTATCTATTACAAACATGTCACAATAAAAAATAAATCTAAGTAATTTCTGTCCACCAATACAGCTTTACAGAAGTCACTAGAAGGAAAATTTCAATCTGAGGGGTACAACCACACTCAAGAAAAAAACAAGGAATAATACATAATGCTAAACTAGTAAATTACAGTCATCAGGGCATGTGTTGTGTGAGACACACAATAACACAGCAGAATAACAGGAGTCAACAAACACTGCTAATTGATAACTCTCCAATGGTAATGGACTCAATTCCCAATAAAGAGATATAGACTAGCCGAATGGATAGAAATCAGGATCCATTCTATGGCTGTTTCCAAGAAACATGTATCACCACCATAGGAAGACATCACCTTAGAATAAAAAGATAGAAAGTGATATTCCAAGCAAAAGGATCTGAGAATCAAACAGGTGTAACTATTTCAGTATATGGTAAAACAGACTTTAAATCAAACTGATCAGAAAAGATAGGGAAGAACACTACGTACCCATTAAAAAAATCTGATATTAGCCAACTCCACAACACAAGGACACATAAGTTCATAAAATAAACTATTATAGCTAAAATCACAATGACTCTTACAGCATGATAGTGTTTCACTTCAGTACCATACTCTTGCCATGAGACAGGTCATTATGACAAAAACTAAAGAAAGAAATGTTGGAGTTACTTAATATCATAAATTAAATAGACTTAATAGACATCTACAGAACATTCTACCCAAACACTACAGAATGTGCTTTCTTTTCAGTAACCTGTGGACCATCATTTCTACAAGCAAGACTTTTCTGGATGATTGTGTTGGTGCATGATAAAAAAGGAAAGGGGGGAACATCGAGTATACTACATGTGGCTAACTTTTCTCTGAAAAGTATGACGATTCTCAGACTGGGGAGGGGTTTTGGATAAATGGTGCCTCTACACAACTAGGACCTCCATACCACAAGCTTTGAGATGAAGCCTTGGTTTATCAGCTCCCATGTGGTCTAATACATAAAGATATAAAAATTGTACCACTTTGTTTCTCGCTGTCCATATTTGAGGAATCACTGATTTCAGATCCTGAAGAGGTAACAGAGGAGTCCCTAGTGGGCCTTCCACTGAGGAGGTAGCCACCCTACTTGATTCTACAGGAGGGAGTAAAGAGCATATACACGAAATCCAGCATCTCTGATTCAGTCACTCTGGTTTAAGACAGCATAGTTTCCACTGGCAGCAATGATATGTTAAATGAACTTTATGGAAGCATGTGAAAATGACTGTTTGTGCTAGTATAGCTCTCCAACAGTTTACCAGACATGAGAAAACCAATTAATGAGTAGATTTGAGGTCAAAATGTCTGATGGTGCCTTGGCTGCTGTTGAGAACTGATAGATGGACAGACAGATAGTATCACAGGATCATAAATGACATGTGTAAGAGACCTTTTCAAAACCATGATGGCCTCTCTTAAACATGATAATCATTGCCTAACATACTATGATCTTCAGCACTTTCTCAATAAGTTGGCAGCTGTTTTGAAACCTGCCCATATGTGAGCAGTGCACATCCCTGTGATTCTCATTCCAGCCTCTGGGTGTTGGGTGCCTCGGGAAAAGACTGTGCCATCATGCAGGTGGCATTCATAATGAGAGTGGAAGATATTCACCAAGTTCATCCTGGTCTCCTCCTTCCAATCCTTTGGCTGTTCTCGCCATTTCTTCTAGAGCAGCTTCAGTGTCTCTAAGGATTGAAGCTCCTATTCCTGTTATCATGGGTGTTTAGTTTTCCATAGAAGAGCAAAATTTCCAAAAGACTAGAGGTGAGGATCACTCCCATGTCCCAACAAAGTAGGACCCCAATCCATGGGCTTAGGAATGAAGGCCTCCATTGATCCTACCCCCATGTAGTCTTTCCCACAAGGCAATGAAAAGTACAACATGAAAGGAGTTTGAGGGAAAAGGGAGGCAAGACAGTGCTATAAATATAACATTCTTGCATGAAATTTCTAAAAACAACCATTTTAAACTTAAAGGAATTGTTTCTTCACAAGATGAAGGTGGCGATGGCTCTGGTTATTTTTACAAGTACACAGACATCTACCAAAAGAAAAAGGAAGTAAATAAATATAATTTTGGTTTGGACTTGTTACCACAGTTATCGATTGGGTGGTCTTTTTCTAGAAACTTGAGGACAGTTTTATTCTGGGTTTGAGCTTCTGTTCATCACTGTCTTCCTTAGACCCAACAAGTAGGATTGTATTATTCCAAGCATCCACACTCAAGTTGTATGCTACTTAGGAGCCTTCCTGTGTGATCATTTTTTTCTCAGCCAAATTCCCTTCCAAATACTCAAGGGAGATTTTACCTGTTAGAGAAAGATGAGCCAGATGCAACAACCTTCCTTTCGAAGAGAAAATTGGACATGTGGAAT
This sequence comes from Rattus norvegicus, assembly GCF_021556685.1. Taxonomy (NCBI): domain Eukaryota; kingdom Metazoa; phylum Chordata; class Mammalia; order Rodentia; family Muridae; genus Rattus; species Rattus norvegicus. The sequence goes on from NC_141548.1 coordinate 33,240,800, forward strand.
ATTATTGACCAGGGATACTTCTCTAAAGACAATGCTCTTAGACTTTTTTCCTACTTTGTGACAAAAGTGTGTCTTCCCAAAGTGTCTACAGTAGGTGCTTCCTCCTGCACTTCGATACCAATGAGCAAAGTACCTTAAGGTCCACACAATCGGATACTCTGTTATAGTCATTACTACACCTAATGATGGAAGTTGATGCATTCCCCCAGATTCTTAGCTGCCAGTCGTGTGTCATTTGCAGCAACAATAAAACTACACCAAGAAATCTCTGGCTACAGTCACCACCCATTTAAGATTACAATTCTCTACTGTAGTTTAACAGGATCCCAATAGATATCCAGAAGGGAGATGTAGCAGGATTCACCTAGTCTGTATCCTTCAAAAATGCATTATTTGCACTGACTCCTGGAGAACTCCATGTATACCAAGGCCCTGTTTTACTTTTTGTTAAAAAGGCAGTTGTGAAGTTTCCCACTAGTTTCTATCGTAATGTCACTTCTTGGATCAGTCAACCACTATCAGAATAATGCTAATTGATAACTTTTTCTCTCCTTCTGATCATTCATGAGTTGCAAAATGAGAATGTTCATTTGGGACCGTATGTGTGGACCATCCCAAGGCCTGTCCTCTAACTGGGGCTGCACAGAAGAATTTGGGGTCTTTACAAAGTATTATCAGGTCAGATCCAGTGCTCAGTAGTAAAAAAAAATTAATTTACTTATTTCTCTAATTATTATTGCTGTGCTTAGACAGATCATTGTAGCTCTGAGGAAGCAAAGGAATGAAATCCAGAAAGACAGAGTTGGAGCCTGAACTTTCCTCAGGAGCACCCAGTCTCCATCATACAAAGAGGTCTGAGTTGTCTGGTCCAAGCCTGGGAAGCAGCTGAGGCCCCATATGATAGTCAATTCCTCTTTTTACCAGATCTAGAATTTTCTGCAAGGCTCCATGATTCCAGAATGCCAAGTTCAATTACGTGGTTCCTTGAGATGGATAGTCTTGGAGTCTGAATGAATGTTTGTGTTGTTATATTAATCTATATGCATAATAACTTTTTCATTGAAATTTCATCAGAACAAATTGTTTTCATTTGTAAAAAAGTTTTCAATTTTATTTTGAACAGAAAATTATGTCCAAGCTCATCATCTTCTTTGACCCAGTGAGCAATGTCTGTACACTCTTTTAATCTGTGGCTCTAAATTTGTGGTCACCCAAAGCCTTGTCTTGCATGGCAGATACTCAAGATCTTTTAGTCTGTGATATCCTGAAAGTGCATTGAGTTCTCCCTAAATGTGTGTTACAATGTCTCACAAAGAGATCATTAGTATAATTAAATCAGGACATTTACTTACAGCAGCTATTCTCAACCTGTGGGTCATGACCCCTTTAGGGGTCAAATATCATATCCTGCATATTAGATATTTTACCTTCAAATTCATAAGAGTAGCAAATTATAGTTATAAAGTAGCAATGAAATAATTTTGTGGCAAGGTTCACTACAATATCAGGTACTATATTAAAGTTCACACCCTTAGGAACATTGGGAACCATTGACCTAATTAAGGTATTGGACATGGCTTCCACACTGTGTATTCAATACACTCTTTACACACCTTCATCTCTCACAGACACATTCTATAATCTCCTAATTATTTTAATAAATATGAGAAATCCTTGCACTGGTCAACACAAACAAGAGTCTTCAGACTAAACCAGTCCACCACCAGTTCTTGTAAATAAAATGTCCTCCCTCTCACCCATATGTTCATAGACTACAGATACAGGTGCTTGTGTGACAGTGACAGAGGTGAGATTTTACACATATGCAACATAGGTCTCTCTGTATTATCCAAATTTTTAGTACATGTGCTGCTGAAGCGAGCACAGCAGCAATGGTCGGAATACCTGGATGCTTACAAGAACAGTTCCATGATCCCCAATCGAGGTTCCCCTCCATTTGTGTTGCTGTCCTGTCTCCTGGGAGCTTCTTTGAAGGGTGCAGTTGCCACCTTATCATGGGATCCAGGAGTTTCAAGATCTAGCCACAGATGCAATGCCACCAAAAACAGACTCGTGAGAATTTCTGATAAGGAAAATAGAGTTTGTCCAAGCCAGACCTGTGGTTTCCAGCGCTTACTTTCTCCTACTTTGAAGATATAAAAGCAGGAACCAGGACAGGAACACACCAGAAGCTCACCCCAGGCTGCACCACAGGCAAAATGCAGGCCCTACTATTCCTGATGGCTCTTCTCTTGCCTTCTGGAGCTGCAGCTGGTGAGTTTGGTCTTCATCCTTCCTAACTTCTTAGTTTTCAGTAACCGACCTTAATCTCTTAGTTGGAGGAACAGAGACCCTAACATGAGGCAGGATCCTCAACTGACATAGTCCAGGGGAAATCTCTAGGTCAAGGAAGAATGAAAATCTACTTCCCCATCACACCATTTCATCAAAATGCTGTTCTGATGGGCACCTCCTCTCTGGCCTTCCCTTAATGTTGAGGAAGACAGGATGAGTGTAGAAAAGATATGCCTAAAGGAAATAGAACATCAGAAACACTAATGGTCATTGTATTTTGAAATGAAGGATAATGGTGGCCAGGGAGCTGTGGGGAGGAAAGATCAACAGGAGAGAAAAGACCAAAGGACCTGTGGAGGGGCCTGAGCCCCATGTGAGGTGGGGTTGGCTTGGAGCAGTCGCTCAGCTTTAGCCCCATATTTCTCTGACAGTACTGTGTTGGGGGCCCTGCAAGCTTGTGACTGGGGACTGGGTGTTCCTTGTTCCAGAGGAGATTGTTGGTGGTGTGGAGTCTATTCCTCACTCCCGCCCTTACATGGCCCATCTGAAGATCACCACTGAGAAAGGTTATGTCACCTTCTGTGGTGGGTTTCTCATAAGCCGTCAATTTGTGCTGACTGCTGCACACTGTAATGGAAGGTAAGAGGCTTCTCTTCTTGTGAAGACATCCATGAGCCATGGTCACAGAGCAGCAGATCCTTGGGGAAGTCTCTGAGCCCTTTTCAACTGCAGTTGGGCTCTCATTACACAGAGCAGAAAACAAAGCACAGGGCCACTCACTGAATCATTCATGTGACCTATCCATTTTCACAGGTCTGAGGTTTAAGCAGGGCTCTGGTCAGTAGTAAAATCACAGCTCTTGTCTTGTCCTAGTGGTAGCAGAAATGATAGATGACCTGGCATGTAATTCAATGTAGAGTGCCTTTCATCCATGTGCAAAACCATGGGTTCAGTTGAATGCAAGTCCTGGGTATGGGGTGTGCAAGAGTTCTCAATTCTGTGTTTCCCTGAGCCCTGTGGCACTGGTCCTGGGTCCCCTATCTCAAGTTAATCTATGGGCTGTGCCCAGGGATAGAGAAGAAAGAACCTGGTACCCCTCTCCTTGGAAGGAGTTCTCCTCATACTTTTCATTGCTTCTTTCTCTATCTACAGAGAAATCACAGTCACCCTTGGAGCCCATGACGTGAGCAAGCGAGAATCCACACAGCAGAAGATAAAAGTCGAAAAGCAAATCATTCACAAAAATTACAACTTCTTTTCCAATATTCATGACATCATGTTATTGAAGGTTCCCTTATTTATTTGGCCTTCCTTTATTTAGGTCTCCCCTCTTTAACTATCTCCCTGGCGTAGTCCATTGAATTCTCTCTTGTCCATTCCTTTTCCTCAGAACCCACTCGTGAATTCTATGTCATTATGGACCCGCTGTGTCTAAGCATCCTTCTCTGATTTGCCATCCCTTCTCTCCTTTACTCAACAGCTTGAAAAACATGTTGAGTTGACTCATGCCATGGATGTAGTTCCCCTGCCTAGTCCTTCTGACTTTATAGACCCTGGGACCATGTGCCAGGCAGCTGGATGGGGGCAAACTGGAGTGACAGATCCTGCCTCATATACATATACATTGAGAGAAGTTGAATTGAGAATCATGGATGTAGAGGCCTGTAAAATCTTTAGTGATTATGACTATAATTTCCAGATGTGTGTGGGCAGTCCTGGAAGGAAGAGATCACCATATGAGGTGAGTACACACCTGCTCTTCCTCCCCACATCAGGAGACAGTGTCAGTGAAGGAAATGTGCCAAACAGCTCCCCATGACAGTGACTAATGCCTGTGTCCTTAGCTCCTATCCCTGAGGCTCTGGAAACCGACATTGTCCCTGTCCATCTCATCTCCCTGTGCCCAAGCCCTTCCTACATCCTTCCCACAGGGCTAGACACTAGACAGGAAGGGAGTAAAGGGAGACATGTTAGCACTCCGGTAAGGACAGAGGGAGGGGAATCAGGCATTAAATTCCTACCTTATGACCCATAGCCAGCCAGGATCTTGTACCTCATTCCAGGATTACCTATTTTTGAGCTTGTATATGGGAATCCAATATTTGCTCATACCTTGATTTTTCTTACTTATTAGGGAGACTCCGGGGGGCCACTACTGTGTGCTGGTGTGGCCCATGGTATTGTATCTCATGGACGAGAAGATGCAAAGCCCCCTGCAGTCTTCACCCTAATCTCCCCATATGTGCCCTGGATTAATACAGTCCTAAGCACAAGTAGCTGAAAGGCCTGACCTGCATGAGTCAGACTCTCCAAGCCTGAGCTCATCTGGTACACTTTGGGTTCAACAGAGCCTGTCCCAAACAGTCTCTAGACTGTCCCCAGCTGTCTCTTAGACAATCTCAAAGATACAAAAGTCTGTGATGGTTGATTGTTCCCTGTAAAGCATCTCAATAAAAACAACTTCCAACAGCTGTGTGACTCAACTCTGGGTTCTAATCACTCTGCCCCTCTCTAAACACAACGAAGAAATGACTTGAGTTACTATCTTGCTATGCTAACCATCTTGAATAATCGACTTTCAGGCAAAGGTGTACCACAGTGGATTAATGAATATTATCTAACATGCATGGCTGTGTACAGAAAGATTTCATATCCAGGATAATGTACACTGTTCTGTTCTTCTCCTCCACTCTTCTGTCTTCTTATTGTCTCCCTCTTGTCTCTCAGCTCTTCTCGACACAAACCCCATGCCTTAGCCACTGCAACTTTCCACACATCATCAGAGATTCCATGTCTAGGTCAGACATGGCTATTGATCCTTGTGTCCTCACCACCTACCTTGCCATCCTCCTCCTTTCAATATTGCACTTTCAGGTAGAGGACAGCCTGCCTTCAGAAGTCCTTGGACCATTACTGTGGCTGTAGCAGCCACAGCAGGAGAGCACCAGCAGTTTCAGGAGCCAACACAGGGCAGAACTAGCTTGTGTTGGGAAGAGACACTGCAGTACTTAACATGCCACTAGTACTTACCATAGTGACTCTGCTTCTGAACCACCCCCATTCAACTGCCATCTTCCCCAAAGATCCAGCCTTTCAGAAGAATGCCCAAGCTGAGTGAACTTCTTTTTTTTTTTAATATTCTTTTTTTTTATTAACTTGAGTATTTCTTATATACATTTCAAGTGTTATTCCCTTTCCCGGTTTCCGGGCAAACATCCCCCTCCCCCTCCCTTTCCTTATGGGTGTTGCCCTCCCAACCCTCCCCCCATTGCCGCCCTCCCCCCATAGTCTAGTTCACTGGGGGTTCAGTCTTAGCAGGACCCAGGGCTTCCCCTTCCACTGGTGCTCTTACTAGGATATTCATTGCTACCTATGGGGTCAGAGTCCAGGGTCAGTCCATGTATAGTCTTTAGGTAGTGGCTTAGTCCCTGGAAGCTCTGGTTGCTTGACATTGTTGTACTTTTGGGGTCTCGAGCCCCTTCAAGCTCTTCCAGTTCTTTCTCTGATTCCTTCAACGGGGGACCTATTCTCAGTTCAGTGGTTTGCTGCTGGCATTCGCCTCTGTATTTGCTGTATTCTGGCTGTGTCTCTCAGGAGCGATCTACATCCCGTTCCTGTAGGCTTGCACTTCTTTGCTTCGTCCATCTTGTCTAATTGGGTGGCTGTATATGTATGGGTCATATGTGGGGCAGGCTCTGGATGGGTGTTCCTTCAGTCTCTGTTTTAATCTTTGCCTCTCCCTTCCCTGCCAAGGGTATTCTTTTTCCTCATTTAAAGAAGGAGTGAAGCATTCACATTTTGATCATCCGTCTTGAGTTTCGTTTGTTCTAGGGATCTAGGGTAATTCAAGCATTTGGGCTAATAGCCACTTATCAATGAGTGCATACCATGTATGTCTTTCTGTGAATGGGTTAGCTCACTCAGGATGCTATTTTCCAGTTCCAACCATTTGCCTACGAATTTCATAAAGTCGTTGTTTTTGATAGCTGAGTAATATTCCATTGTGTAGATGTACCACATTTTCTGTATCCATTCCTCTGTTGAAGGGCATCTGGGTTCTTTCAAGTTTCTGGCTATTATTATTTTTTTTTTTTTATTAACTTGAGTATTTCTTATATACATTTCGAGTGTTATTCCCTTTCCCGGTTTCCGGGCAAACATCCCCCTCCCCCCTCCCCTTCCTTATGGGTGTTCCCTCCCAACCCTCCCCCCATTGCCGCCCTCCCCCCATAGACTAGTTCACTGTGGGTTCAGTCTTAGCAGGACCCAGGGCTTCCCCTTCCACTGGTGCTCTTACTAGGATATTCATTGCTACCTATGGGGTCAGAGTCCAGGGTCAGTCCATGTATAGTCTTTAGGTAGTGGCTTAGTCCCTGGAAGCTCTGGTTGCTTGGCATTGTTGTACTTTTGGGGTCTCGAGCCCCTTCAAGCTCTTCCAGTTCTTTCTCTGATTCCTTCAATAGGGGACCTATTCTCAGTTCAGTGGTTTGCTGCTGGCATTCGCCTCTATATTTGCTGTATTCTGGCTGTGTCTCTCAGGAGCGATCTACATCCGGCTCCTGTCGGTCTGCACTTCTTTGCTTCATCCATCTTGTCTAATTGGGTGGCTGTATATGTATGGGCCACATGTGGGGCAGGCTCTGAATGGGTGTTCCTTCAGTCTCTGTTTTAATCTTTGCCTCTCCCTTCCCTGCCAAGGGTATTCTTTTTCCTCATTTAAAGAAGGAGTGAAGCATTCACATTTTGATCATCCGTCTTGAGTTTCGTTTGTTCTAGGGATCTAGGGTAATTCAAGCATTTGGGCTAATAGCCACTTATCAATGAGTGCATACCATGTATGTCTTTCTGTGATTGGGTTAGCTCACTCAGGATGATATTTTCCAGTTCCAACCATTTGCCTACGAATTTCATAAACTCGTTGTTTTTGATAGCTGAGTAATATTCCATTGTGTAGATGTACCACATTTTCTGTATCCATTCCTCTGTTGAAGGGCATCTGGGTTCTTTCCAGCTTCTGGCTATTATAAATAAGGCTGCGATGAACATAGTGGAGCACGTGTCTCTTTTATATGTTGAGGCATCTTTTGGGTATATGCCCAAGAGAGGTATAGCTGGATCATCAGGCAGTTCAATGTCCAATTTTCTGAGGAACCTCCAGACTGATTTACAGAGTGGTTTTACCAGTCTGCAATCCCACCAACAATGGAGGAGTGTTCCTCTTTCTCCACATCCTCGCCAGCATCTGCTGTCACCTGAGTTTTTGATCTTAGCCAATCGCACTGGTGTGAGGTGAAATCTCAGGGTTGTTTTGATTTGCATTTCCCTTATGACTAAAGATGTTGAACATTTCTTTAGGTGTTTCTCAGCCATTCGGCATTCCTCAGCTGTGAATTCTTTGTTCAGCTCTGAACCCCATTTTTTAATAGGGTTATTTGTTTCCCTGCGGTCTAACTTCTTGAGTTCTTTGTATATTTTGGAAATAAGGCCTCTATCTGTTGTAGGATTGGTAAAGATCTTTTCCCAATCTGTTGGTTGCCGTTTTGTCCTAACCACAGTGTCCTTTGCCTTACAGAAGCTTTGCAGTTTTATGAGATCCCATTTGTCGATTCTTGATCTTAGAGCATAAGCCATTGGTGTTTTGTTCAGGAAATTTTTTCCAGTGCCCATGTGTTCCAGATGCTTCCCTAGTTTTTCTTCTATTAGTTTGAGTGTGTCTGGTTTGATGTGGAGGTCCTTGATCCACTTGGACTTAAGCTTTGTACAGGGTGATAAGCATGGATCGATCTGCATTCTTCTACATGTTGCCCTCCAGTTGAACCAGCACCATTTGCTGAAAATACTATCTTTTTTCCATTGGATGGTTTTGGCTCCTTTGTCAAAAATCAAGTGACCATAGGTGTGTGGGTTCATTTCTGGGTCTTCAATTCTATTCCATTGGTCTATCTGTCTGTCTCTGTACCAATACCATGCAGTTTTTATCACTATTGCTCTGTAATACTGCTTGAGTTCAGGGATAGTGATTCCCCCTGAAGTCCTTTTATTGTTGAGGATAGCTTTAGCTATCCTGGGTTTTTTGTTATTCCAGATGAATTTGCAAATTGTTCTGTCTAACTCTTTGAAGAATTGGATTGGTATTTTGATGGGGATTGCATTGAATCTGTAGATTGCTTTTGGTAAAATGGCCATTTTTACTATATTAATCCTGCCAATCCATGAGCATGGGAGATCTTTCCATCTTCTGAGGTCTTCTTCAATTTCTTTCCTCAGTGTCTTGAAGTTCTTATTGTACAGATCTTTTACTTGCTTGGTTAAAGTCACACCGAGGTACTTTATATTATTTGGGTCTATTATGAAGGGTGTCGTTTCCCTAATTTCTTTCTCGGCTTGTTTCTCTTTTGTATAGAGGAAGGCAACTGATTTATTTGAGTTAATTTTATACCCAGCCACTTTGCTGAAGTTGTTTATCAGCTTTAATAGTTCTCTGGTGGAACTTTTGGGATCACTTAAATATACTATCATGTCATCTGCAAATAGTGATATTTTGACCTCTTCTTTTCCGATCTGTATCCCTTTGATCTCCTTTTGTTGTCTGATTGCTCTGGCTAGAACTTCAAGAACTATATTGAATAAGTAGGGAGAGAGTGGGCAGCCTTGTCTAGTCCCTGATTTTAGTGGGATTGCTTCAAGTTTCTCTCCATTTAGTTTAATGTTAGCAACTGGTTTGCTGTATATGGCTTTTACTATGTTTAGGTATGGGCCTTGAATTCCTATTCTTTCCAGGACTTTTATCATGAAGGGGTGTTGAATTTTGTCAAATGCTTTCTCAGCATCTAATGAAATGATCATGTGGTTCTGTTCTTTCAGTTTGTTTATATAATGGATCACGTTGATGGTTTTCCGTATATTAAACCATCCCTGCATGCCTGGGATGAAGCCTACTTGATCATGGTGGATGATTGTTTTGATGTGCTCTTGAATTCGGTTTGCCAGGATTTTATTGAGTATTTTTGCGTCGATATTCATAAGGGAAATTGGTCTGAAGTTCTCTTTCTTTGTTGTGTCTTTGTGTGGTTTAGGTATAAGAGTAATTGTGGCTTCGTAGAAGGAATTCGGTAGGGCTCCATCTGTTTCAATTTTGTGGAATAGTTTGGATAATATTGGTATGAGGTCTTCTATGAAGGTTTGATAGAATTCTGCACTAAACCCGTCTGGACCTGGGCTCTTTTTGGTTGGGAGACCTTTAATGACTGCTTCTATTTCCTTAGGAGTTATGGGGTTGTTTAACTGGTTTATCTGTTCCTGATTTAACTTCGATACCTGGTATCTGTCTAGGAAATTGTCCATTTCCTGAAGATTTTCAAATTTTGTTGAATATAGGTTTTTATAGTAAGATCTGATGATTTTTTGAATTTCCTCCGAATCTGTAGTTATGTCTCCCTTTTCATTTCTGATTTTGTTAATTTGGACACACTCTCTGTGTCCTCTCGTTAGTCTGGCTAAGGGTTTATCTATCTTGTTGATTTTCTCAAAGAACCAACTTTTGGTTCTGTTGATTCTTTCTATGGTCCTTTTTGTTTCTACTTGGTTGATTTCAGCTCTGAGTTTGATTATTTCCTGCCTTCTACTCCTCCTGGGTGTATTTGCTTCTTTTTGTTCTAGAGCTTTTAGGTGTGCTGTCAAGCTGCTGACATATGCTCTTTCCTGTTTCTTTCTGCAGGCACTCAGCGCTATGAGTTTTCCTCTTAGCACAGCTTTCATTGTGTCCCATAAGTTTGAGTATGTTGTATCTTCATTTTCATTAAATTCTAAAAAGTTTTTAATTTCTTTCTTTATTTCTTCCTTGACCAGGTTATCATTGAGTAGAGCATTGTTCAATTTCCACGTATATGTGGGCATTCTTCCCTTATTGTTATTGAAGACCAGTTTTAGGCCGTGGTGGTCCGATAGCACGCATGGGATTATTTCTATCTTTCTGTACCTGTTGAGGCCCGTTTTTTGACCAATTATATGGTCAATTTTGGAGAAAGTACCATGAGGAGCTGAGAAGAAGGTATATCCTTTTGCTTTAGGATAGAATGTTCTATAAATATCCGTTAAGTCCATTTGGCTCATGACTTCTCTTAGTCTGTCTACATCACTGTTTAATTTCTGTTTCCATGATCTGTCCATTGATGAGAGTGGGGTGTTGAAATCTCCCACTATTATTGTGTGAGGTGCAATGTGTGTTTTGAGCTTTAGTAAGGTTTCTTTTACATATGTAGGTGCCCTTGTATTTGGGGCATAGATATTTAGAATTGAGAGTTCATCTTGGTTGATTTTTCCTTTGATGAATATGAAGTGTCCTTCCTTATCTTTTTTGATGACTTTTAGTTGGAAATTGATTTTATTTGATATTAGAATGGCTACTCCAGCTTGCTTCTTCTGACCATTTGCTTGGAAAGTTGTTTTCCAGCCTTTCACTCTGAGGTAGTGTCTGTCTTTGTCTCTGAGGTGTGTTTCCTGTAGGCAGCAGAATGCAGGGTCCTCGTTGCGTATCCAGTTTGTTAATCTATGTCTTTTTATTGGGGAGTTGAGGCCATTGATATTGAGAGATATTAAGGAATAGTGATTATTGCTTCCCGTTATATTCATATTTGATGTGAGGTTATGTTTGTGTGCTTTCATTCTCTTTGTTTTGTTGCCAAGACGATTAGTTTCTTGCTTCTTCTAGGGTATAGCTTGCCTCCTTATGTTGGGCTTTACCATTTATTATCCTTTGTAGTGCTGGATTTGTAGAAAGATATTGTGTAAATTTGGTTTTGTCATGGAATATCTTGGTTTCTCCATCAATGTTAATTGAGAGTTTTGCTGGATACAGTAATCTGGGCTGGCATTTGTGTTCTCTTAGGGTCTGTATAACATCAGTCCAGGATCTTCTGGCCTTCATAGTTTCTGGCGAGAAGTCTGGTGTGATTCTGATAGGTCTCCCTTTATATGTTACTTGACCTTTTTCCCTTACTGCTTTTAATATTCTTTCTTTATTTTGTGCGTTTGGTGTTTTGACAATTATGTGACGGGAGGTGTTTCTTTTCTGGTCCAATCTATTTGGAGTTCTGTAGGCTTCCTGTATGTCTATGGGTATCTCTTTTTTTAGGTTAGGGAAGTTTTCTTCTATGATTTTGTTGAAGATATTTACTGGTCCTTTGAGCTGGGAGTCTTCACTCTCTTCTATACCTATTATCCTTAGGTTTGATCTTCTCATTGAGTCCTGGATTTCCTGTATGTTTTGGACCAGTAGCTTTTTCCGCTTTACATTATCTTTGACAGTTGAGTCAATGATTTCTATGGAATCTTCTGCTCCTGAGATTCTCTCTTCCATCTCTTGTATTCTGTTGGTGAAGCTTGTATCTACAGCTCCTTGTCTCTTCTTTTGGTTTTCTATATCCAGGGTTGTTTCCATGTGTTCTTTCTTGATTGCTTCTATTTCCATTTTTAATTCCTTCAACTGTTTGATTGTGTTTTCCTGGAATTCTTTCAGGGATTTTTGCGATTCCTCTCTGTAGGCTTCTACTTGTTTATTAATGTTTTCCTGTGCTTCCCTAAGTGTGTTCAGGTCTTTCCTGAAGTCCTCCAGCATCATGATCAAATATGATTTTGAAACTAGATCTTGCTTTTCTGGTGTGTTTGGATATTCCATGTTTGTTTTGGTGGGAGAATTGGGCTCCGATGATGGCATGTAGTCTTGGTTTCTGTTGCTTGGGTTCCTGCGCTTGCCTCTCGCCATCAGATTATCTCTAGTGTTACTTTGTTCTGCTATTTCTGACAGTGGCTAGACTGTCCTATAAGCCTGTGTGTCAGGAGTGCTGTAGACCTGTTTTCCTCTCTTTCAGTCAGTTATGGGGACAGAGTGTTCTGCTTTCGGGCGTGTAGTTTTTCCTCTCTACAGGTCTTCAGCTGTTCCTGTGGGCCTGTGTCTTGAGTTCACCAGGCAGCTTTCTTGCAGCAGAAAATTTGGTCTTACCTGTGGTCCCGAGGCTCAGGTTCGCTCGTGGGGTGCTGCCCAGGGGCTCTCTGCAGCGGCAGCAACCAGGAAGACCTGTGCCGCCCCTTCCGGGAGCTTCAGTGCACCAGGGTTCCAGATGGTCTTTGGCTTTTTCCTCTGGCGTCCGAGATGTGTGTGCAGGGAGCCGTCTCTTCTGGTTTCCCAGGCCTGTCTGCCTCTCTGAAGGTTTAGCTCTCCCTCCCACGGGATTTGGGTGCAGAGAACTGTTTATCCGGTCTGTTTCCTTCAGGGTCCGGCGGTGTCTGTGGCAGGGGTCCTGCCGCTCCTGGGCCCTCCCCCACGGGAGCCCAGAGGCCTTATACAGTTTCCTCTTGGGCCAGGGATGTGGGCAGGGGTCAGCAGTGTTGGTGGTCTCTTCCGCTCTGCAGCCTCAGGAGTGCCCACCTGACCAGGCGGTTGGGTCTCTCTCTCACCGGGTCTGGGAGCAGAGAGCTGCTGCGGGCCGGGATCCGCGGGTGTGGGACTTCCGGTAAACACAGAACGTGCCCGGTTCTAGAGAAATTCTGCTTCCGTGTGTCCCAAGCTCACCAGGCAGCTTTCTTGCAGCAGAAGATTTGGTCTTACCTGTGGTCCCGAGGCTCAGGTTTGCTCGTGGGGTGCTGTCCAGGGGCTCTCTGCAGCGGCAGCAACCAGGAAGACCGTTTCTGGCTATTATAAATAAGGCTGCGATGAACATAGTGGAGCACGTGTCTCTTTTGTATGTTGAGGAATCTTTTGGGTATATGCCCAAGAGAGGTATAGCTGGATCCTAAGTGGCCTATTGTCCTCTTACAAAGTGCCCATTGTCCTTAATCAACGGAAAGAATGGTTTAACTACAGGGTTCTGTGAAATATGAAGAGGAAGAGACCACACATGAGGTTTGCTACCCCCACCCCATGGAGGATTAATATGATGGGTATGGCTTTCTGACTCCTGTAATATGAAAAATTATTGCCAGTACCAGCCTCAGAATAGAAGCTCAGCACCTTGACCCTTCTCCTGACCTGCTGGCCTCCCTTCTGTGTTTCCAGCCTCAGCATTTTACAGTAGAGTTGTAAAGAGAACTATCAAAGTCCAGGACTCACTATAAACTCTATTCTAACTCAGGAGGAAGGAAGCACTAAAGAAATCTAAAAGGATCTTTTACAATTAAAATCCAGGGTCATTACTATCCTGCAGTAGGTGTCACCCTATGACCGCATCTGTTCTCCTGCCATCCAAGGGATGTTTTTTATCAGTTATTTTGCAAATGAAAACTTTTAGTAGCTATAGAAACATTTTGAGGAACGAAGGGATGTAACATTGTGTCACTTTTAAACAAAAACCTGTTTTGAATTTTGCTTCGTATTGATTTATTTTATGTAAGAACTTGCTTGGAGACCTGGAACAAGGACCATCCTCTTATGTCAGCCTCCAACTGAGGCTTGCAGTTTGCACCACTGAAGTGGAAACTTATGTGTTCTTTGGAAAGTCAGTTTTGTTGGATGGTGTTTTATTGGGCCAAACGTGTGAAGGAACATTTTTTTCTGAAGCAGAGCAGATGAAAGGATTTTCTGCTAAAGCAAGCACCTGAGAGGACATGCGATGAAGGAATTTTCGCTAATGACATGTATGTATTGGTCTGCTGTACATTATATAGTTGATTTGCATTTGTCAGGACTCCACAGAGAGAAACATACCAAAAACCTTCTGGAGTGCTGTGTCTTCTTGCTGCATCTGCACACCCAGGCTGATGGACAGAATGATGTCAGCTGCGACAGAGTCATGTGGAGGTTCGATAAGTTAGACTCACATGCTGAGGCAAGACTCGTGGTGAGGCAAGATCTGTGGAGGACACATGATGCTTGGAGGGAGTATACAAAGGACCTAAGGGAGTGAAGGGAGCTGGAAGCTTGTCTTGGCAAGCTTGGGTTGCCTGTAGAGCTAGTTGTGGAGTGGTTGTTGGTCTCAAGTCTTAGCTGATCTTCTCTTTCCTGAAAGGGGCATAGCTGAGAACTTTTCCTAGAGTTCCTGTTGGTCCTGGTACCTCCTGCTGACTCATGCCAATTCAACTGAGGCCTGGCTGTTCCTGTTAGGTCATGCCACCCCTGCTGCTCTCCTGACACTACCTAACTGGAGAGCTGGTGTATCTGTAATGTGTTTGTGAGCATTAACTGCCATGGCTGACCTGTGAACTGAACTGCTGATTTTCTAACAGTCAAGATGGGATTTGCTCCAAAGAAGTATGTCTAACCAGGTCCACTTTCCCCGTATTCTTTTTTTCCAATTACCTCTAGTGGGTGTTAAGCTATAAAGGAGGATAAAGTGTTTAAGAAACATCATTAAAAGTAAGCCTTGAAAAAAATGAAAGTTACACACCACTATGCCAAGCTTTTCATACTATAATGCAAAGCTACTAATGGAGTCACATTTGTGCACAGAATATAGCTGAACATAAATTACTTCTAGTATCACAATATTAACTGTCTTCTAAACTGGACACAATAATAAATACCTGTAACCCTTTCTCTTGGGAGGCACAGGGAGGAGGAGCAGGATTCAAGACATAACCTAGTCTACATATGGGGTTCAAGGCTAACCTGGACTACATGAAAGCATGTCTCTAATAAAAAATGAAAGGGGAGGGAGCAGGGTAGAAGGGAAAGAGGACTAAAAGAAGGAAAGAGAGGGAAAGGGGGAGGAAGAGAGGAAATTAACCCCTCCTGGGTGGCAGCTCCCCCTGACACAGCTGCATGCAGTCTACAATGTGATAGCCCGGCTTTCGCAACAGCCTTACAATGTTGTAGATGATTGATATTTCGAGCACATACTGTATAAAATATCATGCTGTGAATTGATAAACCTTTTGAACAGTTTGTTATGGCTCATGTCTTTGAACACTGGGTCTGCACCTACTGGTACTACATTTGGAAGGTTGTAGAACCCTAAGAGTTGCAGCATCCTGGGAGGAAGTTGTTTGCTGTAGGCTGGTTGTCAGGTTTGTGTTAGAATCCCACTTCCTGTCTGCTGATGCAGTGCGACTCATCCTTCACAGTCCTGCCACAATGTCTTTTTTTTTTAAAGGTTTATTCATTTTATTATATATAAGTACACTGTAGCTGTCTTCAGATACACCAGAAGAGGGCATTGGATCTCTTTACAGATGGTTGTGAGCCACCATGTGGTTGCTGGGAATTGAACTCAGGACCTCTGGAAGAGCAGTCGGGTGCTCTTAACCGCTGAGCCATCTCTCCAGCCCCACAATGTCTTTCTATCATGAACTTGTCCTCAAACTGTAACCCTGAGATGGGGACCTAATATGCCTTCCTTGACACAACACCATTGGCAGGTTTCGTCAGTCACTGGCTTTAAATAAAGGCAGGATCTCCTCCAGACTCCCATTCTTTTGTAACTAATCCCACTCCTGGCTTCATGACCTTCACAGCATATTTGAACTCTCCAGTACACAACATATAAAGTAGACAAGAGAGGTAGCAGAGACAGCAGAATTCTGGGAAATTATAGCAGAAAAAGAGAATGCAGGCAAATCATGGGGTGAGTGTTTATGAGGTTGATGTCCTGCTGGGAAGTGAACTTTATCTCCTCCCTCATATAGAGCCAAGCCAAGAAACATAACCCAAGGCTGGAGAACCTGAGCCATGAAGTTATGGTGCTGGCATCCTAGTTCTCTATGACCTACCCCCCCATTTTCCTTCTTCTTTCCATTTTTATTAAATTATTCATTCCATTTCTTTCTTTTTTTTTATTAACTTGAGTATTTCTTATTTACATTTCGAGTGTTATTCCCCTTCCCGCTTTCCGGGCAAACATCCCCAAATCCCTCCCCCTCCCCTTCCTTATGGGTGTTCCCCTCCCCATCCTCCCCCCATTGCCGCCCTCCCCCCAACAATCACGTTCACTGGGGGTTCAGTCTTAGCAGGACCCAGGGCTTCCCCTTCCACTGGTGCTCTTACTAGGATATTCATTGCTACCTATGAGGTCAGAGTCCAGGGTCAGTCCATGTATAGTCTTTAGGTAGTGGCTTAGTCCCTGGAAGCTCTGGTTGCTTGGCATTGTTGTAAATATGGGGTCTCCAGCCCCTTCAAGCTCTTCCAATTCTTTCTCTGATTCCTTCAACGGGGGTCCTATTCTCAGTTCAGTGGTTTGCTGCTGGCATTCGCCTCTGTATTTGCTGTATTCTGGCTGTGTCTCTCAGGAGAGATCTACATCCGGCTCCTGTCGGCCTGCACTTCTTTGCTTCATCCATCTTGTCTAATTGGGTGGCTGTATATGTATGGGCCACATGTGGGGCAGGCTCTGGATGGGTGTTCCTTCTGTGTCTGTTTTAATCTTTGCCTCTCTATTCCCTGCGAAGGATATTCTTGTTCCCCTTTTAAAGAAGGAGTGAAGCATTCACATTTTGATCATCTGTCTTGAGTTTCATTTGTTCTAGGCATCTAGTGTATTTCAAGAATTTTGGCTAATAGCCACTTATCAATGAGTGCATACCATGTGTGTTTTTCTGTGATTGCGTCACTCAGGATGATATTTTCCAGTTCCAACCATTTGCCTACGAATTTCATAAAGTCATTGTTTTTGATAGCTGAGTAATATTCCATTGTGCAGATGTACCACATTTTCTGTATCCATTCCTCTGTTGAAGGGCATCTGGGTTCTTTCCAGCTTTTGGCTATTATAAATAAGGCTGCTATGAACATAGTGGAGCACGTGTCTTTTTTATATGCTGGGGCATCTTTTGGGTATATGCCCAAGAGAGGTATAGCTGAATCCTCAGGCAGTTCAATGTCCAATTTTCTGAGGAACCTCCAGACTGATTTCCAGAATGGTTGTACCAGTCTGCAATCCCACCAACAATGGAGGAGTGTTCCTCTTTCTCCGCATCCTCACCAGCATCTGCTGTCACCTGAGTTTTTGATCTTCATTTCTTTATATCTCAAATGATATCCTACTTCTCAGTTACCCCTCCAACAACCTCCCATTCCATGATATCCCACAACCCAGGTACCCCTCTGCCAGCTCCCAACCCACAACCACCCTCACCACTCCACTTTGCCTATATGGAGTGTGCTCGCCCACCTACCTCACTCTCCTGTCACACTGCTGCAGCATCCCCCTACACCGGGGCATCAAGCCTCTCGGGACTAAGGCCCTCCCTTTCCATTGATGGCTGGCAAGGCCATCCTCTGCTACATATGTATCTGGAGCCATGAGTCCCTCCAGGTACTTTGGTTGGTGGCATAGGATCTGGGAGAACTGGGTGGTCAGACCAGCCTATGTTATTTTTCCAATGGGATTGCAATCCACCTCAGCTTCTCCAGTCCTTCTGCCAATGAGGAAGGTAAGGTGACTGCCCCCATCCCCAAACAAAGATGTGGCATCAAGCCCTCGATCTAATTGCGAGCTGAAATGGGTACGTAGAAGAGGGAGAGGCTCCCTCTTATCCACTCATTAATTTCCTCTCTTCCCCACCTCCAACAGGGAGACTCTGGAGGACCTTTCCTGTGTGTTGTGATAGCCCAAGTCATTGCATCCTATGTACATCAGAATGCAAAACCCCTGCTGTCTTCACCAGAATCTCCCATTATTGGCCTGGATCAAAAACATCTTGAGGGAGAATTATTAACTCTGAAGCACATGGCCAGCCTATGAGGAAATCTGGAGCTGAAACAGTGCAGGTTTTCTGTGCCATGTGATTGGCCTGTCTGCACCTGCTGAAGCCTTGCCAGAGCCCTGGGCTTCCAGATGGTCTTCCAGGCCACAGAATGTTCCTAAATGTCAATAAACCTCACTAAGACCCAGATTCTAGACTGCAGTGTGTGTCTCCTCTCAGCTGCTTTCTTCTCCCTGGGCACAGCAACCTCATTCCCAGCTGATTTGGAGGTGGCTGTGATGGGGGCGGGGATGATATGAAGGAGCAGGCAGAGACAGAAGGACACTGACTGAAACAGACAGAAAAAAGGAACATAACAAAGACAAGAGTTTTCCCAGAAGGCAAATTCTGTGCATCCTGCTTAAGGAAGAAATCATACTCAATCCTTATGTTAATGCTTCTGTTTCTCTGTTTGTTTCTCTGTTTCTCTGTTTCAGTTTCTGTTTCTCTGTTTCTCTGTTTCTCCGTTTCTCCGTTTCTCTGTTTCTCTGTTTGTTTCTCTGTTTCTCTGTTTCTCTGTTTCTGTTTCTCCGTTTCTCCGCTTCTCCGTTTCTCTGTTTCTCTGGTTTCTCTCTCTCTCTCTCTCTCTCTCTATCTCTCTCTCTCTCTCTCTCTCTCTCTCACCAATTTTTGAAAGCTCCCGTGCATGTTTTGGTCACATCTGTTGTAGTGTAATGATAAAAATCTGTTTCATTCTAAGAGACTAGAAGCTTTGGTAGACTTTACAGCTAAGTTAATCATACAGTCTGAAGTCACTGAGACTTAAGACTGTTGTCCTCCTGTGAGCTCTCACTGCTGGTTTAACCTGCCTTCCAGAGAACAATGTAAGAATCAACCCTATTTCCCATGTCTTCAGCTTTCAGAATCCAAGCTATTACTTCCTCACCCTGCCCCAGGCCCAGGCAATTGTTCAACCTGTGTCATTTGTTGAAAGCAACAATCACACGGGTTGAAAGGGATCTTCTCAAGTGAATACCCACCATAAATGGAGGGCACATTTGTGTATATTGGTTGATAAACTGTGATAGTTGTCTGAGTCAGTGGGGATCAGTGATTTAATCCCTTGGACATTTCTGTTAAAGATGGCTGTAAAGCATCCCATTTCTTCTCCTGTGATGCTTTCTGTGTTGTTCAGTACACACAGGGTAAAGGCATTTATGAAGGACAGACACACAGACAAGACATACTGGCACAGATAACAGGCATGGACAGATTTGTAAGGCAGCCTTCCACAGGCACAAACCAGACTCAGACAACACACACAGAGGACAGAGCATATGGTAGTGTGAAGTAGAGAATTTAACTGTGACTAATTCTTAGTTAAATGGCTCCAGGGGAAATGCTTCTATTTCTTTCATTAATGCAGCACTGGTGTGTAATTGTTGATTTGGAGTTAATCATTGTGATGACTGCTTGTGGTTACCAACTTGATTACATCTGGGATTAACTTAAACCCAAGAGGTTGTGAAGAACTTTTTTCTGACCTAAACCCTTTGAAATGTGAAGACCCATCTTCAATCCATAGCTGTTGAACTAGAAAGATCCACCATAAATCTGGACCATCCTTTCTGGTGGCAGCCAGGGGACATGGAAGAAGGAAGTGTTCTCTCTCTCCTCCCACCCCTCTCTCTCTCCCCCTCTATCTCCTTCCCTCCTCCACTCTCCCTCCCTCTCCCTCCCCCATTTGAGAAATGGAAGAGTTGGGAGTCTGTCTTGAATACACAGCATTTAAGTCATGACCAAGACTTTAATTAATTCAGTGGTTCTCAACCTTCCTAACGGTGTAAACCTCTAATACAGTATATCAATCTTGGTGACCCCAGCCATAAAAATGATTTATTGATACTTTATAACTTTAATTTTGCTATATTGATAAATTTAATGTAAAATATCTAATATGCAGGATATGATATTTATTCCCTAAAGAGGTCATGACCCATACGTTAAGAACAACTGCTGTACATGAATGTCCTGATGTAGTTATACTAATAGTCCCTTTGATGTTGTAATTCACATTTAGGGAGTACTCAATGGACTTTCAGGATATCATAGAATAAAAGATCTTGAGTATCTGCCATGCAAGATGAGGCTTTGTGTGACCACGTAGTTTTGGCATAGATCATAAGAGTGTACAGACATTGCTCCCTGGGTCTGAGTACTCAGAAACATGGTCAAAGAAGGTGATGGTTTTGGACATAATTTTTTGTTCAAAATAAAATTGAAAACGTTTTGTTTACAGATAAAAACAATGTATTGTTATAAACTTTCAAGGTAAGAGGTATAATGAGTATAGATTAGTGTAACACACACAAGCACTTGTTCAGACTCCAAGACTATCCATCTCCATGAACCACATAACTGTACTTGACATTCTGGGATCATGGAGCTTTGCAGAAAAACTCTAGGTCTGGTAAAAAGAGGTATTGACTATCATATGGGGCCTCAGCTGGTTCCCAGGCTTGGACCAGACAACTCAGACCTCTTTGTAGGATGGAGACTGGGTGCCCCTGAAGAAAGTTCGGGCTCCAACTTTGTCCTGCATTTCCTTCCTTTGCTTCCCCAGAGCTACAATGGTCTGTCTGAGCACTGCAATAAGAATTAGAGAAATAAATAAATTAATGTATTTTTATTACTGAGCATTGGATCTGACCTGATATTACTTTGTAAAGGCCCCAAATTCTTCTGTGCAGCCCCGGTTAGAGGACAGGCCTTGGGATGGTCCACACACAGGGTCCCAAATGAAGATTCTCATTTTGCAACTCATGAATGAAGAAGTAGGAGAGACATAGTTACCAATTGCCATCGTCCACATGGTGGTTGCCAGATCCAGGAAGCGACATTATGATAAAAACTGGTAGGAAACGTCACAACTGCCTCTTTTACCAAAAAGTAAACCAGGGACTTCTTATATATGGAGTTCTCCAAGAGTCAGTGCAAATAATGCATTATTGAACAATACAGACATGGTGATTTCTGGTACATCTCCTTTTAGGATATCTATTGCATATTGGAGAACTACAGTGGATTACTGTAAACTCAACTGGCTGGTGACTTCTGCCAAAGTTGCTCTTGGTGTGTTTTTATTGTTTTGTTGTTGCTGCAAATGACACATCTTTTGCAATTCTTTTTTTTTCTTCATATCATTAAAAGTTTTAATTTTATTAGATAAAAATTTCAAATAGCAAGAGATACTAGAATCTCACTTTTCACGATTTTCCATTAAGAATAATCTTAAGTTTTTCTGTCTTCTACAGCATGATTTTATTTTTAGTAAACAATTTTAATTATTACTTGTATTAGCAGTTTATATAAATATTTATCATTTTCATCACATAATTTAGATGCAAATTACAGGACACTTTGGCATTTCACATATTCAAATAATCTTAGAAACTTCCTATTTCTGTCAGAGCTCTTGTTTCACCTTGGTATGATACTATTTTTTTTTATTTCTTTATTTATTTATTTATTTATTTATTTTTTTTTTATTAACTTGAGTATTTCTTATATACATTTCGAGTGTTATTCCCTTTCCCGGTTTCCGGGCAAACATCCCCCTCCCCCCTCCCCTTCCTTATGGGTGTTCCCCTCCCAACCCTCCCACCATTGCCGCCCTCCCCCCATAGACTAGTTCACTGGGGGTTCAGTCTTAGCAGGACCCAGGGCTTCCCCTTCCACTGGTGCTCTTACTAGGATATTCATTGCTACCTATGGGGTCAGAGTCCAGGGTCAGTCCATGTATAGTCTTTAGGTAGTGGCTTAGTCCCTGGAAGCTCTGGTTGCTTGGCATTGTTGTACTTTTGGGGTCTCGAATCTGAGGAACACATGGACATGCATCGTTAGGGGCAGTAACATCTACTGCAGCGAACCCAATCATGTCACACTGAGGGTATCCTGCTCATTGGGATTGGAGTGCAGGAGGCAGGACCTACTGTAGACACCTTGGGAAGGCAAGAGTTTTGTCACAAAGTAGGAAAAAGTTCTAAGAGCATTGTCTTTAGAGAAGTATCCATGGTCAGTAATATGTCACATGTCCAATTTTCTCTTCCTATGGAATGTTGTTGCATCCGACTGATGAGGGAAAATTCCCCCTGTGTATTTAGATGGGAGGTTGACTAAGAAGAAACACAATCTCACAGGATGACTCCCTCTTGTAGTGTACCTGAGTGTGCATGTTTGGAATAATACAATCAGTCATGATGATGGTACAGAAGATGGTGATGTGCAGAAGTGAATCCAAGATAAAAGCATCCTCACATTTCTTGGAAAGACCACCTAATCTATAGCCATAGTAACAAGTAGAAACTAAAACCACATTTTCTACTCCCTTTCTCTTCTGGTAAATGCCTCTGCACTTGTGAAAAGATTGCCAGAGACATCTTCACCTCTTCCTCTCAAGAGGCAATTGTTTAAGTCTAAAATGTTTGTTTTTAGAAATTTCGTGCAGGAGTTCTCTGCACCCAAATCCCGTGGGAGGGAGAGCTAAACCTTCAGAGAGGCAGACACGCCTGGGAAACCAGAAGAGACTGCACTCTGCACACATTACTGATTTCAGAGGAAAACACCAAACGCCATCTGGAACCCTGGTGCACAGAAGCTCCCGGAAACGGCGGCGCAGATCTTCCTGGTTGCTGCCGCCGCAGAGAGCTCGTGGGCAGCACCCCTCGAGCAAACATGAGCCTCGGGACCACAGGTAAGACCAACTTTTCTGCTGCAAGTGACCTGCCTGGTGAACTCAAGACACAGGCCCACAGGAACAGCTGAAGACCTGTAGAAAGGAAAAACTACACGCCCGAAAGCAGAACACTCTGTCCCCATAACAGGCTGAAAGAAAACAGGAAAACAGGTGTACAGCACTCCTGACACACAGGCTTATAGGACAGTCTAGCCACTGTCAGAAATAGCAAAACAAAGTAACACTAGAGACAATCTGATGGTGAGAGGCAAGCGCAGGAACCCAAGCAACAGAAACCAAGACTACATGGCACCATCGGAGCCCAATTCTCCCATCAAAACAAACATGGAATATCCAAACACACCAGAAAAGCAAGATCTAGTTTCAAAATCATATTTGATCATGATGCTGGAGGACTTCAAGAAAGACGTGAAGAACTCCCATAGAGAACAAGTAGAAGCCTACAGAGAGGAATCGCAAAAATCCCTGAAAGAATTCCAGGAAATCATAAATAAACAAATAGAAGCCCATAGAGAGGAGTCACAAAAATCCCTGAAAGAATTCCAGGAAAACACAATCAAACAGTTGAAGGAATTAAAAATGGAAATAGAAGGAATCAAGAGTAGCATGGGGTTAAGATATGTTGTTTTTAAAGGAGACAATTATCCTGATCACAGACTCAAGACACAGAGGCATCCTCCAGCAATACCCTGAACAGGAGGGGAGACTTGCCCTCTGCCTCGTGCGGAAGGCCTCAACAGGCTTTTCTGCCCTTCTCAGTGTCCAGCATTCCTGTGGGGAATGTGGTCGTGCTCACCATCAACTGACAATAGTGTGTTTCCTGTGCCTTCACCACAGAGATGTGGCAAGAGCTCGGATCTTAAATATCACACAGGAAATAAGAGGTCTCTGGCTCTGCGCGCCTCTTTCCTCACCTGATGGTTTAAAAGTTATGAGAAGTAATGAAGTGACCAGTTGAGACCTGGTCAGACCCTGAAGAGGATGTTCCTGTTCCTGTTCTTCCTGGTGACCGTCCTACCAGTCAACACTGAAGGAGGTAAGCAACCATCTGCACCCCTAGAGGTGTGGCATGCGGCTCCCAGCACTGACACCTGCATGGTGCTCAGTCGGGCTGTATCTAAGATCTACTCCTGACTTGGTTCATCTGAGAAGTTAGCTGAGTCCGAGCTCTAACACTGGATAAATAGGTCCCCAAAAGCACAGTGAACTACTTGCAGTGGCACCTGGTGAGTGAGACCTTAGTCACCTAAAAGTGACAGATTATGAAAACATCATAGGACCCCACTGGAAGCTGCAGTTGAAAATGAGGGCTGGAAGCTCCAATTGTACAAACCTAAGAGCAAACAGCTTTACCCAGGGGCTGCCACCTGGATTAAGACTAGAAGAATTTTTCTACTCAGGTTCCCAGGGTCACCCTGCTCTTGTCTTTGTTCTTCTGAACCATACAGGTCCACCTTGACACTTAGCCACAATCTAACAGAGCCAGTAAAGTGTAGCTTCATTTCTTCTCCACAGCTTGATGGAAACAGGCAGACACAGGATCCTCCAACCCATTTCCTCTCCTCTGTATGATCCCTACCCGTCTTCTATGTGCTCCATTCTTCATCCTGAAGGCTATCTCAGTGCCTCTGGAAGACCAATCTATGCTGAAGTTCAGATACATTAGGAGGCCTCCTCCCAGCCTCTCACTTAGCACACTTGAGAGCTGCTCAGTGGTTATACAACAATCCGATCTCTAAGTGGAGTTCGTAGTACGTACTATGAATCAGAATAGAGGAAAAGCAGCCAGAGTTTTCTACCTCAACATCATGCTTACTAAGTGAGCAGGACAGCAGCTGAATCATGAGACGGGAACAACTGTAGCTGTATGGAGTGTGTCTACATCTACTGCACAATGTATGCTGAATTTGACCTTAATGTGTACACAAGATTTGATTTGAATCAAGAGAAAGTCTTGGCATTATCATGACTACGGGAAGAAATAGAAAACCAGGGGAAAGTGATACCATACATCAGGCTCTGCACCATCCCTCGCAGCATCCGAGCGCCCTTTTCATTGTGTGATGGCCCCACAACAGGATCTTTTTCCCCTCTGTGTCAAGTCCACAGACTTGCCAAGCATGAAATGTCCCTTATCCTAGCCTCCAGGATTGTTGCACAGTTTCAACGAGCACCAAGATTCAGAATAAGCTTTCTTTTTCAGGAGAGATCATATGGGGTACAGAGTCCAAACCCCACTCCCGGCCCTATATGGCATCCATAACGTTTTATGATAGTAATTCAGACCTCAATCGCTGTGGTGGTTTCCTGGTGGCAAAAGACATCGTAATGACAGCAGCTCAGTGTAATGGAAGGTAAGGAGAAGCAAGTGGGTCTTTGATGCCTGGGACTGACCAAATAACAACAGATCCTGGCTGTCCGTAAACACGTAGAGCCAAAGGTGAAGATCAACCAGACTTTGTCCTATTTGACCTAAAGTGGTTGTGAAACTCAGGACCAGATTGTGTCAGTGAAGAGTCTGAATGGCTGGGTGGTTATTGAAGACCAATGCAACAAGTTCCCCATAAATTCTTGCTATTTGACTCAGGCAAGCTCTGCCTTACTCTGAGCCCTCAGCCTGCATTTCGGGGACTGCTTCATTGCTCCTGCCTTGCACTTAACCCATCTTCTTTTCACAGCAATATAAAAGTAACCTTAGGTGCTCACAATATCAAGAAACAAGAAAACACCCAGGTCATCTCTGTTGTAAAAGCCAAACCTCACGAGAACTTTAATAGTGATTCACTGGTTAATGACATCATGCTCCTGAAGGTACCGTTTTGCCGATTTCTGGTTTACTCCCATAGATCACTAGTGTATCAGTCCCATTTTCTCTTCTTAGTGGCTGATCTATTGGTCCTACGGCAATAGAATGGGGCTACAGTGGGAGTGGGGGAGCTTTGACAATGGGGAAGATATGGGCAACCTCATGACTGGTTTAAGCTTGCTGAGAGTACCAGGCCTTACCTGGCGTTCTTCCATCTTTCCGACCAGTTGGAACGCAAAGCTCAACTCAATGGTGCTGTGAAGACGATTGCCCTTCCTAGGAGCCAGGACTGGGTGAAACCTGGGCAGGTGTGCACAGTGGCAGGTTGGGGATGCTTGGTAATTGTAGTTTGTCTAACACACTTCAAGAAGTGAATCTAGAAGTTCAGGAAGGCCAGAAGTGCGAAGACATGTCCAGAAACTACAACGACTCCATCCAGCTTTGTGTGGGAAACCCCAGCGAGGGGAAGGCTACTGGTGAGGTAAGGACATAACCATTTTTAAATGTTTGCCTAGGGGCAGAGCGATACTGCAGACACACAGCCAGGCCTTCTCCAGATGCAGAACCATGGCTAGTCTAAAGAACATGCAGGGAACAACATATGGGGATCTGGCATTTTCCCTCAGCCAATCTTTTGTCCTTTTGCCATAGGAGCTAATTCTAGTTTGCCTGAAGGAAGGACACAGCCAATCAGAGACACACTAGTCAGTGAGTCACAGACTCTCTACTCTGTCCTGTTCAGAACAGAGGTCAATGGGGGCACTGGTGTTTCCCATCTGAAAACCATGCCTAAGTGGAAACAGAGAAGAACATGGAGAAGATGGGTCTGGAAAGAGGTGATAGGAAGCTATTCAATAAGACTTCCCCTTTTTCTGTCTACAGGGAGACTCAGGGGGTCCCTTTGTGTGTGATGGAGTGGTCCAGGGCATTGTCAGTCGTCCCTTGTGTACTGGGACACTTCCTCGAGTATTCACCAGAATCTCCAGCTTCATACCATGGATTCAGAAAACAATGAAACTCCTTCAACAACCCTAGAACACAAAACCTGTGTCTGGGCCAGTGTCCAGCATCCTGGGGTATGGCTATCTGAGTCTTAATAAAGAAATCTGTCTGCAGGAAAGAGATGGTGCTGCTGTCTTCCATGAGTGCAGAGCTTAAAACATTTTTATACGCCACCTTCTTCTTCACCCTCTTTTGTCTCATGGTTTCTGTCTTCAGAGACTCTCATAAAGCTTGTGCGTCAAACCTGTGCAATGACCCCATCATAATAGCACATATAAAGGCCAGGACAGTCAGTCCTGGAAAGTCCTACCTTTGTCTGAGAAGGATGCCTTCTTTCTTTCTAAATTCTTCTTCACCCCTTACAGACTTCTGAGGATGAGAAGGATCAAAAGATTTTGCCTCCCACTCTCTTCATTCCCCTAAGTTCTGTCTACGGTCGTGGGAAATCTACTGTACTTGGGTATTTCCCCAATGTCGCCTAGTCCAGGTCCAGCAAGGCCTCTCTACCAAGCTGTCACCTCATCTTAGAACTGTAGCCACCTCTCTTCTCCTTGCCCAAAGGGACTCAGGAGATGAAACAGGACATTCCCAGTATGCAAATCAGAAGCTTTAGAAGGGGACCAAATTGTTGAATGCCCACTCCAGTATGCAGACTCATTGTTCTGCAGCAGGTCCAGGCCAGCACCTCTCATAATATTTCTTGTCTCAGAGCCCTGGTGTGAGTTTAGAGTCACGAGCAATCCACTGACTAACTAGTGTCTTAGTCACCTTGTGTACCCAGTCATGGAGGCAGCTTGATATCTTTTAAAATACACAAACACACACACACACACACACACACACACACACACACACACACACACACTTTTTCACATGTACTCCCTGCATCGTGAACATTCCCAACCCCTCTCAGCTCCATATCATCTCTGTATACCCTAGGCTTTCCTCACAAATATCTCTCTCATGTTCATGTCTATGTGCTGAGTTTTGTAACCCACTAAGGTTAACAATGACCAGCTGTGTAACTGAGTTTGCATCTTTCCATTGGAGCCTGGTTGGCTCAGCAGAGGACACTCAACTAAACACAGTGACTTCCTCCTCCCCTCCCAGAAACTATCAATAGGCAGTATTCAAGAGATAACGAGTGGAACTCCTCAAGTCTCTCCCCTTCCTTGACTGGTCGTTGATTGGATTAGTCTTTTGTGGGCCCAGGACCAGGAACTACAGTTGGCATGAACTGATGATTGTTATAACTGTATCCAGTCTAGAGAGTGGAGTTTGAGCCCTTCACCCTGTCTTCCAGCTCTTGCCTACTTCTCATGCTCCCACATTAGTGTTCCCTGAGCCCTTGAAAGTGTGGGCTAAGTGACTTGTTTAGGGATGGACACACAACCACCACTTATTTCTGCATCTTGGTCCCCAGGGATCTGTGCATTCACCCCACTATTAATCAGAAGGAGAGGTGTCTCTGAGTAAGGTTGGGATCCACTTTTGTCTATGGGGAAAGCATGGGGATTTGGAAGGCAGTTTGCTGCTATGTAAGTTTACTTCCCTGTATGTTTCTAGCCAGGCTGACAGTACCAGGCATTGGTCCCCTCTACCATGGTGTGGGTTTTGAATCTGATTACAGGGCAGTTGGTTATCATCAAAACACAGAAGCTGATATTGCACATGTGGGCACATCTGACTTTTCTTTTGGTTCCTTTATACTTTTTAATATCAGCTAATTCTCCCCTCCTGCCTGCACCGTCAGCTTTCAACCCCTTGCCTCTCTTACTGCCTAAATCTTTGTACTTTGGTATTCCCTTTCCTTACTACCTATGTTTTCCTAATCCTCCTCCTTGAATGTAATCTCTACTGTCTCTTTTTCTCTTTTCTGGTTTCCAGTTACTCCTTGTTAGAGACACAAAACCATACATTAACATAGCTGGGATCCTCATATGAGAGAGAACGTGAGGGTTTTGTGCTTGGAGTCCTGGGATATCTCACTCAGAAAGAAACAAAATTGCCATTCCATCCATTTTGCTGAAATTTTTCCTTTTTTTATATGTAGCACATTTTTATTATCTATTCATCAGTTAATGGGCTAGCAGGCTGCTTCTAGTTCCTAGTTTCTGTAAATACGGCAGCCATGAACACAGATGTGCAGATATCTATGTCCTAGCAAACAGAGTCCTTTGGACAAGTGCTCAGGAGTGACTTAGCTAGATCACATGGTAATTTTAATTTAGGTTTTGGGGAGTTTTGGTGGTGGTGGTAGTGGCGGTGGAGGTGGTGATTTTTGAGAAATCTCAGGATTGATTTCCAATGTAGCTGCACCTCATTTACATTCTGAGGTAAATGTGAAGAGTTCTCTTCTCCCTACGTCTACACCAGCATCGGCTGTTCATATTCTTGATGATGACCATTGTACTGGAGTAATGAAGTGGAAACTTAAGGGTTCTTTGGAAAGTCAGTTAGACAGTGTTTTCCTGGGGCAAGCATGTGAAATTGGGCACAAATGTGAAAGGCTTAGACAGACTTGTGAAGCAACATTTTGCTGAAGAGGACACAGGCGAGAGGTTGTTCTGCTAAAGCAAGCATGTGAACGGGCACAATGAAGGAGTCTCCGCTAACCACACTCATGTATTGGTCTGTTTTACATCACATAGTTGTTTTGCATTTGTCAGGACTCCATAGAGAGAAACGCACCAAGAAACTTCTGGTGGTGGAAAACACAATCAAACAGTTGAAGGAATTAAAAATGGAAATAGAAGCAATCAAGAAAGAACACATGGAAACAACCCTGGATATAGAAAACCAAAAGAAGAGACAAGGAGCTGTAGATACAAGCTTCACCAACAGAATACAAGAGATGGAAGAGAGAATCTCAGGAGCAGAAGATTCCATAGAAATCATTGACTCAACTGTCAAAGATAATGTAAAGCGGAAAAAGCTACTGGTCCAAAACATACAGGAAATCCAGGACTCAATGAGAAGATCAAACCTAAGGATAATATGTATAGAAGAGAATGAAGACTCCCAGCTCAAAGGACCAGTAAATATCTTCAACAAAATCATAGAAGAAAACTTCCCTAACCTAAAAAAAGAGATACCCATAGGCATACAAGAAGCCTACAGAACTCCAAATAGATTGGACCAGAAAAGAAACACCTCCCGTCACATAATAATCAAAACACCAAACTCACAAAATAAAGAAAGAATATTAAAAGCAGTAAGGGAAAAAGTTCAAGTAACATATAAAGGCAGACCTATCAGAATCACACCAGACTTCTCGCCAGAAACTATGAAGGCCAGAAGATCCTGGACTGATGTCATACAGACCCTAAGAGAACACAAATGCCAGCCCAGGTTACTGTATCCTGCAAAACTCTCAATTAACATAGATGGAGAAACCAAGATATTCCATGACAAAACCAAATTTACACAATATCTGTCTACAAATCCAGCACTACAAAGAATAATAAATGGTAAAGCCCAACATAAGGAGGCAAGGTATACCCTAGAAGAAGCAAGAAACTAATCGTCTTGGCAACAAAACAAAGAGAATGAAAGCACACAAACATAACCTCACATCCAAATATGAATATAAGGGCAAGCAATACTCACTATTCCTTAATATCTCTCAACATCAATGGCCTCAACTCCCCAATAAAAAGACATAGATTAACAAACTGGATACGCAACGAGGACCCTGCATTCTGCTGCCTACAGGAAACACACCTCAGAGATAAAGACAGACATTACCTCAGAGTGAAAGGCTGGAAAACAATTTTCCAAGCAAATGGTCAGAAGAAGCAAGCTGGAGTAGCCATTCTAATATCAAATAAAATCAATTTTCAACTAAAAGTCATCAAAAAAGAAAGGGAAAGACACTTCATATTCATCAAAGGAAAAATCCACCAAGATGAACTCTCAATCCTAAATATCTATGCCCCAAATACCAGGGCACCTACATATGTAAAAGAAACCTTACTAAAGCTCAAAACACACATTGCACCTCACACAATAATAGTGGGAGATTTCAACACCCCACTCTCATCAATGGACAGATCATGGAAACAGAAATTAAACAGAGATGTAGACAGACTAAGAGAAGTCATGAGCCAAATGGACTTAACGGATATTTATAGAACATTCTATCCTAAAGCAAAAGGATATACCTTGTTCTCAGCTCCTCATGGTACTTTCTCGAAAATTGACCATATAATTGGTCAAAAAACGGGCCTCAACAGGTACAGAAAGATAGAAATAATCCCATGCGTGCTATCGGACCACCACGGCCTAAAACTGGTCTTCAATAACAATAAGGGAAGAATGCCCACATATACTTGGAAACTGAACAATGCTCTACTCAATGATAACCTGGTCAAGGAAGAAATAAAAAAAGAAATTAAAGACTTTTTAGAATTTAATGAAAATGAAGGTACAACATACCCAAACTTATGGGACACAATGAAAGCTGTGCTAAGAGGAAAACTCATAGCGCTGAGTGCCTGCAGAAAGAAACAGGAAAGAGCATATGTCAGCAGCTTGACAGCACACCTAAAAGCTCTAGAATAAAAAGAAGCAAATACACCCAGGAGGAGTAGAAGGCAGGAAATAATCAAACTCAGAGCTAAAATCAGCCAAGTAGAAACAAAAAGGACCATAGAAAGAATCAATAGAACCAAAAGTTGGTTCTTTGAGAAAATCAACAAGATAGATAAACTCTTAGCCAGACTAACGAGAGGACACAGAGAGTGCGTCCAAATTAACAAAATCAGAAATGAAAAGGGAGACGTAACAACAGATTCAGAGGAAATTCAAAAAATCATCAGATCTTACTATAAAAACCTATATTCAACAAAACTTGAAAATCTTCAGGAAATGGACAATTTCTTAGACAGATACCAGGTAGCAAAGTTAAATCAGGAACAGATAAACCAGTTAAACAACCCCATAACTCCTAAGGAAATAGAAGCAGTCATTAAAGGTCTCCCAACCAAAAAGAGCCCAGGTCCAGACGGGTTTAGTGCAGAATTCTATCAAACCTTCATAGAAGACCTCATACCAATATTATCCAAACTATTCCACAAAATTGAAACAGATGGAGCACTACCGAATTCCTT
Organism: Rattus norvegicus; assembly: GCF_021556685.1. NCBI lineage: Eukaryota > Metazoa > Chordata > Mammalia > Rodentia > Muridae > Rattus > Rattus norvegicus. Next base: position 33,272,382 of record NC_141548.1, read on the forward strand.
CTATGAAGCCACAATTGCTCTTATACCTAAACCACACAAAGACACAACAAAGAAAGAGAACTTCAGACCAATTTCCCTTATGAATATCGATGCAAAAATACTCAACAAAATTCTGGCAAACCGAATCCAAGAGCACATCAAAACAATCATCCACCATGATCAAGTAGGCTTCATCCCAGGCATGCAGGGATGGTTTAATGTACGGAAAACCATCAACGTGATCCATTATATAAACAAACTGAAAGAACAAAACCACATGATCATTTCATTAGATGCTGAGAAAGCATCTGACAAAATTCAACACCCCTTCATGATAAAAGTCCTGGAAAGAATAGGAATTCAAGGGCCATACCTAAACATAGTAAAAGCCATATACAGCAAACCAGTTGCTAACATTAAACTAAATGGAGAGAAACTTGAAGCAATCCCACTAAAATCAGGGACTAGACAAGGCTGCCCACTCTCTCCCTACTTATTCAATATAGTTCTTGAATTTCTAGCCAGAGCAATCAGACAACAAAAGGAGGTCAAGGGGATACAGATTGGAAAAGAAGAAGTCAAAATATCACTATTTGCAGATGATATGATAGTATATTTAAGTAATCCCCAAAGTTCCACCAGAGAACTACTAAAGCTGATAAACAACTTCAGCAAAGTGGCTGGGTATAAAATTAACTCAAATAAATCAGTAGCCTTCCTCTACACAAAAGAGATACATTTTCTGTATCCATTCCTCTGTTGAAGGGCATCTGGGTTCTTTCCAGCTTTTGGCTATTATAAATAAGGCTGCGATGAACATAGTGGAGCACGTGTCTTTTTTATATGTTGGGGCATCTTGTGGGTATATGCCCAAGAGTGGTATAGCTGGATCCTCAGGTAGTTCATTGTCCAATTTTCTGAGGAACCTCCAGACTGATTTCCAGAGTGTTTTTACCAGTCTGTAATCCCAACAAAAATGGAGGAGTGTTCCTCTTTCTCCACAACCTCGCCAGCATTTGTTGTCACCTGAGTTGTTGATCTTAACTATTCTCACTGGTGTGAGGTGAAATCTCAGGGTTGTTTTGATTTGCATTTCCCTTATGAATAAAGATGTTGAACATTTCTTTAGGTTTTTCTCAGACCTTCGACATTCCTCAGCTGTGAATTCTTTGTTTAGTTCTGAACCCCATTTTTTAATAGGGTTATTTGTCTCCCTGCGGTCTAACTTCTTGAATTCTTTGTTTATTTTGGATATAAGGCCTCTATCTGTTGTAGGATTGGTAAAGATCTTTTCCCAATCTGTTGGTTGCCGTTTTGTCCTAACCGCAGTGTCCTTTGCCTTACAGAAGCTTTGCAGTTTTATGAGATCCCATTTGTCGATTCTTGATCTTAGAGCATAAGCCATTGTTGTTTTGTTCAGGAAATTTTTTACAGTGTCCATGTGTTCCAGATGCTGCCCTAGTTTTTCTTCTATTAGTTTGAGTGTATCTGGTTTGATGTGGAGGTCCTTGATCCACTTGGACTTAAGCTTTGTACAGGGTCGATCTGCATGGATCGATCTGCATTCTTCTACATGTTGACCTCCAGTTGAACCAGCACCATTTGCTGAAAATGCTATCTTTTTTCCATTTGATGGTTTTGGCTCCTTTTTCAAAAAAAAAAATAAAGTGCCCATAGGTGTGTGGGTTCATTTCTGGGTCTTCAGTTCTGTTCCATTGGTCTATCTGTCTGTCTCTGTACTAATACCATGCAGTATTTATCACTATTGCTCTGTAATATTGCTTGAGTTCAGGGATAGTGATTCCCCCTGAATTCCTTTTATTGTTGAGGATAGTTTTAGCTATCCTGGGTTTTTTCTTATTCCAGGTGAATTTGCAAATTGTTCTGTCTAACTCTTTGAAGAATTGGATAGGTATTTTGATGGGGATTCACTGTAGATCGCTTTTGGTAAAATGGCCATTTTTACTATATTAATCCTGCCAATCCATTAGCATGGGAGATCTTTCCATCTTCTGATTCTTCTTCCATTTCTTTCTTCAGAGTCTTGAAGTTCTTATTGTACAGATCTTTTACATGCTTGGTTAAAGTCACACCGAGGTACTTTATATTATTTGGGTCTATTATGAAGGGTGTCGTTTCCCTAATTTCTTTCTCTGCTTGTTTCTCTTTTGTGTAGATTTTAGTGGGATTGCTTCAAGTTTCTCTCCATTTAGTTTAATGTTAGCAACTGGTTTGCTGTATATGGCTTTTACTATGTTTAGGTATGGCCCTTGAATTCCTATTCTTTCCAGGACTTTTATCATGAAGGGGTGTTGAATTTTGTCAGATGCTTTCTCAGCATCTAATGAAATGATCATGTGGTTTTGTTCTTTCAGTTTGTTTATATAATGGATCACGTTGATGGTTTTCCGTACATTAAACCATCCCTGCATGCCTGGGATGAAGCCTACTTGATCATGGTGGATGATTGTTTGACGTGCTCTTGGATTCGGTTTGCCAGAATTTTATTGAGTATTTTTGCATCGATATTCATAAGGGAAATTGGTCTGAAGTTCTCTTTCTTTGTTGGGTCTTTGTGTGGTTTAGGTATAAGAGTAATTGTGGCTTCAAAGAAGGAATTCGGTAGTGCTCCATTTGTTT